>NC_133930.1:22320485-22631776 GCF_964199755.1 Larus michahellis
AATGAGGTTTTCTTCAATAAATTTCTAACCCCGTATTCACTAATTCTGGAAGAACTTTTAATTCAAAGAAATCAGGTTCTTTGCAATTAAAAAAAAAAACAAACAAAGAACCCCATGAAATAAAAACAGTGTATGTTGAAAAGTAACTTCCTCCTACACATGCATATGCGATCTACCAAATGCATTCAGCCTTCCCATTTGCTGCAGTTGTCCTTCTCCTTACATCTGTCCATTATAACTTTTTGTTGCCAAATTAGAGTATAAACTGATACAGGTTGGAATAGCATTTTGTCATATGGTGTGTCTGTGAAGTGCCAAAAAAAATGGTAGTACTGTTTAAAGCAATTTATGGCTTGGTCTGTGTGGAATTTACATGTAATCTTTACTAAAAGTAGGACTTCTAGTGTCAATATACATTTTTATCATAGATAAAACTGTAACAAATAAAAAAAAATGAAAAGAGTGCTAGCAAAGGGAGGATGCTTTAAAGTTGTGGAGTTCCCAAGCCTATTATATTTGCACAGTCCTAATAGCTTCAGCTGAAACCTGTGCAGGTGTATAAGCACCATTCCCTTCCTCTTACACATCAGGGCTTTAAGGAGATACAGAAATGGATGGGGGAAAAAAGTTTAAATGGATCTTGCAATTTTGTCCTCATTAACACAAAGCTGTAGAAATTGCTTTTCTCTAAATAGTTCAGTTTAAAAATGAAAGCTTTTATTTTTTACTTGACTGGGTTATTTAATACGTAATTGTTTTGTGTATTTCTGCTATGCAGATTTGGATGGGATATTTGAGATTGGATCATTGGATTTTGTGATGGTGCCAGTAATTTAAATAAACTAAAAAAATTATTACTAACAGAGGAAGCATTTGTATTTGTGGCACTATAGGCAGATGATGGGTTAGAATGATTTGCTGATGTGTTTTTCTTTCTGTGTCACCTCTTACAGAGAACATGGGGCATTGCAAATCTCTGGAGTACCAGCACCTGCCTGCGCACAAGTTCTTAGAAGAAGGGGAATCTTATTTAACGCTGGCTGTGGAAGTAGCATTGATAGGGCTGGGACAGCAACGAATAATGCCAGATGGCTTGTATGCACAAGAGAAGGTTTGTCGAAATGAGGAGCAGCTCATTTCTAAGCTACAGGAAATTGAATTGGATGATACTCTGGTGAAGATTTTTCGAAAACAAGCAGTCTTCCTATTAGAAGGTAGCTCAATATAGATGCTAACTGCGCCTTTAAAATGTCTTCACTTACACAAGCACACAGAACTAGTATTCCTGTGGAAACTGCCTTATGTGCTTCAGATGTTTTTTTTGACATAGAACTACAGCAAAATTTTGTTTCTAATCTCTTACGAAAATCAGGCATACTTCAGATATCTCATGACTGTAGAAATAAGGGATCTGTTGACCTATAAGCCTTTTGTTTTAATTTTGATTACGTTTTGTTCTTTAGACAATTGTCTTTTAGACAATTAAATAATATAGACATCAGTTATCATCAAGAGTTCTCAGGCAGCAAAATTCTAAGTGTTCCTTGTATCCTGAAAAAAACGACTAGCAGCTTTGTACATGTATGAAGTTTTTAACCTCTCTTCCCAGTGAAGAGCTCAGAAAATTCACTTAGAATTGCTGGGACAGAAATGTAACACTTTATTTGTAGCAATTAGGAAAATGACTTGCCTCTGAAGTTTGTATCTTACATGAAACCTGAAATATGTGGTCTTGTGACTAAATTTTGACCTGGGCAAACAATTTGTGTTCGGGAATTAGTTGGTGTGTTGCAATAAAATCTGTACAAAAGAGTGCATATTTTTGCCTTAGCTTTTAAAGAGGCTTAACATGTAGCACTTAAGCCTCATGTTCAGAGAGTAGTCTCATGGGTTCTGAGGTTGTCTTCCTGTTTTTTGGTTTTTTAAATGGAAGAAAAAACTTCAGAGGAACCAGTTAGCCAAAGGCATGGTCCGAGTTTTGAGTGCTTGCTCAAGGGATGGTGGGGAGTGGTACTGCTCTAGGTAAGTTGTGAAGGTTGTTACACAACAGTCAGGTTTTGCTTTCTTTCTGCAAGACATTTGTCTTTTAAAACTCCCTTTTTAATGCAAGAGGTGTGGTATGTTGTTTAGGGTTCTCAGCTTTGAGTCACTGTTTTTGCCAAGATCCTTAAAAACTTTGGTACGTGCTGGTGGTGCCATATGAAACTGCAGAGAAACTGCACCGTGGAGGGAGTTTCCATTATGGTATGACTGTACTGCTGCTTTATGGCCTTTGGACAAGAATAGCTGCTTGCCGGATCCAGCTATTAACAACCATATAGGGATCCTATAGATTATAAAATCAATTTGCTGCATCTATTTACTGATAAGGGTGCTTTATGAGGAAAAGGCATGGTTTCTCTAAAGTGTTCTCTGATAATTCTAGTTTACACCTTTGATTGCTGAAGTTCTTTTAATTGTATCTTACAGTAGTAAGCAAGTGATCATAGGAGGAAATCTCTAATACAACTACGTACAAAATTGCTGTTTTGAGTGGTGTGCAACTATGGTCTTGCATTATTGTGTGCTGAGAAATCCGCCTTTCCTGCAGTAGCTTCAGTTTACGCCAGGATAGGCAGAAACTGCCAGCTCATATGGAGGAAAAACAGTACAGTGATTTAAGATGCTAATCGTATCAATCGTGTTTTTATAGTCAAAGTCCTGTAAATATAATAAAGAAAGCTTAATCCAATATTAAGCTGCTTTCTATGCTGTTAATGTAGATTAATGCATGCTGTATGTAGCTACCATTTGAGTGCGTGGGAACGCAGAATGTAAGATTGTTTTGCAAGAACTGTTCTAATTTTTTTGCTTGACTGCTAAGTTAATGGCAGAATATATTTTCATATAAATGCTTTGTCGTGTACTCTTCGTGTCCTGACTGAGTTTCTGACTGGACCACCAACTGGCATACATACGTGGAATAGCTTCTTTCATTGAAGCAATGCCAGCTAGTTTTGAATGGCTTTCAACTGCATTTGAAATGATTGTGGGACACACTGTCACCTACTAAATCTTCCTTGACATTTCCTTTGTAATCAGTCCCAGTCTTCAGAAGTGCCCACCTATGAAGCTCAGCATTTTTTCATGCCTAGTGATTTTTATCTTTGCATGTTGTGCTAAGGCACCAGTCAGAAAAACATTGCTGAAACAGCTTGGCTGTTCCCCTCATCCACTGTCCTTGTGTGCTTCGATGTAGTGTTGGCTTTGTTAGTTTGAACCGCTGCTGGAAGCTGTTAAATGACGCATGTGACTCTGTGGTGGAGAATTATTCTCACATGGTCATTCATCCATCCATCCAAGTGTGGTGGGTTGGAGCCTCTAGTAGAAGTAGTAACTTCTGCAACTGCTGGCTGCTATCTGTGCAGTAATAGTTCAGTAATACTTAATGTAAGATTCTTATTCTGTATCTTGCAACGTTTAATGCCTGAACCACTAGTCACTGAAGTAAACAAACTGTTTGACACAGTTTTCCTATTAATAGGAGTAACAGTCTTAAGGTTGCAGGAGAAATGGGATTCATGTGCCCCAGGAACCTTCAGAACTCAGCAAGGAAACAGTTGTGTTCAACTTTGTTGTTGTTGTTGTCAATTATGATGCTGCTGTTGCGAAGCTGAACTACTACACTGGCTGCACTGAGTGTGAGCAAAATCTATTGCTGCAACAATGAGGATAGTTTTCCCACAACAAATACAATCTTTAAGATCATGTGGCTATAATAGACTAAGAAAAACAGCTTTGGTGCAAGATCTGACCTAGTCTTCTCTGGAGACCAAGTCAGACCAAAGGGTTATTTAGATGCCTAATGCCAAGTGAGGCATTAATAGGGATCAGGTGGTGATCAGTACTGTGGTGACTGGTGATGTAACTTCAATTTAGGACATGATTTTTTTTTTCCACTGTAACAACTCTTTTTTTTTCTGGTAGATTTGTGATAAGCACTTGCGCACCAACAGGGTGCATAGATATTCCTGTGCACAGTGTAACTACATGGAGGCAAAGCTAGCATTATCACTTTCTATTTTTGTATAGCACAGGCTTGCTGAATGAGCCCCATGGAGCACTGAAACTTGTATGTGCACTGGTAGAGTGCTTAGTACTATGCAATTTGCAGTCTGTCTTATTGTCTCAAAGAATATATGATATTTAATATACTTGTAATACATAGTATGTATGTGATGTATGTGTAATGTATTTCACAGAAAATAGCAATATAACTTTACCTTTTGTACAACAAACTCTATCTCTGAATGCCAGTTCTAACTGAAGGTATAGTGAATGTTTTTAGAGGTCTAGAAGTTGGTTTTTAGCAGTATGTAAAGACTGACATTCTCTTTCTCTTTCCCGCAGCTGGACCATATAGTGGTTTAGGCGAAGTTGTCCATCGAGAGAGTGTTCCAATGCACACATTTGCCAAGTATCTCTTCACCTCTCTCCTACCTCATGATGCTGAATTGGCATACAAAACTGCACTGAGAGCCATGCGGTACGTATTCATGAGTTGTCCAGAAAGCACAAGTTGTGGTTGGGAAAAGGGGAAAAAGCTTGGCAATCAAGACCTAGTTCTTTTTTCTAAAAATCATTCTTCCCTTTAAGAAGTTATTTTGGTTGTTATATCTATAAAAGCAATTGTAGTCTGTAGTAACTACAGTATAATAATGTATAAATGCACAATTAGTGTTTATCTACAACTATAAAACAGCATTCTCTGTTACAAATCCTTCTAGAATCCCACTCCTGGGGCACATGCTTTTGTGTTGAATAACGACAGCTTTAGCATGTGTGTTCTCTTACCCATGTGGTGGGGTGTGTGTGTGTGATGCTATTGGCGAGGAAATGAGGAAAGAGACATCTAACCAGCAGTCTCAGGATCATCTGCTGTTTAGCCTGTTCAGTGGGACTATTTGTTCCACTGGCCTTCTTTATAAATTAACACTCGATCATAGATTTGAAACCATATGGTGTGGTCTGAGCCAGTACTTTTTTCTTATGCTTCATAACGAAGCAGTCTTGTCCACTTCTGGGTGAATGTTGGGATTTAAATAGAGTTTGTCATATGACAACAAAATGTCTGACTTGCATCCCATTTGTCTTCAGTAATCAGGAAAATTATGTTTCTCAGGGAGTGCTCAGTGTGTGCTGGGTTTATCTCAAGGCAGGCCAGATTGGTAATGGTGGCTAGGAAAAGCTTCTGAAGGAAGTTTCAAGGTCCTAAATGATCAGTGATCAATCTGTTGTCCACATACAGTGCAGAAGACACTGGTCCCATCTGGAGTGTCTGGTGGCTGTCAAGAATCTTGTAGCTGATGATTGACAAAGAATAGCCACAACTGAATACTAAGAGCAATCAAGTCACAGATTTAAAATTAAAAGAAAATATGTTTTCCTGGTCATTATTATGAAGAATGATGGCACAGTGATTGAAGGACACACTATCCACATAAGTAGTATTTTGCTTCATCGCACAGGTGGTGTCCTAGTTGTTTGGAGGTTTGTATTCTGGAGCTAGTTTCTCCAGAAGGCTAAATGGGGAGAACATGATTCTATGTTCAAAGGACTAAACAGGAGGGCATGCATAAGAACAAAACATAGCTACTGTCAGGTCAGGCCAAAGGTTTGCTTAGTGTGTTGGGGTTTTTTTGCCTCTAAGAGTGTCTACTAATGGATGTTAAGGAAAGAGTCTAAAAAACATGAAGAGTGACCTTGCATACTTGCTGCTTATGATTAGCATTTTAGGAAACAGATTAAGACAAAAGTGTATTACTCATGAACTATTAAGAATGTTCAAACATACGGTCAGAAAGCTGTCTGGGCTATCTAAGTACACCCCTCTTTTATCACAAATTAAGTGTATCAATAACCTTGGTCATATCAGATCAGCAAGATAGTGGTGGTGGTGGTTTGATTTTTTTGTTTTGTTTTTAGAAAAAAGGTCAACTTTATAAAGTAGACTTGTGTCCTTGTATTTATTTTCAGTTACTACCTTAAAATGTTTGTTTGTGTGGAGTTTTCCTCCTTAAACTAAACTACTGAAACCATACTGAAAGGCTGGAATAGACATCGGTCAGCAGCTTTACTCAGTGCACTGAACGCTTCAGTGAACATGACAGCACCATGCCATTCCTTTTGAACAAGGATTTGGGCTTTCCCCAGAAAACAGTCATAGCTGAAAACTTATTTTCTGGAAGTTTCCTTTCCCAACTGGAAAAACAAGCAAGACACTGAAAGATCCAAGTGATGAAATCTCCAGTTAGTCATGGGTAGCTCCAGCCATCTTTTGGTATGAAGCTATCATCTCAGCCAAAGAAGTTATTTTTCAAACAGACCAGTATAAGGAAGAGTTGTCTGTTCATTTCCGTCTGGTAAAATCACAGGAGACATCAACTTAATTGGGGCTGTTCTCCATAGCCCTTTTGTCCTGACTTTATAAGACAGGTGAGAGTTCATCCCTAGATGCAATAATCAGTCTTTCTGTATTTTGATATTTGGTGCTTTTCAGAAATGTGGTCTGCTATCTTGAACTGTGGTGATGGCACATTTAGTCACTTTCTATTCCATGTTCGTCTACATTCCTTGGTACTTTTCAAATTCTCCAGAAGAAGGTTGGTTACTCTTCCCATTTGTACCAAAATGATAGTTCAGTGTATAAAGGACTCCCAGTACAGACCAAATGAAAAAGTCACTTAATACTGCCTTAATACTGTCCCCCCTTGAGGGGGGAAGAGGAAAGCAAATTTGAAGATTGAACGTCTGTCTCATGGTTGTGAGGTTGGATGGATCAGAAGTGGAAAACTTGAGCATCCTTTCTTCCATGGCAGGGAGGAAATGGCTGTGTCAAGGACGAAAATCTCATGTGGAAGTTAGTAAAGGTGCTGCTTATAAATCTGTGTGGTTGCTCATGCTCTTAGAAGTGGAGCGTATTTCTCTCTTCACTTCAGCATTTATTAAAGAAGTTAACTTCCCAGAACCCCAGGTAGTTGCTCTCCAGGTGTGTTTAGTGTCAGTCTACATACAAGTTTACACAGGTCAATGACCCATAATGGCCGCTCTGGAGTATTTTACCTCACTCCGTTCAAAATCATCTGTTGCTGTTTCATTTTTTGAATCCTGTTACAGTGTGTGGAACACTCAGTATGAAATCAATGGAAGCTGAAACCATAAACCCTTTCATGCATGCACCTGAGGTTTGCAAGGACAGGGTTGTGCTGTCTTTGATGGTCCCTTCTGTCTACAGTTCTCCGCTTGCAGTGCTGAAACATATGGAGCAGAGCCTTGGAAAAAGTGGATCTGCAATGACCTAGTTGACTGCTCACTTGGAATCTGAACTTGGATGTTTGGCTTAGTTTGGCTAATCCCTTGTTACGCCTGAATTTCATCCAGGCTTTGGGAGTCAGACTTTAATGGTGATGTTTAATCACAAGGTAGCTTTGCTAAAACCTAGTTAAATAATTTATATTTGAAAGTGTGTGGGGGGGAAGAATGCTAAATCTGCTTGTGGTTGTTCTGATGTTCCCTAATCTTGCCAAAATTGCATGAAAGCCACCAATTCACAACAGCGTTTCTTTTCACAGCAAATAGAACATAGAAGCTGGCAATGAAATTCAAAGTGACAAAAGATTTCCCCAAAACAGCCTCTTTCTTTCATGCTCTTTGTCTACTTAGTGTTACTTATAACCTAATAATCCCTTTTTGCATTAGGTAGTTGGGTTTTTTGCTGTTTATTGAAATCGTCTAATAAAGCGTCTTTCCTCTTGCCCTCTCTCTATGCTTGGAAAAAATCAGCTGAAGAGTTCATATATATTTTATTTTTATGTATATAAAGATATATAAAGAGGTGTTTCAGTGGTACTAGGGAAGAGATTTTACTGTTGATATAAATCCAAAGGGAGGTCCTTTTTTTTTCTTATTAGCATGCACATACATGTGTCTGAAAATGTTAATATAACCTGCCGATAGTTATTATGTGATGTGTTGTATTTATATGTGCCTGCTAGAGATACCATCCTGTATATTCACAATTACCTTTCTCAGGGAATTCTTAAAGATACCCTTACATGTTTCAGGAACCTACAGAAAACCAATAGAACTTAAAACTACCTTACTGCAAAAAAAAAGGCAGGCACTCCAGTTACTTAAAGAACTTAGGTATTTTTTGAAAGTGCAAGAAATTGTAACTTATATTTACATGAGCTTATTCTGTAAGAAATATTCTATCACAGAAAATCAAAATGCATTGAATTTTCAATATTCAGTAGTTGCAGTTTTATTGACAGAAGAGATTCAATTTCCTTTGTTTTCCCAGATGACTTCCTGTTAGAAAATCACTTGCATATGAAAGCTGATAGAAATAGAACTCCGATGTTAACCCTGATCAAGAAGCTAAGCACTGGAAGGCTTTTCTTTTGGACATTGTCATATTACTATCATTTGGTATCTCATTAACCATTCATGTCCTGAAACTATGCTTAACTGTATTGAATAAAAATGCCTGATTTTTTTCACTTCTCCTTTTTGCATTGGCATTTATATAGTATCTAGTGTACTGTTTGTATCTAGTAAGGGCCATCAGTTGAGTCTCTGTTGTGGGCTCTCAGTTGTGTTGTTGTAGTCAAGAACAGAAACATTAATTTGAATTCTCCAAGTTTGAATTCTCCTTGGTGGATGAAACTGATGTAGATTGATGCATACTCAAAGAAATTTTTGCTTCAGGATTAGAAAATGAAGTCTGAAAAGAAATTTTAAAGGAAACTTCCTCTGTCATTGCTGTTTGGGAGTCTAGCATCAGATTATGGTACATTATAAATGTTGGTAGGCTAAAGTTTAAGGACTTTTAAAAGTAGTCATAGTTGAACAATAAGATATCCTTTTTGGACGTAAATTCCTGTCTGAATTATGTCAGGTCAAAATCTCATTGAAATGACTTGTTGAATATCCCTTTCCCTTAGTTCAGGCATTGGTAAATGAAGAAAGTATGTTCCAAATATTGACATGTTCTCAGTACAGTGGAGAACTACTCCACTTTCCTTCCTGAGTGCTGTGGTTCAAAGTCTGAAACAAGGCAGGGAGAAAAGCTTCAGCTCTGCATGATGAAGAAAGTCTCTGCTGCCTTGGGTAATAGGTAGCTTAATTGTCCTGTGAATTCCTGCAGATATCTACTGATGTAGGCAAGCTTGGCAAATGGACTTTTAAGATTCACCAAAAAAATAAGCGGTTTTCCAATCTTTATGACCAAAAAGGTACATTTCGTAAACAAGGTCAGTTGTTCTTGTAGCTTTAGTTTAGCTCATTAGTAACCTAATGTAATAATGATTTAATGAAAGAGGATTTCTTTCTTATTTCAGGTTGCTAGTATTGGAATCTACAGCTCCTTCGGGAGACATGTCCCGCCCACACCACATTGCATCAGTCGTTCCAAACCGGTATCCCCGCTGGTTCACCCTAAGTCACATCGAATCCCAGCAGTGTGAGCTGGCATCGACCATGCTAACGGCAGCCAAAGGTACATTGCTGTCAGTTACGTACTCAACTAAATGTATGCTTTTAATATTGCATGGAGTAAACAGATCACAAAACTTGTGTTTGGGAATCCAAATTGCAGTCTGACAGGAGCTGGAAGTGGGTATAACAAACGGAACTGGCTTAAACCTGTTGTTTAATTTTCTAGCAGAGTAATTCAGCTAGCTAGATGGTAGCCAGATGAGCTTGGTTTGAGGCTGATGAGACAGCTTTTTGTTTATCTGACACATGACGTGGACTGTATGACCCAGGAGTGGACGAATCACTCCGAAAATTCACTAATCAGGATGACTTTTGACCATGTACTAACACCATGAGGCACTGGAGAAGTTTGTGCTGTCTTCTGTCTTTTGTTCATATGTGATTTAATTATGGAAGGTTTCTCAAAACAAAATGTACAACTGAAACAGCATACTATTGCATAGCAACATCAGGCTCAATTATAATGCATCTCTGGATGTTTTGGGAACTTGTTCCGTTTTGGTGATTCTGTTTACACCTTGCAGGTGATGTTCGGAGGCTGGAAACAGTGTTAGAATCCATCCAGAAAAATATCCACTCCTCATCACACATCTTCAAACTTGCCCAGGATGCATTTAAAATAGCAACACTCATGGACAGCTTGCCAGACATCACTCTTCTGAAAGTTTCTCTGGAGCTGGGCCTTCAGGTATTTCCCTTGTTCATTATTATTACAGTAGAAGAAAGGAATTTGACCCAGTGTTGGTGGGTATAGCTTTTAAGCACTGGGAAACACACCCTCTTTGGGCTCTCTCTGGAGTTTTTAGATTCTGTTTTCTGATACAAAGCTCAATGGACTGGTGAACACAGATCAAAAGTCTGCACAGGCCTTTTTGCCCTTTGGGTGGAAGAGAGCTGGGAGTGGCTGGCTGCAGACATTCTTCTGTCCAGGGGTGAGAGGGGACTAGTGCAATGGGTTCAGGACTAAATATCGGACTGTCTAGAAAGCAAAATTATTCTGCTTGCCAGAAATGCACTGTATTTTCTGCATGGCCTTGAGGGGTTTCTTACCATTCCTTCTTTTCCCTTCCCTGAAATGAGATTTGGTAGGTGCTTGTTGGATTACTAGAGAAAGCCAAGGTCAGCCATAATGACCCGTTTCTAAGGCAGACTGTCCTAACAGCAGCCCTCACACTTCCTGCATCAAAATCCTGTATGCCACAAGCTGTGGGAAGGTCAGATGCATCAGACTCAGCTTGAGGTGTACAAGAACCTCTGATCAGTTTTCAGGCTCTTAGGAGAGACTTTGCAAGCTAAAAGGAGACAGCTAATGTTTTGGGTTATCTGGAGTAATATTGCCTTACGCTGATGAATCTTGGAGTTTACACAGTTCATTTCAGGAAAAACAAATCTCTTCACTCCTCTTCAGGGACTTCTTCAAAAAAAGCCATGCAAAGATCAGAAAACCATTTATTACTTTGCTTCAGTAAACAAAGCTCCAAAAACTTCTGGGGAAAGGATATTATCCCAGTTGCTTCTCATGCCAAAGAAAGGTACTATTTGCCTATTCTAGATGTTTAGAAGCTGAAGTCTTTAACCCGAAAGCTGAGATTCTGTGTGCTTTGTTAGTCTTTCATATTTACAAGGTTGCTGTGGAAACGTGCTTCTTTTTTCACATCTTGGTATGTTTCTGCCTTAAACATTTGTTTGCTTGAGAGAAAGATCCTCATGATTGACCTGTGTGTCACCTCGAGCATTCACCAAGTATCATTCAGTGGTAGCAGCACACTTTTGGATATCACTGTATTCACGGATACCCCTTTGTGGTTGATGCTGTCATCGGGATGTTTTCAGTGAGATCTAGTAAAAGAAATATCAGGAACCCATACTTTCTCCTCAGTCGCAGGGTTTGGAACAGACTGGTGCAGAACTTGTCCACTGTTCTGTCCCAAACTTATAAAATTGTTTTAAGAATCTTAAAGGTAGTTTGCTTTCCAGAACGGAGATGCATAGCAGTTTTCTGGTAGTAACTCACAGCTGTGTATATTTCTACAGTAATGCTTTTCCTGCAAAAAATATTTGTGTCAGCGCCGTCTCTAGTGGCCTACAGGTGTTTCCCCCTTCCCTGTGCCCCCAGCTTAATGGCAATTAGATTGTTTGTATTCACTATCTAATATCTGACTACTTAGGACATTTATGTGCTCTACAAAAGTCTTTCTTCCGTCATGTGGTAAACTAAACGGCAGTGTCCACACAGTGACACTGTTCTGCCTTAACTACAGCAATGACAAGTTGCCCGGTTGGGCTGAGGAGATACTAATAATTTCATAACTCTCACTGGGATCTCTGTGACAGAAGAGCCTCTTACATTGTTCTAGATTTGGGAGTAATGTATGGACTTTGGGGTTCTTTCTCCTGTTTCCAATGGCAACGTATTTTATGTGACTCAGCAGAGGAAAGGCTTTTAAACTGGCTGTGGAAAGAAGTCATCAGCATGGCCAAATGGGCTTGGAGCATCTCAGGTGTATTGTGTCCTTCAGATACTGGCACAAACACTCTAAGATCTGCAGGTACAGGAGAGGCTTCTATTCCTCTGTTTGCCTGTTGTATGCTACATTAGTGCAAGTAAGTATTACCGCACACATGCAAACAGGTACTGCTGGCAGAACTGCTGAGCAAGTTAGTGCAAGTGATCGCTCAATGGATATTTGGCAAGTGGTGTTCTTTACCCCCAAACCTGTGAATGAGCGAGTAAATAAATGAGCCTCCTTACAATGTGCGTGATGAAGAGGTTTCACAGTGACGTGGGAGCTAATGATTGGTTGGCCATTTCTTGTATCTCTTGCAGGTAGTGAGATCTTCTTTTCCGCTAGAATAAGAAATTCTTAGAAAGATCCATCAAGACAAAGTCAAAGTTATTCTGTGTGAAGAGAGCTTGGCTTTCATATAAGCGATGTAATTCACAGGGGCCTCTTGCACTTTCAGACTTCCAGACTTGTTGAGAAGCTCTCCTCAGTTGATAGCACAGATCTTGGACAGATGTGGAACTCCCTTTTAGGAAGAGGTAGCTCAAGAATGTATTGAGCAAAAGTGAAATAGTTCTTTGGATACATGTGCTATAGTATAAATTAACTTCAGCTGCTCCTTGGTCAAAGCATCAATACATGCTTTATTTGAATCGTAGAATGGTTAGAGTTAGATGGGACCTTAAAGATCATCTAGTTCCAACCCCCCTGCCATGGGCAGGGACACCTTCCACTAGACCAGGTTGCTCAAAGATTGAAATCCTTGGGTTTTTTATCTTGAGTAAAGGGCCCCTCTCTTACTGTTCTCATCTTGTCAGTTTAATCAAATGAAAGGAACCTAATTTCAGAATAGTTTGTCAAAAACTTTTCCATGTCAAGAAACTAGAGACAGTGTTGGTTTTGCTCGCAAGTTAGGACTGTCTACACTGGAACTCTTATTATGCCCACTGCGCATGCTGAAGGCTCTTGTGACTCATAATCTTTTCACAGACCACCACAGTGAGGGAGGTCATCAGAGAAGACTTTCAGAGAAGTTGTCATTCACACCATTTTTATGGGTTTTTTTACCTCCTTCCCTCCCTTACCAGTAGCAGAATTCAGTCCGTAACCCTGTGTTTTCTCTTGGATTCACTCTACTTTGAGAAAGCTGAAAATTCATCATGGGTGCTGGGAGAGCGTTAGCCTTCAACTTGTGTGTGCATCAATGCAGGAAATCACCTAGACTCCTTCCCTTTGATGGGCAGAATGGGAAAGATAATTGCATTCCAAAGCATTTTTTCTTGGGGCTGCCTGTTTTTCTTCCAGAAAGTCTTCAAGCAAAGGCTGGTTCTGTGATTTACCTTAGCCATATTTTCATATTTTAAAATGCGTTGGGTGGCTCCTTACTGATCAGTTTGCTTTCTTTCAAAATGCTATTCTCCAATCTAACACTTAGATTACTGTTTAGTTAAAATGATACCACAATGTCTGAGGCCAACAAAGCTGGCCTTCTCCTGTAACTTTGGGTGATGTACAATGAGTCACCAGGATCTCAAGGTGGGAATGTTTGGAGGCCAGCTTGGAACTACTCATGGTTGCTTATAACCAAACTTTTTAAAGATCATCTGTGCATTTGTAGCCCTCATCCATCTTTCTGTCTTCTTCATTATCCAATCTACAGCATAGGACTAGAGGAGATGGCAGGAGTAACAAGTATGACAGAGGGCTGCATGGCACTTTGAAGTCACCTTAGGATTGGGAGGGGATATGGGTTGAGAACCCTCTTACAAATGCTGCTGACTCCAAGCTGTTTTGTGAGTGCATTTGTTGAGTTTATGTGAAGATCATTGCTGAGAGCTCTATGAGTGCCCTATTATGCTCTTTACTTAATTGCTACAAATAGTAATACCATAGTATCACTGATATTGTAAGGGGAAAACTACTTGCTTTCTTCATAAAGGTATCTGTGGGGTCTGTCCAGGTAGCTGAAGCAAGCTGTAAATGCAGTTTCTATGCAGCGTTTATTTTACTCAATAAACATATTTGCCCATGTTTTGAGAAACAGCATAGGTAATAACTGCAAGTGATATAAAATATGGGAACTATAATCAAAGCTTAAAGTCCTTTTTCTAGGATTTTGATGGTTTCACGATGGAAGTTTTTTACAGGGTCTCCGTGTTCAGAAAGAAATCATCGCTATGTACTTCTTAATAATACCTGGATATATCTGGAATTGTGTATATATATATCTTTGCAGAATAAGCAGCCGGTCAAGTCACAGTACACTAACGCCTTTCTGTATTGTTGAAGTCAGTGAAAAGAAATGTAGATAGGGGAAAGATTAAAGGGCTTAGTTTGCCCAAAAGGAGTTGATGCATTTCCACTTTAAAGACTACCATGCATAGAAGGAGGATACATGATATAATTTAATTTGAATCATTGATAATTCATTGGGCTTTTTTTATTGATTGGAGGGGGCTTTTTGTGTTTTTTTTTTCTTCTCCATGGATAAAACAGTCTCTCTCCTCTAGCCTTGAAGGATCTGCAGTTGAAATTACTGTCTGTGTGGTATTTAAGATAACTGAGCAATATTTTTCAAATCTTTTGACATACCAGCTAAAAAAGAGGTAACAGAATGGAGAGGGGAAGAGACTGCCGTTTTGAACTTCAGTGTATTTGAGTCACTTAAGATCCCTAATTGTTGATATATTGCCTTGGCTTGCAATAGGATTAACTTGTATTTTGTTTGTGTTGTTGTAATAGGTGATGCGGATGACGCTGTCAACACTGAATTGGCGACGGCGGGAAATGGTGAGGTGGTTGGTAACATGTGCAACAGAAGTAGGTACGTTCTGAGGTGTTCCTCTTGTCAGCTAGTCTTAGAGGGCATCATCTTGCTTGCTAACACCCAGGTTCTGCAAATGTCTCTCACTTCCTGTTCATATGTAAAATTCCTTTGATGAGAAGACATTATGGCACTAGGTGGGTTCTTTTAGGCACAGACCAAATGAGACAATAGTTCAGATGATGCAGTGTGCCTTCTTTCTTCCACAAGGTGGGAGTGTGCATAACCTCATGGGAAATACCCCAGATTGCTCCTTGTCCCTTCCATGATGGGTTTGGGTTTGAGGCTGCAGTAGAGAAAGGGCTCGTGGTTCTGGGCTATCGCACTGTGCTACAACTTCACCTGCAGATGAGGCTCTGAAAGGCAAGTGAGAGAGCTAACTGGTCAGCTGTGGGAAGAGGAACTAGAAAACAGGTGAATGAAATGCTGAGGATGCCTCCTACTGTGTGCCAGACAGGATCTCACAAAGTGTTTCTCATCGTTAGGGGTTTTTTTAAGCTGCTGGGTAAATCCAACCTTAGAGCATAATATGTCTTTGTTTTGTGGCTATGATATTGTGCAGGCCTTTTGTCCGCACTAGAAAGCAAACCAAATACCAGTGCACCCATCGCTAACCACATAAGGTGAAAATAAGGTGGGAGCAGAACCAACCTTATGCTTAAAGGACGCAGTGGGAGAATAGTGCAATCAGCAGGATGTTCTGTTCTTTTCTGGGCTGCGCCATAGATTTCCTGTGTGTCTTGATGAGGCGTCCCTTAGCTTCTGTATTCCAGTTTGCTATCTGCATGATGAGGATGCAGAATCTGAAAGTGCAGATGAGTGCCTTAAAAACTGTAGCTGTAAAAATAATTAAAAAAAAAATTCGGCAGCTGTGCTAGTGGGGACAATGTTAGTACTTATAATAAAGGAGCAGTTTTAATTGTCACCAAAGGTATTTCTGGAAAGCGTGTTTCCCTACTGTATTTATTTCGTTTTTATGTATCTGAGTTGGATTGTATTGCATAGATGCTTCTTGAGTTTCAAAACTGCTGGTTATTCTCTGGATTAGTTTATTCTTTGCTTTATGCTTAACTGGGAAATTAATGTTGTCAATAGCATGGGAAAATACAGCTTGCCTTTGCATGCCATCAGCCAGAAAGTGGTTTGTGTCTGCAAATTTTTGTGCAATGCTCCTGTTTTATTGCTTTTATATCTTTGCTAAGATAATTATTACTGAAGCTATCTTACAGATATTAGTGCCTGGGTATTATTTTGTACAGTTGCATATCGGCAAATAAAGTGCTGGGTTTAATACTGCTTTAAATTAGTTTACATATTCTAATAGAAGTATCCCATAAAAAACCTATAATGCCATGCAAAGTACTCTTGAGACTTAATCAAGTTGGTAAAGCAAGGAATCTGTTTATTTAAATGAAGATCTGGTATTCTCTGGCTATGCTGAATTGTTGCACATGAGTGAAGGGGTGCACAGGAAGCATCAGCATCCTACAGAGAAAATGAGGACCTCTGGGTGTGGTTTAGGTGGGCTCACAGATGTGTGTAAACTGCCTCTAGCAATAATAAGGCACTCTAGTTGGCTGTAAGGTTCAGTTTATGGAACCCACTAGTCACTGTTTCCCCTTTCCTCCCCCTGATAAACACGCACACAAACACACATGTGCCAGGACAAATGTGATACTAAGGAAAATACCTATTTCAGGTAATATCAGTAGTTCATGTTGCACAGACTATTTCCCTAATAAAGATCTTGATGTTCAGGCGCATAAGAATTTCATACAAGACCTATGTGAAAAGCCTGTTGAGAGGAGGTTAGGATTTTTTTAAGGTGTGCTTAGTGTGTTCTGTTAAGGTGTGCCATTAAGAAAGTGTTCCATTAAGAAAGCCATTTTGCGTACTTTTGTATTCTTCTGTGCGTGCACTGTACCTTGAGATGCACAGTGAGAAAATAAGTTAAAATTGCCTTTTAAAAGTGTACAGAGTGAGGGCTGCTTTTGAGTGATGTGATGAAACCAAGTGAACCAGAAGTTGTTATCCAGATTGTCTTAAATAACAAGTAAAACAGTTCAGTTGTCACACCAGGAAATTAAAGCATATCTTGCAGGCTTATTTTGTTATTCTCTGTGTTTTGGTGATTGCTACAGAGTTTGCACAGTAGCCTTTGTTTTAATGTCCTTTTCCAGCCATGCTGCCTGGTTTAGCCCTTCTTGTTGAATCGCATCCCCTCGGATGTACTGTCAGCCTCTTAAACTGTGCTGCAAATGTAATCTTTTGCTGAAAATCTGTATCTGCTAGGTTTTATCAGTTGTGGCTAATCCTTTCTTTCTTTCTTTCTTTCCCCAGGTGTTTATGCACTGGATAGTATCATGCAAAACTGGTTTACACTTTTCACTCCAACGGAAGCCACTAGTATTGTTGCTACAACAGTGATGTCCAACAGCACCATCGTCCGCCTGCATCTGGACTGCCATCAGCAGGAGAAGTTGGCCGGCAGTGCTAGGACGCTTGCTCTACAGTGTGCCATGAAGGATCCTCAAAATTGTGCCCTCTCTGCACTGACCTTATGTGAAAAGGATCACATAGCTTTTGAGACCGCTTACCAAATTGTTCTAGATGCTGCTACAACTGGCATGAGCTACTCGCAGCTTTTTACTATAGCACGATACATGGAGCACCGTGGTTACCCTATGCGGGCCTACAAACTGGCCACTTTGGCCATGACGCATCTCAACCTGAGTTACAATCAGGACACGCACCCTGCCATTAATGACGTTCTGTGGGCATGTGCGCTCAGCCACTCCCTTGGGAAAAATGAGCTAGCAGCTATAATACCTCTGGTGGTCAAAAGTGTCAAATGTGCAACAGTACTGTCAGACATTTTGCGTAGGTGTACTTTGACCACTCCTGGCATGGTGGGACTTCATGGAAGGAGGAACTCTGGTAAGCTCATGTCACTGGACAAAGCCCCTTTACGGCAACTCTTGGATGCCACTATTGGAGCCTACATTAATACAACTCATTCACGTCTCACTCACATCAGCCCGCGACACTATAGTGAGTTTATAGAATTCCTCAGCAAGGCCCGAGAGACCTTCTTAATGGCTCATGATGGTCACATCCAGTTTACACAGTTTATTGACAACCTAAAACAAATCTACAAAGGCAAAAAGAAACTGATGATGCTGGTTCGTGAGCGGTTTGGTTGACAAAAATGTGAGAATGGGGATATGGGGGGGGGTGGGAGGGGTGGTTTGTTTTTACTTGAGCCTGCCTTTGTATCCTTTTTAACTTAAAGAAACAGAGCCACACCGGTATTATATGTGTATAGTTATATTGAGTTTGCAAACTGAACTGTCATGTTGTGAAAGTTTGTGTGTTTATTTTTTTTTTTCCTTTTTTCTGTTTTGTATGAGAGAGAGGTTAAAAAAGGTTTGGTTTACACTGAGTATATGTTGTCAAGTGGCAAAAGCCCACATCGCTCTCCTGTTCTTTCTGTATACGTTCACAGCCTCAAAAACAAACATATATTGCAATGGCTTTAAAAACCAAACAAAACACCTCCATCCTGTGATAAGTACCTCGAATGGATTCAGCTTTACTCCTTTGTAACTCATCCTTACATTTCAGCATATTTAAACAAACCAACAAATGAAATACTAATAGTTAAAAGGCTGACTACGTGGCTTTGCAGTGCTGTTCATCCAGAAGCATGGCACACAATGCTTGTGCATGTGGAAACTTAGCGACTGTCAACATACATTCTCAGGGATTTATCAAAAAAATTAAAAAAAGAATGAGAGCATTTATTGTACTGTATATATATTATAGTATATGTCTGAATATTGAAAAATATAACATTAACTAATTTATAAAAAAATCTATGTAATGCAAAATACTTGAAGCTGCAGTAGCTTGGTTTTAAACAAAAAAAAAACCTATCCGAAGGACTAAAGTGCGCCTTGCTTCAGGGTTGGCTCAGGTGGTGAACTATATGCTGGGCATCTATGCAGAGCCACCTTTTGGATTGCATGGTTGGACTGATACCTATTGGGGAAAATTTTATATATATATATTTATACAACCCGTGTATACATACATATGTGTACACACATACACACATGCTTGTAACAGGCACTATAGTAAAGAGGGACAACAAAAAATACACAGCCAGAGCAGCAAGCCTTAGCATTAAGAATACAGTATGCCAGAATTGGGGTTTGTGCCTCCTAGCCTAGAAGACTTAAAGAAATACCCTTTTTGACACAAAACGCAAAATGTTTTCCAAAATGATTGACATGATACATTACGCCTTTGCAGTGAGCTAATAATAAGCTAACCTTTGTGCACAAATAACATATATATATATTATATATATATATTCTGCATAGGTATTTTGACTTTGTGCAGGACAGAAAGTTGTGTAGGTATGACTGTTCTACTTTTCAGTTTGTTTTTTTAATATATTTTATTTTCTCTAGAATTACTCAAACAAAAGCAGCCTTCTATCTTGCCTTGTCTTAATGCTTTAAAATAACCAAACTGGAGATCTAACTACCAAACTGTTCATTATATTATTAAATACCAACTTTGGTTACAGTATAGTGTCTTTACTTTAGCTGATGGTTCTGTATCCTTGTGCTTTTTAAAGCAGTTTTTATGTTTTGGTGCAAAAGTTGTCCAGTGTCTCTTGTTCCCTTCATTAGAGAACATTCTAGAGGTATGTTTGTAGGTATTTTTGTTTAGAAATACTATTTCATGCTCTCCATTTTATTTATTATAATAGGTAAAAAGGTTGTACTTCATCACCCATGTAAACATGCTCATGAAGTTGAAAGTAATTAAGATTTGATACACTGATATCAATTTATTTATGTAACTAAATCACTGTTTTATAAACTTGTTAATGATCAACAATTTTTTTGTTTTGATTAAAATTAGTTTTTTGAAAGTTGATTCTGCCTCCTTTATGGTGTCTGTTACTGGAGTTGAATTGTGTACAGATAGTTCATAGATCCTGAATGCCCAGCTTGCAACTTTGGTGCATTATGGTGGTAAGCAATATGACCACCAAGCCCAGGAAAGAAACGTTGTTCCTCAAAAATCTGCTGAGGAATGTCAGTGTTCACAGTTGCTGGTGGAAGAAGATGTGGTGCATCAGAGGAGGGACCAAATGCTGCCTGTCCTTGAAGACACGTGGTCTATATAATGAACAGCAGGCCTTACTGCCCTGGTGGGATGGTAGAGTGTGTGGCAGTATGTTCCCACTTAGTGGATTATTTGGTTGACCATGAGGGTTGAGATGTGCTGCGAATGTATACAAGGATGGTTCTTGCTTTTTTAAAGTATTTTGTGTATTTTGAGCTGTGCAGCTTGCTTCACCCAGCACGGAGTTCTTGCTTGCAAGCTGACAGACAACACTTTTTCTTTTTTGGAGCCCTTTCTCTGTAGGAACTGTGTGAGTTTTCTAGCCCTCAGTGAAGAATGGGATATGGCAAGGTTGAAAATTGAAGAGGAGATTTCTGCTTTAGCAACATCTTTATCATCTTAGGAATGTTATGTGATGTCATATTTGACTACATGATCTGAACACCTTCGGTTTCTTCTTTTTAGTATCTTCAGCTGAAAAGAGAATTAGCGTGCAGCAAGCAACTATCAAGAGATGCCAGTGTAACCATGAATTCTGACAGTGAGGCTTGTGTCACCGGAAAATTCAGGAGGAGGAGGTCTGAATCTTTGCACAACTTGTCATGTAAAATACGAGTCTTTACCAAGCCTCGCTAACAGCTGAGTTGTCCTGACCTAATAGTACTAACCTTCTGTAGCTTCTGCAGCTTCCATACCTTCCAGGTATTGAATCCATCCTTACATATTTGCTTCGTTACTTTGTCCTAGATGAATTTTCTGCTACAGACAGTAAGGAATGAGAGGGATACTCCATGTAACAGGGTTTGTGTGGGGTTAGAGTTTTTTGCGTCTTGACACATAATTCAGTATTAAGGGTATTGTGGATTATGTAGATTGCAAAACTGAAGCCTACTTGAAGACCAAGCTTTAGAATTAAATGCAGTCCTGATGGTTGCCGCCTGCTTCTGATGAGCACAGTGGCTTATTCTTGTTTCAGAACTGATGGAAGTGTATTTAGTTTGTTTTCAAGACTGAGTAAAATCATGTCTGTGTCCACAGTGGTGCTGCGCAGTGCAGTTCACACCATGTTAAAAGCCTTCAAGGACCAACAGAGGCTTGGCCAGTCTCTGTAGCAAACATGTCTAGATGTGTACTGCCCTTGTTTTGTGGAGGTAGGAAGAACCCAGGGATGGGATTCCACAGAAAAAAGCCTGAGGGCTCTTTTGGTGAAAACCAATCAAATATTTCTAATGTAATTTCTAAGACTACATATTGTAATTCATTCTAAAGCATAAGGAAGCCTACTCAAAATACAGATTTCTAAAACTACATACTGTAATTAGTTCTGAAGCATAAGGAAGCCTCATCAAAATACAGTGTCTCAAATTCCTTCTCTTCAGAGCCATATATTTGAGATACACAACTGCGCACACTGCTATCATTGTCTCCAAGTGTTTGTGTGCTTTTCAACACTCCTTTAAATGAGAAATTTTTTTTAAATCCAGGATTCTCTTCGGTAGTGAAGGGAACTGAGCATGATTCTTCTGTATCATAGGCTACCAATGAATCTTCATTCTTTTGGCGAGTTGAGTGAAATCCTGAACGATGTGATATTATTTCTGTATTAGGAGACTGTCTTGCAGCCCAAGAAATGGACTTTTGCCCGTAAGTTTGTGTTCAGATTTCCTTTATTAATTCTGCCAGAACAGAAGCCACAGAGATTTTCCTTACCCATACTATGTTACTTTTATTTAGCTTTTTATTGTATCAATGCTTACTTCATTTCCATGTACATTTTGCCATTAGAGAAAACTGCACAACTTTCCATCATGAAAAAGGGGCATGTATGGGAGACTTAGACTTAAAAGTGCAACTGAAATCCAAGACCACTTCTCTGAGTACTTCATGTCTTATTCTCAAAATATTTTGGTTTTAATGCTATGGCAGTGGTGCTAAACCTGCATTGCATGTACATGACAAGGAATTTATTAGATTGTTTGAGAAATTGCAGGTTATATTCTGAGGCGAGGCTGGGACTGCATTTCATGGTGGTTGTTTAGTAGAACAGACAGGATGACCAATTGAGAGTCCTTGCAGTACAGATGAAATTCTAGAGGACTCTTGGGGTTTTTGTTGTTTTGTTTGGTTGGGTTTTTTTTACTATCAAAAAGTAAAATTAAAATTACTTTCCTAGTATTTTTAAGGATAGAAGATACTGTGAGTGCTTTGCGTAGTAAATTTCTCTTCTATAGAAAACCTATATTCCATAATTTTCTTTGTATATCCATATGAAGTTTCCTGCTGCAACCTTTCAGAAGTCTGTGAAAGTCACTTTTCAATAATGCTTTAGTGTTGTGTCAAATTAGTTTGAGCTACAATTTTCTTTCTGGTTTGTCTAGTAGCAATTAAGTTTTTCATGTGAGTGGGTATAAGTAACATAAGTGCGTCAAAATTGGGGTGCTGCTTATGTGGAGGGAAATTTTGCTTTCTGAGTTGTACCGATTTAGATTTGTAGTTCCATAGACTGGATTTGCGCTAGAATAAATTTATTTCACTGATATGCCTTCAATTTGATTAAAATACAAAATTCTACTGGAAAATCATCCAGCCTTCCTTTTCTGACTTAAAGACAAAAATTCTGGTAATTCATCTGGTTTTAATGCAGGATGTAATTTGGTAAAACAGCAATATAGCTGACGCCTTTACAGAATCGGTAAGTACGATACCCTCAGGTACTCTCTTGCTCTGCAGTACTGGCTAGAGAGAAAGCTGTCATGGACAAATATCTGCCCATTGTTTTAAGTGGTCATCCCCTTGAAAGTATACTTTCTGCAAGGGTAAGTGTGTGAGCAAGGAGCACAAACCACAAAAGGTTGTGTCCAGCCCTTGCCTTGTGGGAATGCAACAGGTAGCAGAGATTTAGGGGTATTACAGCATGTTGCAAACTATACTGAGTATGAGATGAAAGATTCTTAATTGGAGAGACAACAGGGATAGCTTTCCTTGAGAGAAGAAGAGGTTGCTGGGATTTGCCTACCCTGTAGAAGTGCACACTCCATACTGCATATGGGAAGACAAGTCGTTCCTCCGCTAACACCCTGGGCTGTCAACATCAAGTAACACCTAGCTGTCAGCTGAAATGTTTGTCATCCATCCTTACAGGTAGTGTCAGTATCCCTAAAGTTAGTAAAAATAGAGCATTGTGTACTCTGAGAAAGAGAACTTGCCTTAAAAAGAAAATTACATCAGCTGCTATATTTGCAGACATCTGCAAGGTCGTAGGATCAAAGATTTGTATTAACATGTATAGGCTACAAAGCACAAGTTGTTTCTAAAATCGACCTTGACAGATTTCTATAGCTCTTGTTGTAGAGAGTAATTATGTCTGGAAAGTACCACAACCGTGAACTGCCTGGGGAGCCAGCCAGCTCAGAAATTCAAAACTGAGTTTTGAATTTCATTGTTGTAACTGTTATAACCAACTGAATTTCATTGTTGTAACTTTCCTTTTCTTCTCCTCTAGTGTTTGGTTTTTTGTTTGTGTCATTTCAAGAGCTTTGTATTTGGAAAAATGCGTACCTGGAAGATGATGTGCTGGTGGTCTGATGATGTAAAATGAGCAATGGAGCTATTTGTTGGTAACCATGGTCCATGGTGTTGGAAGTATCTGTGGAGCAGTGAAGGAGAAGGGTGAGCTGTTCAGTCACGCTTACTGTAGGGGCTGGTGAGCTGAGACCCAAGGCAGCAGCCACAGCTGGCACGCAGAACCAGCACTGTCTGCCTTTCCACCACGCTGACCTTGGAATTGCTGGTCCGACCACAGAGGAGTCTTGGTTTGGTGTCCCAGGAGTCAAAGGCAAATCACTGTTCATAGAAGATTTCTGGAAAGTTGAAAAATGGCTGAGGGTGATTAAGGACAGAGCTAAATATTCCTCTGGTGAAGTTGCTGGAATTACATCAAGGCTAATCTTGGCAGACACTTTTGGGAAGCCTGCTAGTTATAAGAACAGCAGCGGTGAGAGAAGTAGTGCCAAATTCTGCCTGGTCAGTGGGCAGAAAAAATCATTTGGGGTTTGTGGCCTCCTCTTCCAGATGACCTGAATCTTGTTAAACAGCGCAATGACTATTTGTAATGCTTTCTTTATTGCCTAGCTTTTCCAATGGGCAGGGAAACAAGTCAGGCAGACTGCAACTCATCTCTTAGCACATGCCTCACAAATGGTACCACTGAAGCTCTCTGTCCCCTCTGAAAACGAGGGGTCCAGGACAAAGATTGGCCTTGCCTGAGCCATCTTGCCTACATGTTAAGGAACCCTTAATGGCTCAACCAAACCAATTCGGGAGGCTAAGGTTGCAACAGGCAAAATTGCATTAAAAACTTTTCCAGCAAGATCCTATTTGTATAACGCTTAACAGCAGCTGCTCACCTAAATGAGTGGAAATCGTGGTTTCTGAAGAAAACATCATTTGTTTTGGGCCTCTAATTGACACTTTAAACATGTTTAGTATGATTTAGACCAGTATGGTAAATAAAAATGTCCCAAAATAACCACCAAAGTGGAAGACATGATTGTTCTACTAACTTGTTGCTGGAAGAAACAAATGTACTTAAAGAAGAATTTCTTCAGAGTCATACTCTGCCTGCCTCACCTTGAAGACGGAGCTGTGAAAGGCAGCTCTTCGTGTCAGCGCTGTGACAACCATCACCCTTCTCCGGCCAGTTTTGTGGGAGAGAGGGTATGGAGGTATTTTTGGAAGATGTTTTGTTTCCTGAGTTTGAAAGCCTTTTTCCTCTATGTGCCTGATGGCTGATTTCCAGGTATGGTGTGGATGCAGCAGTAACCATGGGAAGACTCTGCCTGGTTTTTCAGGATGGCTTTGCTCCACCACCCCTCTGTGTCAATACAAAGGTCTGGCCCTATGCATACTTTGTTGTCCAGCACACTGCAATTTTTACATCCCGGAGGAGGCTGTCTCCAGTCCTGTCATGCTGCGAGGTCTGGGGACTTCCTGTTTTGAAAGCTGAGCTTCTCCAACCATTTTCAAGAATCCAGGGTCTAAATTAAAAACACTTAAGCACTACAAGACTTTTGATACTCTGTTGTAAGAAGTATTGCTTGGCTGCTACTTAGTCATTTAGGCAGTCTTTCACCTACTACCTCTAAATCATATAATGTGCAACTGGGGAGCCTAATAGGCATGTTGGGAAATTTTAGTGTGAGGTGATACCTAAATACTGATAAAAACTTCAGCATTGCCTTATGGAGAGGTGACTGTAGAGTGAGATTGTACTCACAGAGTTTTCAAGCAGCTCTGTGCTTCTCAGTCTTTTAAGGAAAGTTTATTCCATATGAGAAAGATTAACTGTTGCACTGGCACAACTTTGGTTTCACAGCCTGCATTTCCCCAACTGTCTCTGTATTCTCCATCTGGAACGATCCAGGACTTCTTCCATACCTCAGCAATTCTCTTTCTCCATTTTACCCCTTGCAAGGCGTATACAGTGGTAAGCTGCGTTCCTCATGCTGGGCTGCATTACCTTAATGTAGCAAATAGAGTTTGGACAGGTTTGGTTTGGTTTTGTCTGGAAACCTCCAGCCTGACACTGGTCAGTTCCTGCCTCTCAGAGATAATCAGGGACTATATGTGCTGTTCTCAGTTGAGGAAGAAGCGGCCATGGCTCATGAGGAAGCAATACAATTCAGAGTTTGATGTCATTCACTTTGTGAGTGAATTCCTGTGAGGAAATGCAGGCCATAAAAGCCAGAAGCTAACCAGAAGGATTTTTTCTTTTTTTTTTTTTTTTTTTTTTTTGTAAAAGGCAAAGATTTTCCAACATTTGATCTTTCATCTGAAAGAATCAAATCAGGAAAACAGTAATTACTGACAAGAGTTTGGAGCACATCACTAAGCATGTACACTGCCAAGACACAAGTTCTCCACGCCTAGAAAAGTCCAGACAAACCAGACAGGATGATTTGGTCTTTTAGTTGCCCGTTGTTTAGCACCCAGATGGTCTGTTTAGTATGGGGGGGTGTGTGGGAGACCTAATTGATGCACTAACATGGCACCGACTCTATTTAGCCCAGTGTGAAAATGCTAGTTTGTGCACCTGTTTGTCCTGCTGAACTGGAGAATAACATGTATTTCTGGCATGCTTGACACATGGCAACCTCCCTGTGCTCTCTCATTGCTCATCCTGCGTTACTTACAATACATCTAGGTTATCTGTTACCAGGAGCAATCCTGAGTCTCTGCTTTCTACTGATGTGAAATAAAATGAAAGACATTTCTAGCATTTGGACTGGTGCTTGAGAAGTGCAGCTGCACCGATAGCTCTGAGCAGAAGCCTGAGTTTTAGCAAGTGCTGAGTTCTGGCCCTGAATTTGCTGGTAATTTCGCAGGGGTTTTGTCTTTGCTACTACCCAAGTGTGTGCTTACAGGAGAGCAAATGTAGACTGACCTTGTGGTGTGGGGACAGCGAGGGGTGTCCAAGCCCAAACATGGCTATTAACCACAGGCCCAAGCTTTCCTTCAGGTGTTGCAGGTGGGTGAAACATTTGTGGACTGATGCATGGGACAGGCTGCCTCGCTAGCTGATATCCATAGCTTCAGTCTTTCCAAGCAGCACGTACATCCTGCAAGGACATGCTATGGCCAGGCTGGGCGACAGCAAGGGGGACAAAACAGCAAGGCAACATGTTTGTTTCTGTCCGCAACTACACGTCTTGATGAACCATGGGTGTAGGTAGCCCTGGAGAAACTGCTTGTTTCCTCTTTCCCTGGTACTAATTGCGCCTCTGCTGGACAAACGGTGGTGAGGACTATGGCAGCACGGTGAGCCCTGTGCAGGGCATGTGACTGAGAAAGATCACAGGTCTTCCTAAGAGCCTCCCTGTGTTGGGTCATCCCATCCCATGCGATCCCGTCCCATCTGTGCCCTTGAGTGACTGCTGCCTCTGTGCCTTTGTTCGAAGTGAACGCCCTTTTGTGCAGCTCTTGGTTTCAACTTGCCAGCAATTCTGGTGATTTTTCTGTATGTAGGAATTGTGAGGAAATAAACTGCTTATTGAACTGCCACACTGTACATTTGTGATTAAATTCAGAAATGTTAAGAGTTTTGGAATTCTGCTATAAAGAACATTCCTTGGCTTGTTCAGTGTGTTCTTGATGTCTGACTTTACAAACAGTGGTGGTTTTCAGCTTGCTGCATTTATCTCGCTATCGGCAGCACCACTGCAGAGCCCTCTCGATGCTACAGAAAAGGCAAAGACGACACAGGTCTCTGGAAGCTGTAATTCCAAATGACTAAATATATCCAGCTTTTGTTTTTTTCCAGAAATTCCTATTCTCTATACTGGGCGAGTAGCAGTTCCCACGGCAGACCTCGGGGATCCCTAACATGAAGAGCAGATGTAAGCCTGGAACAGTCTGATTGATTTAGGTTTCTGGATTAGCAGAGCATGGGGGCAGGGGGCTGCGTTTCTCCATTTGAATAGCCCCTGTGAGGTCAGTGGTGCTTCTCACTTCCTTGAAGTACTTCACTAAAAAGAGGACTTGGGGGCAGAGTGGAGAGCACAGCCTGCTGCTTCAGCAGCCGGCGGGACTCTCTCCGCCTGTGCGGAGCACACCGTCCCTGGGGGCACCTGCCCAGAGCTGCTGGGGTTGGGGTTGACTCCCCGCTTCCACCCCTCGCTCCAAAGCTCTGCCGACAGGTCCCTGGAGGAGCCTGTCCCGCTCTGCCTGGAGACACCCGTGGGAGACGCGGCGCTCCTCAGAGGTTCAGAAACGGACATGAGGGAGCGCGCTAGGGAGGCTTGGGAGGGAGCAGCCAGGCTTTCTCAAACGGACAAGCTTTTCATTTAATTTCCTTTGTTTTATTTTTAACAGGTTAAAATAAAAAGCAGAACAGGAGTGAAAAATAAAACATAAATAAATTGCTTCTTGGCATCTCTGTTTCACTCGCTGAGGTTTTACAAATGGATCAAAGCTCTTTGCAGCCTAGTGTTTAAAAAAACCCTCTCCTACTTAAAGGTAGCCTTTGTAAGCACCTGCTAAAGGAGGTTTTCAGACTGCTGCTTGTTTACCAAATACCTCATTATAGGCCTGCTGCAGAACTGTGCATGGGAAGGATGGGGGAGGCTCCCTCCTTAGGTGAAAATCCCATGGCAGTAACATTATAACCCTCAGGAGAAGTGGGTAGGGTACAACAACAGTTGCTTTTAAGGTTTGAAAAACAAATTGTTAAGTGGGTACCACAGGAGAGCAGTGGAAGTAAAAAGCTATGTCAGAGGCTGAAGACAAATTATTCTTTTGGTTTAGATCATTTTGGGCTACAGGACTGCAGCAAAGACCAAGATCCCACAATTGCTTTTACATGTGTCTGTGTGTGTACGTGCACGCTTTTCAAAGTCCTGGTATAGAAACAGATGAATTGTGTCTGTCTCTGCCAAGTGCCATGTGTTTACAGCTGACTTATAAAACGTTTTAAAATAGGGGTTTATAATGGAAGCAGTGACACATTCTTAAATATGTTGACGCTAATAGGCACCACCATAATAAACCCCATAAAGGTCTTAAAGGATATATCTGTTGTTCTGGAAGAGGATATACTGGCTTCTGCCTGAAGTGAAGTTTGTCATTCCTGTTCTTCAAACCATTTGAATCTTCAATAGCGTCTAAGAAGCCCTGGAATGTATCTAACACTATGTAGAAAAACAATGTGTTTGATACCTTTTCCAATTGCAGTATGGCAACCACAGCCCCTTTCACAACGTGTAACTTTACCTATGTGTGTGTGACAGTGCATTAAGGCATTCCAGTGTCGTACCTTTTTTTTTATTGTTATTATTTCCTAAAATAAATCCCAATATGGAGCAACAGTTCTAGTTTTTTGTATACTGGGTGCAATCAGCAAACTCCTGCTTTTGTTAAAATTAATCCCAGGGAAACCTACCTTCTTGTCATTAACTTCATTTTTAATCATTTTCTTACAGATTTTAATAGGCTTCTGACTTTCCTATGGACAGCAGTGGACAGAAGTGTGCTGCCTCATTAGCATTAGCTGTAGCCAAAACCTTTCACCCAAGTCCTTGTGAGTGCTTTTGGAGGGGATCCTTTCGGAGGGGATGCCAGCAAGAGGGATCCAGCTCGTGCCCGGAGCGGGGTGTCTGTGTGGCACAGCTGTGCAGCACCATGTGGTGGCTCGAGGCCATGAGGTTTGCCTGCTGTGCTCCAGACAGCAAAGCGGATCGGTAGCCTGCGTGCGGTGGCATGGTTCGGACTTGAGCTGTGCTGCTGGGGATGACATCCTCACTCCAGCGCTAGCAGGGAACAGGGGTGCTAAACGCAGGAGTGCTGCCGGGGCCTTTCCTGGGGCCCGCTAACTTGGTCTTCCCTTTCTCTTGCATGAGGTCTAATGACAGCACATTTTTTTCCTGTGGTTTTTTGTTGTTATTGTTGTGTTTCCTTGTTGTTCCCCAACAGAACAAAATGTCCCCTGGTGCAGGGTCTCCTGGTGCGTGCCAGCAGCCTGCTGCAGCACCCTGCCCCAAATGAACCATGTGGGATGAAAGTATGTTGACTGTAGGGTGAAAAATTGTGCAGTATGTCTGAGGAGGCTCAAAAACAAGGCAGGGAGTGTTGCCCAGTGGGGCTCTGGGGACACGCTTTCACAGGGAAGTGAGAAGGGGGTTGTTTTGGCGTGAAACGCTCAACTGGGCACTGATGGGAAGATGCGGAAAAATCCCAGTGACAGAGAAAAAAAGGTGACTTGCACTAAGCTGTGATGTGACCGGTGGTTATTACAACTGGGGCAGGAGACAACAGTCTGATAGAAGCAGATGACTGACCACTTTCCCCTCTGCTGGAGGTGCAGTGTTACACAATTTCTTTCGTATCTTGAGCAAATTCCTCCTGCAAACCTCACAGAAGCCTCCTAATTTCCAGTGCACATGAGAATGCTCAGGGCAGGTGGGTGCCGTGTCAGTGGACAGGCAGAGTCGGGAGCAAAGCAACCTTCTTCAAAGCCTTGGGCCAGAGACGTGGGCTGCAGGCTGGTACGGTGCAGTGCGGGGTGGGATGAGCACAGGTGCCCTCAGCTCACAACAGTGTCAGCTCTGTCCTTTCAACAAGCCAGGCAGGGGCTCGGCTGCAGTATTCCGACTTACAATTTCACATCTACGTGCACGAGGAATTCCGCAGTGCCAAAGTTAGGTGAGAGCACATAGTCTGCAAAGTAAACCTACACAGACACCACAAAGGCACCAGCTTCCTGAAAGTCTGTAGTTCGTGCCCGTGGATGTAATACGGTTTCTTCTGCAGAGGAGCACCAGAACATTTAATTCCATATCCTGAAGCTCCATGAGCATATTTAGCAGGCTTTCCATCCAAAAACTCAGTTTTCCCTCTAACCTGCCTGCCTTATGCATCTCTCCTGGAGAGAAATGGCTTTCTCAGGATAGGGTCCTACCCTTAAATAAAATGTTGCTCCAAGAGGAACCCATAACATGTGACTCAGGTGGCAACAAAAAGAAAAACCTGTGCAACAAATTCAATCTTTAAACAAGGCTGTACTTTTGGGAATGGTTGGCGTTTACTTCAGAAAACTTCAGAACAGCAAATAATGACAAGAAACCTACTGTTTGCGTTAGACTATTCACAAATACAGCAGTGGCTACATTACCTGAATAAATCACTCATTGCGAGCTGCTTTGTGGCTTCCTGTGATAATTAATAATTTCTGAATTGAAGTTGTCAGACAAAGGTAAATGTTTGTATTATGCTAGTATCTAAAGACCCCAGTGTGTGCTTGTGCCTCCTTGCATCACCTACACCTCCAGCACAGGCATGGGGAGGCACGGAAGGGATCCTTCCGTTCAAAACCATATGACATTTCCCCGGCAGCTCCTTTCCTTCCCAAGCCCGATACCTTTCCAAGACAGGAGAATGGCTGCTGCTGTGCAGTATATTCTGGCTAATCAACCTGTGTCTCCATTGGGCAGATAGTATCAGTGTGGCAGCATGTGAACCTCAGATATAAATTGCAATAGCATAATTTATGTAGTAGTTTGAAGGAAAATTAAGTTATGTGTTGCTAATACTTGTGGGATTGCTTACTATCTTCCACAGAGCAGAACAAAATTGGCGGGATCAGGAGCAGCAGGCTGTTTAGCTTTCTGACACAGCTGGATAAAAACAACTTCATCGGAGCAGCATTGCCGTTAGCGCTAGGTTTGCCATCCGTGCATTTTCGTTCCCCAACAGTGGGACAGCAGATGAGTTGGATCCTATTATTAACTTGTCTCAAAGTACCATGTAAAATTAATAAGCATAGAGAAAGCGTGCTTTCAGATCTTGAGAGAATTAAAGAGTGTCAGAGACAACATGGACTTAAATATGTAATGGGAAGTAAGCTGTGTTCAGGGATTTCTATAACAAAGATAATGGAAACTTTAAACGCAAGAGGGTCAATGAGCTTTTGTTTTGATCTTATCTGCTCTGTAGAAACTGCTCTAATGATGGATATAGTTGCCAAACATTGGTATCCCATCATGTTTATAGCATGACTTGGGTAATATTGTTAGGAAGACACATTCCCAAGGCAGAGTAGAGGGGGAGGATGACATCCCTCAACCTGCTGGCCACACTCTTCTTGATGCACCCCGGGGTGCCATTGGCCTTCTTGGCCACAAAGGCACATTGCTGGCTCATGGTCATCCCGTTGTCCACCAGGACTCCCAGGTCTCTTTCAGCTGAGCTGAAAGAATTACCAGCTACTGAGCAGCCTCTTCTGAAAATGATGGTAATCAAATGCTATGGTTTTCTTGGTAGGGACTTTTCAATTAGCAAAAAGGAATGAGGTATTTTGGTTTGGTTTTGGTTTTGGTTTTGTTTTCAGAGTATCTGTCTGTAACCTATAGGACAGAGCAGAAGGCAGATCACCAGGGCAATGACCTGTTGAGGTTTAAGCTTTGGGGATTTCCCAGGCTTGAGAGCTGACAGGTGCCTTCCAGGTGGCAGGAAGTTTGCGACATATAATAAAAGCACCTCGACATGGCTCCAAAAGAGATTGGCTGGAGAGGAAATGCTTCTTCATCATAGGTTCCCTTGGCAGATTCCCTACAGGTAAAGCTGGTTATATTGAGTACTAAATATGACATTGAAAACAAGAAACCCAAGGGGAGCTGAGGAACCTTGTCTGTTAGTGAAAAATGTTTTAGAGCGTATTGTCCTGAAGCAAGTATTTTCATTCCTGATCCAAAACTTTTCTGGTTAAAGTCATGTGCAGAAGAGACTGTTCTCAACAGTTATCCTCACACGTACCTCTACTCTTCCCCAAAGAGCACTGCAAGAGTAACGCTAAAAATCTCTCCTCATCAGAGGCTGGCTTTGGTGATACCTACTGAACCAGGTAGTGACAGATTGGAGGATGCCTGTGAGTTATTTCATGCCTTTTTTGCTGAAGTGTGTTCAGTTCTTAGGTGACATTTTAGGAGTACCTATTTTAAAATAGAGAACCGTCAGCATGATGTTCAGCTCATAAGACTTTCCAGGATGGGACAGAGGGGTGTCTCTGTCACTCACAAGTGTTATGCCCACTCCATACGTGACACAGCAGCCAAGGGTCTTGCCAGGAAGGGAGGTTAATTTCACCCAAGAGACTTCTCCCACAGCAGGAAGTCGACAAAGCCAACTCCCAAGGCACCCAGGGCTTTGGGGTGGAAGAACATGTGGTGTGCTTTGTTACACTAATTCACAAATGATGTAAACTGTGCTCAGAAAGACCAAAGCCAACACAGGCTTCTGAAACTTGCATTAGGCTTCAAAATTTATTTTGCATCATAGCCACTGTTGAACTCAAGAGAATTAATACCTCCTCTCTTTGAGTCTGTTGACATGTGTGTATCCTGTTATTGCAGCCAGTGCTCCCCAAAATGCAAGCACCTCCTCAAGTGGCATTCTTTTAATACGAAGAGTGAGTGAAAGTATTTAATTTATAACTACCACAAAGATAGGCCAAAACTTTTTGGAATCCATGATTACAGCTTTTAAAGGCATATTTGCACTAGCTTTAGTTAGCTTGGGTAGCAAGAGTGAAGTCATGCTCTTCAGCACACATTACACAAAGTAGGCTTGCTGTGTGTTTACTCACATGATCACTCTGGTGTCTAAGTTCTAGAGAGCAATATTTATTTCCATATACTATTTCCTTTATTTCCCTATATTTCTGTATGTTCAAGTGGGAAGGGAGAACTTACAGTAAATGAGCTGAATACAATGCATACATATGTGTAACACTGAAAGAGAATGATCTTCATACATGAAATCTGAGAAAGTCACAGCCATTGTGCAGGACACAGCCACAAAGAAAACCCAAATGCAACAGTTGGAGTCACTGGAGAGCTAGATAGGAATCTAGGGTGGGAAAAAAGTCAGCAATGTATATTATTCATCATTTGTCATTTGCAGTTGAGGAAATGGAATGCCCTCTGACACATCTGAAGAAGTTCATGATTTATTAGAAGTAGTGAAAGAAGTATAAAGCCAAATAGTAATACAAAGCCCTGGGGATGTCTTGCTACAGCCTTTTACATAGCATTAGAGCCACTGCAAATAGCTGGACTAAGATAAAAATCCTGGCAAACATCCGGTGTGAAATGCTTGAGATATGAAACTATCCATTCTTTGAAGTCAAGAAACTATCCATTCTTTGAAGTCAAGAGATTTTGGTTTTGTCCAACTTCGTAATGCTAAAACCTGTTACCTTTATTTAAATATCATTCAAACTCTCTTTAACCCATCCTCTTTCTAGTGGAGATGCCCTGGATGATGAATGGCATTAACTACGCCACCTCAGCTTTGTGGACCTGTTGTCGCAGCAGGACACACCTATTAATTCACAGTGATCACAGTGGGTGTTGGATGAGGTTTGCTTTTGACCTGGGAGAACATTGCTGTCAGTCACTTTCAGTAGCCAGTACAAATGGAATAATGTCATTGAAAGTGGCCAGATGGAACAAAATACTCGATGGCTTAAAAAATAGTTATTATAGATATGCAGCAGTCATTATGAAAATGCAGTAATCCAACTTGAGTAACTGTTTTCCCAATATTACCTATAAACTTAATTTCTGCATGCAAGCATAAATGAGCAGCAGAGTAACTTCCTAAACTGGAAATCTGCAAATGCTCCTGAGGGGCAGCATTGCTCTAACAAATGATACATACACAGCCATTTGTGCCTGGACTTGTTTCTATACAGCCTGACATTTGTGGGATGAACTGGTTTCTTCCTCCTGCGGCATTACAGATTACTTGCTTTGCTTTGTAGACCAGGAATTCCGTACATTAGAGCATGGATGGAAACAAGAGAAAGAGGGTGTAGAGGAAAATAAACCAAGAATTCACCTGTCATGGTCCCAAACACAAGAAAGCATATGCTCTCAAACTATGCTTGCTATGGTCTTTTAAGTAGGACTGAAGCCACTGTAAATTGTTGGGCTCTGGCAAAAATAAGTGGTGCTGGAGAGGTAGAGAGGTCGTTTGTAGCTGTATGTTACGTAACAACTCCAAAATCCATCTAAATTCTTGTGTTTTGTTTTTGGACAGTGCTTTTCATCTAAATGGTCACCAATGTGAATTTGTCTTGGAAATAATTGGCAATGCGCACACAAAAGGCAGCAGATCAGCCTTTGTGCGTGGCAGGCAGGGGAAAAATCTGCAGCTGGTAAGTTACCAGGGCAAGTGCAAGTCAGTTCAGTGATTCAAATATCAAGAAAGCGCACACAGCAAATAATATGGAAAACTGCTGCAAATAATATCCTAAGGCAGGCGAACAGGAACCACATGTCAGTTTCAAGTAGCTCCATGCAGTTATAAAATGGTTGTGTCAAACAGACCAGGGTTAAACTTTGCTTTTGTGAGTTGAAGTGGCATACTCTTGCAGTTTAAACACAAAGTTCCTTTATTTCCTAAATGTCTCATTTTTGTATGTACAAGAACGTATCATTATAATATTAGACCTTACCTTCACACTCCTGTCATTATTTTTTTTTCCTTATGCCAGATGATTTTAGCAGCCAGCTTCAAGAGTGAAGGTGCACACTTCAGCTGGCTTTAGACACAACGGTTCCAAATTCCTACGTAGGGCATGGCTCTGAGTTCACACTCCAGCAGTTTGGCTGTAGAAATCGTCAGCCGTTTAAGCAGAGTTCAAGCACAGGTTGGCAATGCTGCTCTTAGCCCAGAGTAGACACAGCTGAAGATCGGGAATGCCTAGTGAGTTTTTCCTAAGCGTGTTGCAGGGCGGGCACATCTGTGTTTTGCAATGTGTGCAGCTGACTAGCCCAAACAGTTGATAAAATGCTCCTCTTTTGTGTGTTGCCATTGAAGTCTCTGGCACCCTCACAAACACCGCAGCATGTACTGACGTCCCTTTTCTGTGAGAAGAGTATAACGATTTGGCCTGTCTTGTCTAGTCTCATTTTCTTTGATTTTTTTCCTCCCCAGATGATAGGTACTTATAGTGCAATGTGACGACTTCCCAGCTGCACGTCCCCTTTGGACAGTCTCTTGCATGATCCACGTGAAGCTATGTTGTCCATTTTATTCTTCATAGTCTCTCAACAGTGAAGGTACCTTTCATTATGTGTTGCTGTCAGCAGGCTACCCTTCGCCTTCCTGCTAAAAGAGTTAATGTTCCTGAATCAGCCCAAGCTTCCTCTTTCTTGCCCATCTGGTTTTTCTACTGATGAGCTGACCTTTGAAATTGTCATGCAGTTGCCCACAGATTCCACTACCCTGGTCCCTTACAGGGTTATATGCCACACACATTGCCTTTCACTGCATGTATGCTAAAGATTTCCTGGGACAGAAAAGAACTAGAAGGCTTCTGCAGAGACGGTAAGTGAATACATAGATGGAAGTGTAAAAGCAAGATTGAAAGCACTGGTTTAATCTCATTGGAATAAACATTTACAGCTTTTCTGACCTTTTCCTGTAGATCCTGTCAAGCCCTTCATCAAGTTCAGTGTGATTTAAAATTTAGAGCAACACTCCCTTTAGGCTGTTACATTAAAGTCCAGATGCAAGTGAACGTTCAGGCTCAATCTGAAATTTTCCACCCGCTTCCAAATTCATAACCTGCAGGCAATTGCAAGGAGGCTGGCTGCACATGCCTATTCATTGATCCCAAACAGGGACTCTCTGTACGCAATGGCAGAGGGATGATGTAGTTTCCCCCTTACTGCTTTGAAATAAGGATAATTTACTAACATGGCAATTTTTTGAGAACCTGCTTTTGGCACGTTTTATTCTAATCTTTAGTTTGCGGGCTATTTTCTTATTTACTCTACTGAAATGTTGTCAACATCTAGGATAAAGAAATACTTCTTATTACCTAAAATTTATACTTCCGCTACAACATCGAATATTCTGCAGCTGTTCTAGTCTTCACTTAAGGCCATAGATCTGTATCAGGATGACGTGCGTGTGTGGAATCTCCTAATGAGGGTGATGCAAATAGGACTTTGGGAAACCAGCTTTGACTCTGGCCAAGGAGGTAGGACAGAATTTAGGAGTATGTTTTGGAGGAACAGCTCATATCCCTGCGGGCCCAGGGACAGGAATGAACACGTTTCAGCCACCTACCTGCTGTACTCCTGGTTTGTGCTAGCAAGGAAGGAGTCTCCCTTGCCTGAATTGTAATTGCCCAGCTGTGGCCACCTCTGACTAGCAGCACTGTTTGGTATTACTGTGTTGCCATTCCTTTGTAGCCCCAGCTCCGACTCCATCCTCCATTTCTGCCCTGTAATTTGCTTGCGGTCCTACACAGGGCCAGCTCCTTACCCCAGGGGCAGAGGATACTTCTTGCCTAGTCAGTAAGTAGCCTTTTCCCAATGTGCTGTGTTGCTAAAGCAGCTTTTGAGGGACTGGAAGATAGAAATGCCCTTTCTCTAGATGGATGGAGATACATAGCTTCCTGATGAAATTTTGTCCAAGTGTTTGCATTTCTAACACCCTAGTGATGTAATTCTTGTGTTTACAGTGTCATTTATGGTCTAAACAGCCATGGTGCACATTCCCCAGTGACCAGCCACCTCAGGCCTGTCGCGGGCATTTCGGTTGTTTTGGTTAAGACTGTGAACCCTGTTGCTGCTCCTAGCTCATATCCAGGAGTGAGGCAAGCAGGGATGCATTCTGAACTCATTCCTTGCTTGTGTGTATGCCATTAAAAGGAATACAATAATGTAGTGTGTTTATTACTGTTATTCATTTGCTATAACAGGTATAGATTTTTTTTTAACCTAATCACATATTTTTATTAGGTGTACAAACACATATTGTTGAGCATTTCTCCTTAGAAGGGAAGAAATAAGGATGCTTGACACAGCAAGGCAGGAAAGTTCATGGATTCTTCAAATGGCCATGCTGCTTAGATATAACAACTCAACCCCAAATCTGTGACCCGAGACCCACCACCCCTCCCCTGCCTGAAGGTTTCACGAGTTTGGAGTTTGTGTCTGGGTGTTGCCCCTTGTCCCTCCTGTAACTTCATGGTTATTGGAAAAAATCACACTGATTCACTCTGCTGGAACTTCTTGCACTTACCTGAGCTATAAAGCTATGTAGCAACATAGGAAACTTTCCAAAATCAGGCACATTTTTAAACCTTTTGAATTTCATATGAGAATGAATCATAGGAAGAGTCATTTTCTTCTCATGCTGAATAGGGAACTGTATTGAATTTGGGAAGCAAAATGATTTGTAAAGCATCTTTGTTTGTTTCATGTTAACACATTCACCTTAAGCTTTCTCAATTCCCCCTCTGCATTTTTGCCTAATTTTGAGAATAAGACACGGTTCTCCTCCCCCATCCAAAGAATAAAATGAAACATCTTGTTTTGGGGTCAAATTAAGCATTTTAATCCACAGCGAATTCTCCCTTGCCAAGAACCAGCTAAACTGCTTTAGGTTGACTCATAACAAAAAACGTGTTCTCGGTGTCACCAACAAACCAATTGAATCCATTATTCACACAGCTCAAGGGAAAGGCCTGCTTTGAGTCAAGGACTGGAAAATGAACTTGATGTTGCATTTGACTTTGCTGATGCTCAGAAAGGGAGGACGATTGAGCCTGTTACAGATTGGTGACATCCTCAAGCACCCAGCCATACGTGGTAGGGGCACAAAGTGTGGCAAAGTGGCCTTAGGCACAGGCCTGACTGGTGTGGATGACAGTACGGGAGTGTGCTTTTACATCCCTATCCATAAGGTCTGCTACAGAAACCATCGTTTTCTCCACCCAGGTGCAGGGGAGCCATGAGTGTGGTGCTCTTCCCCAGAGGTGAGCAGGAGAGCAAATGACCCAAGGTAGCTCATCTGGACCAAGCCTGCCATTCAAGAGTGTCTTGTGTTCAGTTATTAGGCTGGAGCCTGCTGCTTTACTTTCCAAGTCTTATTAACTTCAGTGTATATTGCTCTTGGCTGTGCTTCTCAATAGCTGGTGTTTTTTTGTGCTACAAATGGAAAATAGGCACATACAAGGAACTGAGAGGCCTGAAACTTGAGGGGCCTGAACTTGAGAACGTTAGCGTGCGCTTGTGTTGTGCCACCAATTGCAGGCAGCAATTTAAAAGCATCTGCACTTCTGTTCACAGGGGCTGTGTTCAAGGACTTTCCTAAGTAATGTGAGACAAAGTAGATGTGTCAGGGAACTGCACTGCTCAAGCGGCTTCTCAGCGCTGATGTCCCCCACTAAGCGGGAGAGCATCTAGGCATCTACTTGCCTTGATGGGCACTTGCATCTTCATGCTGACATACCAGACTTTTCACTGACAGCAAAGTAGCAGGAACGTGCTCAAGCTAATGCATTTGAACATCCTAGGAGAGTGGAGGTGGCTGGGTGTGATTCCTCCAACTAAAGGGGAACCTGGGCTGTGTGTTGGCAAAAAGAGCTTGAAACACCTTGTTAAGGTCACTGTAGTTTCACCAGCAGAAGTCGTGACTGCCCTACTATTCCCAGCCCCTGGAGAAAGGATTTTTTCCCCTGTCACCATGGCAGGATGAGGAGCATTTGGGAATGCTTAATTTGCCCTTCACTCCCAGGTTTTGCTGGGGTGCTCGCCTGGGCTGGGTCCTCAGCCATGCTGGCCACTCCGGGGCAGCTACTGCCTCCCCTGGCACCCCCGAAGAAGGGGATGAGTTATTAGTCTGCTGTAGTTCCACAGTGCTTTTAGGGTCTGCACAAATATCAGTTAACCCTTGTAGCATCTGAATTATGTTGTTAAGTATTAATTTAACTGAGGAAACCCAACTTATTCTCCTGGTTCTTGGGACATATGGGAGGATCAAGTACTGGAGGGCAGCATGGCCAAGGGATGACTCATCCGATCGCCTTTGAGGAGGAAATGAGACAAATCGAGCCTTTCCTTACACAAGACTTCCCTTTCTTCTGAAGGACAATAGGAGAAGAGAAACCCAAAGTGCAGAAGGAAGGATGTAAATCAAGAGGAAGCAGGAAAAAGGATGGAGTAATACAGAGAGGGAGAAAGAAGGACCAACTGCCACAAAGCAAAAATGTGACTGTGAAAACAAACCCACCAAATGACAGAGGGAGGCACACTGAGACATATCTGGGGAGATGGGTTTGCTGCAAGGGCTGTTCACTCTGTATCTCCCCTCCTCTGAGAGCATCTTCTGCTGCACAGTGTTGTCTTCATGTTCTGTATTTCTTGTTCAATGGACACCACGGGTGAAGGCAGGCAATGGCAAATGTGTGTGAGTTCAGTTAGTCAAGACACAAAAATCTTACACCACGTTGTGCCTTATAGGTCAAATGAGCCAAGCACACTAGGTGGAAAAAAAAGCAAGTTTTTCAGTCTCTCTCTCTGTTACTGCCCCTTACAGTTGGCTGTTTTGGGTAACAAAGCACAGGATAGAGTACAGAAACCACCATATTTTTTTGAGGCTAAAACCCTGACACCTACAAAATCAATACCTTTTATTAGAAACACAAGGTCTTGCACAGGGCTTGGTTTTTCACCCATTTCACTGGTTTGTTGCTTTTGTATTAAAAATCTACCCATCAAATATTGTTTATACTCCTTTCTCCCTGTAAAACTTCTACTTTCACAGCTTTTCCCTGGCCTTTCCTCACCTCTGGCATTTTTGTTTCTACAGCAACTTTGGAAGACCTTCCCCCTCCTTTTGAAAAAGTATCTATTAAAAGGTTAACCTTACTTTTTCATGGGAAATATGAAGAACCATGTCATGCCTTTCCTTGGGCCTGGCCTCGGAGGTCCTCCCATCCCCTGCCCTGTCCCCGTGCCTTTGACGCACTCTGGACCACGGCACACAGAGAGCTGGAGGGAAGCAAAGTTTCTGTAGGTCTTCCAGAGTCCCTGCAATGCACTGCACCTCCCCTCTGGCAGTAAGGAGTGGCACATGAGAATAATTTCCAGGGTTAGTGTGAGAGAAATAATTGAACATAGGATTCAAGGAGCCAGATTCAGAGCATCTGCTCAGGACTTCCCGTGTAGACCTTGCACTGCCTAAAAATCCAGGTATCCAACACCAGCAGAGCTGTTCAGAGGTCAAAACAGGACCTGTGCAATCAATGGGGAGGGTAACAGAGCTCCAAAGGGCAACAATCAAATTCCCAATACCGGTAGGCAGTAACCCAGAGCCAGTCAGCAGGAGACATGAAGCCAGATATCCTCCATTCCTGCTCCTCCCTCGTGCCTGAATCAGAGCTGTACCCTGGGTGGTCTCCATCCCCTCAGGACCCAGAGTGTAGTGTCCACCTTGGTGCTGGGTGAGCAGGCCTTGCTGCTTGGAAGATGTTTTGTGCCATGCCAGTGCTACCCTCTGCATTGCCCTTGCTGTGGTTCAGAGGGTTTCTCCAGAAAAGGGCTTTGGGTCATGGCTACCTTCTCCAACCAGCTGCCAGGCAGCAAGGTTGCAAAATTAGGTTTCCTTGACTTTTTTTTTTTTTGTGTTGTTCCTCCCCACCCTCCTCCCCCTCTCGCTTCAGAACAGTCATCTTTTTTATTGGTGAAAGGGAAAATTTCAAAATGAAGAGTGAGGGGTGTCTCTACCTGGAGGACTCAGCTGGGGAATGATGGCCCCAAGGGATCCGTGGGGACTTGACTGCATGCCTTGAGGCTGAGAAGGAAGCTGAACACAGATTTCCTATTTCCTAGGTAAGTATTTGCCCACTAGGCTAAGAGCTGACTTTATTTATTCATTTACATTTGCAGTTTTGTTTCACATTTTATTGACTGCACACATGAACACACAAAATTTATTCTTTTAGGAATGTGAAAAAGAATTGGAAATGTTATAGGTATTGGTGAAAAAGTGCATATGACTGATTATTCTCATTTTTAAAACATGCAACTTGAAAATGTTTCTTGGTCGGGGAGAAGAAATACTGTTTGGCTTTGGTGACCAATCACACAGTCCAACTAGTGAGCAAGCAATAACTGTGGCACAGCATTCAAAAGTAAGTACACAGTCTGCAAGATGTTCTCATGCATTATTCAGTGAATAATTCTAAATAATGAAAACACTGAAATCTGTGTGTAGATGTAATACAAGGGACCAAATTAAATGCATTGTTCAATAGGAGAAGCTGACCCAGCTCCAGTGAAGAACAGCCACAGCTGTTCAGAAAACCTGTGGATCTATGTAACATGAATTTACCGTGCACTAGCAACAGTAATCCACGTCCAGCAATCTGTAGTGGGTGGTAGGTACCATCCAAAGTGATGAAGCAGTTGCCAGACTACATATAAGCTTCACCCAGAGGCTACACCTTCACTGCAAAGTTACTTTCTGAGTCATTTTCATCTTCCGCGTTGACTCTGTACTCCTCTGGGGTTTGCAGCACACAGTGGCCCCAGCTGCGGCTGAGGAGCTTTGGGTACTCAGACACTAGACTGTCCCCCGCCTCACCTTACGTATGTGCCGAGACCTTTGTGTGTAGATTAGCCTTGAATTAAGGGCAACACATATCTGAATCAACTCTAGCAGGCAAGATAGGCAGTCATTTATATCAACCTGGGAATGTTGCAGCTTTGCATGCTTTTGGTGGTTTTATTCTGAGCTGTAGCACGTATTCAAACAGAGCAGAATGGTAATTCTTTCTTCCCTTAAGGTACCCATAAAAGTAATCATATGGGTGAAAACCCCTGAACCATAGACATAAAAGTAGCTCATGACCAACACCTTCTTGGAATTTTATTTCCCACGTTATGCTCTAGGGGAGAGGGGCTAAAGGTTATGACAGTTGTAGCAAATTTCTCTTTTGTTTTCAAAAATGCTCCTACTTCATGCTAGGCAAAACCTTAGAAAAGCTACTGAAGGGCAGTGGGGAATGACAGCAGATTTATACTTAAACAAGAAAATAGACCATGTTGTGCCATGCCATAACTTGTCATAAAGCCAAACACAGGTAAGTAAATTGTAGTAAAAAAGTTGCACATGCTTTTATTGATTTATGATTGCATTTTTAATTTTGTCCACACAGCCAATGTGTTGCTGGCTTGCAATTAAGGCCTGACAGTGTGAGAAAGAACAAGAAATTGAATCAGTCATTTATTTGAAAGTAAGCCAAAAACAATAGTACGGAGAGAAAGAAAGGAACTTGTGAAAGATCTACTTACTGTTTTATTTCCAACACTCAGCTCCTTAGCTTTAATAGTGCTTAAAATACCAGTCACAAGTTGTGGCTGTGAAGGAAAATACGCAATGTTGTCTGATGATTGAGTGGTTTATTCTAAAGGCACCACAGGAGAAAAATGTCTTGGGGCTTCAGGAGGTTTTAAATGTTGTACAAGGAGTCAGCAAGAAATTGATCTAAAAGATACAGTAAATGGATTTACAAGTCTTATTGACTCCCCTGCTGAGTCACTGTTTCCAAAAAGCTCTGAAGTCCAGGTCTATACTAAAAGCTTTCCTTTCAGATTTTCAGCCTCCACAATCTGCTGGCATTCAGCATTGATATGTGCTTTTATTTTTATTGGAAAAATACAAAAGGCAGGTTGATGAAGTTTTGTTTTTCTCATGTTTTTGTGATCTGAAATCATAAGTGGTTTGGAGTATCCATGTTCTCTTTGCTCAAATCCTCAAACTTTTGGGATGTGATGGAAGATGAACCACACTTTATTTCACTTTAGTCCTTACGGAGTTCCAAAGCACTGTGGCTGTACGGCTGTTAGGCTTTATTCAAAACACTTCAGAAATCTGGATCAGGTTGTGTTTTTACTAGAACCGCAAAATTGGATGGGAAAGGCTGGTTGATTTTGCCTTTCCCCTTCAAACCTCTGGCTTTTTACCACTGCAAGAGAGCATGGCTGTTATCTGAATGTGTGCTTCACTGGACATCGCGTGATCTTACACATCCGTGCCGGTAAGAGGCATGTCAAAATGAAGAACCAGCTGCCAAGCGGCTCGATGAAGAAGCTGTGTCTGTAAATTACAGAGTAGGAATTACAGAGTAGGTGTGACCTCCACCTCTGGGGTTTGGTAGTGAAACAGCTCTGGCCAGTATTACCTCCTTTGAGGAGCTGTAGCTGTGGGAAGAGAGTTTGGATTATTATGGAGGGAGAAAGGGGTCTGAGGGGAACTGATTTTGGAAAAACCTATACTTCTGCCTTTAATCATGGGGCTCTAAGGTTATTGTTGTCCCAGGAATTTGGGCCAGAGCTTCCATGGACAATTTTGGAGAGCTCTCAGCTGCTCTGTCACTAAAACTGAGGGCAGCAGGTCCTCTTGGAAAATGTGGTATCCTGAGCAGCTTTTGCAGTTGTCCTTGCTTGGAGCAGCTCTGCCTGGGACTGGACAGAACTACAACAGCAATCTTCAAGAAAGCCACAGCAACCCCGAAAGGACCCATAAGTCCTCTAGAAAGGCACGTAAAAATATCTCTTCCCTCTACTCCCAAAGTTTGTTTCCTCAACAAAAGTGTTCTTTTGCAACATCTCCGCATTAGGTTCCTCTTGGGAGGAGATGAATAATTTTAAGCCGGATAAAACAAAAATAAAAAAAATTAAGTTATTCCAGTTTATTTAGGGAAAATTACGAAGGCATGGTCTACCCTTTCTTTGTACCTTCAACGTGGAGAGACACTGTCAGAGTTAAAGGCTAAGCAGAATTTTACCTGCATTTTAGCTTGTTGAAGATCAGTCATTGATAGACTTTGAAGGTCCTTCTGTCAGCATTAGCAGCCATGGAAATGCGAGAGTAGGCAGAGAATCCTTAGTATCAACCCTCCAAAAGTCGATTTGTGTTTTTAAAAGCATTTTTTTAATCAAATGGACATCAAAACAAGGTGTATAAAGAACAGAGAAATACCTGTTTTCTAAAAAGCAAAAGTTGTAAAGAAAATTTTTCTCCCATTTGTAATTATATTCTATCTTTTAGTACAAAATAGCTAGGATATATTGGAAAGAAGGGAAAACAAGAGTGAAACTTCAAAAAAATGTAACCTTTTGTTGTTTTTTTTTGTGTTTGTTTTTTTTTTTAACTGAAGCAATCAAAACTTCTTTTTTTTTTTGCTCTATTTCTCTCAGCACCATCTTTTATCTCACCAGAAAAATACCATTGTCAGATTTGGAACAGCCTCTCCTCCTTCCTAAGGGCATTTCCTCAATGCCTCTCTAGCTTTGAATATAGCTGTGCTGGATGTGACCAGTTTAAATTAGATTGGATGGAACAAGCAGAGTGACTGCAACAACCGGGAGCCGTAACCAGGTTAGCCGTGTGGCTCACCATTTACCCACGGTCTCCATCAGGCTTTCTGCCTGTGCTGAGCTCCACGTTGCTGTAACATCCTGCTGGCCATACCCAAATCAAACTGCTGTCAAACTGCCTTGCCTATGTACATCTGCACGAGCAGCCGGTCTCAGCACTGATGGCGACAGTAATGTCCCCACAGTGCTGGCACACTCCTAAGGCAGGATTTTTCTATCACCACAATCGGGGCCAGTTTGGAAGGGGAAATCTGTGAAGCAGTTATTGCAGAGTACCACTTTCCAAAGACTTGTTATCAGCAGTGTGGGAACAGCAGTTTGAGTAAATTTAGAAGAGGATTAGAAAAATATTTCCTGCTTGTGAAAGTAGAACAATATGCCAAGAACGTGTGTGAAGCCCGTAACTTGGTGCTTTTCAGCTTCAAAATGTAAGGAGCAGCCCTGCAATGTCAGGGAATGATGTGACAGGAAACCAGGCATGCTGGCATCAGGCGGGGGAAGCCTAACCCGAAGGGGAAGAAAGAGACTGGGACAAGAATTAGCAGGGCTTATCCATAAGGCTTTAAACTAGGTTTGATGGGGGATGGGGACGAAACCAGGATCACAAAAGTGGTGCCTGGGAGCAACACAGCAGTGCTCATGGGTAAAAGTGATAGCAAGGTCTTGCAGCCTGTCTCAGCGATGGTGGGGGATAGTGAATTGTGTGGCAGCATAGACACAAGGAGTAGTGATAATTTGGTAACTACAGTAGTGTCTGAGAATGATCAGGTGCAAATCAGGGCCTGACCCCCCAAGAAAGTGGCAGGACAATTAACCCAACTGAAGTGCATCTACACTAATGCACGCAGCATGGGGAATAAGCAGGACGAGCTAGAGGCCATCGTGCAGCAGGGAAACTATGATGTGGTTGCCATCACGGAAACGTGGTGGGAAGACACACACAAGTGGAGTGCTGTAATTGATGGCTACCAGCTTTTCAGAAGAGATAGGCAAGGGAAGAGAGGTGGTGGGGTGGCCCTCTATGTTAGGGGCGGTTTTGAATGTCTAGAACTCAACAGTGTTGTCCTGGTTCCGGTGGGGATAGGGTTAACTTTTCCTGGTATTCCATGCCATGTGAGCCACGCCCACCCTGAGCTGCCGGGGGAGGGGGCAGGAACTTGCTGCTTAAAAGCGGGCTGGGGTGTCCCGGGTCCGGCCGGTCGGCGAGCGGCGGGGAGCGGCGGAGCGGCGGTCCCGTAATCGCGTTTGTATATTCCCCTGTCCGTGTTGTTGTTGTTTGCCTGTTCCCTTTGCTGTTCTGTTAAACTGCTTTTGTCCCAACCCAAGAGTCTTGCCTTTTCTTACGATCCTTCCTGTGTTAGGAAGGCACGTGCGAGCGGCACGTGGTTCTTTGTTGCCATCTGAGGCTAAACCACGACAGTCCTTTTTGGCGCCCAACGTGGGGCTTGAAGGGTTGAGATAACGACAGAATCCAACTAGAACGTGGAAAAAACGGTTTTGGTTTTTTTTCTTGTATGCATTTATCTTATTAGGTAAGTAGTCACTGGTCATCATGTTGCTTGGTTTGTTCTCATGGCTGTGTTACATAAATTCCTATATGGCTTATGTACTCCCTGCGATGCTGTTTACCATGTCTGGAAGAGGGATGAGGATTATCATTCTGCTGTCCTGTGCGATATCTGTTTATGATATGATAACATCACTGTTCAGACGGTTATTTTGGGGTGTTTATGTGGTTTTGTTGTCCTGTCCGTACATTGGACACAGTCTCTCAGAATTTGTTAATAGTTTCCCCAGCCCTTTTGCCTCCCTTTTCTCCTTCGGGTCAGGTATGACAGCTTTTGAGAATCTTGAATATCCTTGGGATACTCAAACTAGTGTGTTCCTAGTGCTATGTCTCCTGAATACGTTCCAGGTCTTGTTTAGGGTTAAGCGACTATTTAAGACTACCACCCGGAGATCTGCTCCGAGGCTGGATAGTCAGGGGTGGCATGGCATGTGGGAGAGCATGGGCAGGTACCTAGAGAACTACTCGCCTCCAATGGTCTGGGACTTCACCCCTGAACAATTACAGGACCCTGATAAAGTGGTAGAATATTTGAAGGGAAAATGTTGTGGCTATTCTAGAGAGGCACAACTCACCGCGCTGTGCTGGGCCCTGGCCAGTATCTACCAGGCACTGCTCAGAATTATGCAGCACCCTCAAGGGGAAGAGATGGAAACCAGACCGGCGGCCCCTGCGGCTGCGGCGGCCCCTGCGGCTGCGGCGGCCCCTGCGGCGGCCCCTGCGGCTGCGGCGGCCCCTGCGGCGGCCCCTGCGGCTGCTGCAACCCCTGCGGCGGCCCCTGCGGCTGCTGCAACCCCTGCGGCGGCCCCTGCGGCTGCTGCAACCCCTGCGGCGGCCCCTGCGGCTGCTGCAACCCCTGCGGCGGACACTGCGGCTACTGCAACCCCTGCGGCGGACACTGCGGCTACTGCAACCCCCGTGGTAGCCACTGCCACTGAACCAGAGAACCAACCCGTGCCGGTATCAGTTGCCCCCATACAGAAGAAGAAGTACACAAAGAAATCAGTTCGCTTAGTAAGAGATGATGATGAACCAGGGCCATCACGAGAGCAGGAGGAAGAGGCAGAACCAGAGATAATTACTCGATCCCTATCCTTGAGTGAGCTGCGGGATATGCGAAAAGACTTCAGCCGACTTTCAGGCGAGCACATTGTCACCTGGCTGCTCCGGTGCTGGGATAATGGGGCCAGTAGCCTGGAATTAGAGGGTAGGGAGGCCAGGCAGCTGGGATCCCTGTCTAGGGAAGGCGGCATTGACAAGGCGATTGGGAAAAAGACCCAAGCCCTCAGCCTCTGGAAACGACTCCTGTTAGGCGTGAGGGAGAGGTACCCCTTCAGTGAGGATGTTGTATGTCAGCCAAGCAAGTGGACTACCATGGAAAGAGGTATCCAGTACCTGAGAGAATTAGCCGTGCGGGAGATGATTTACTATGACTTGGACAATGCCGACTTACCCACAGACCCTGATGAGGTGCGATGCACAAGGCCCATGTGGCGGAAGTTTGTACGGAGCGCACCATCGTCATATGCCAACTCCCTGGCAGTAATGGAATGGAAAGGTGAAGAGGGACCAACGGTGGATGAGGTAGCTGGCCGGCTCCGGCGATATGAAGAAAGTCTCTCTTCCCCCCTTGTCTCAGCTGTGGAGAAACTGTCGCGGAAGGTCCAGCAACTTGAAGAGAATATGTTCTACTCCCCACCTGCACGGGCCAGCATCTCAGCTATTAGAAGCAGGCATTTCCCCACTCAAGAGAGAGAGTACAGAGGGTACACACCACGAGGCACCCTGTGGTTCTACCTGCGGGACCACGGAGAGGACATGAGGAAGTGGGATGGACGACCTACTTCGATCCTGCGGACACGGGTACAGGAGTTGCAAGGAAGGACAACCACAAAAGGGGATCCCTCCAGGAAAAGTGCCGCCCCAGTTTCCAGTGGGCCGTTCCCCAGACAAAGCAGAAGGCCTGATCTTGCTTCTGATCCTCTTGAAGGAACTTCCAAGTCATTTATGCAAGAAGTGAGTAATGGATACTATGACGAGTATTAGGGGGGCCCTGCCTCCGGCCAGGTGGAGGAAAGGGACAACCGGGTTTATTGGACGGTGTGGATTCGATGGCCTGGCACATCAGACCCACAGGAGTATAAGGCTCTAGTGGACACGGGTGCGCAGTGTACTTTAATACCATCAAGCTATAGAGGGGCAGAACCCATTTGTATTTCTGGGGTGACAGGGGGATCCCAAGAGTTGACTGTACTGGAGGCAGAAGTGAGCCTAACTGGGAATGAGTGGCAAAAGCATCCCATTGTGACTGGCCCAGAGGCTCCATGCATCCTTGGTATAGATTACCTCAGGAGAGGGTATTTTAAGGACCCAAAAGGGTACCGCTGGGCCTTTGGCATAGCTGCTTTGGAGACAGAGGAAGTTAAACAGTTGTCTGCCTTGCCTGGTCTCTCGGAGGATTCTTCTGTTGTGGGGTTGTTGAGGGTCAAAGAACAACAGGTGCCGATTGCTACCACAACGGTGCATCGGCGGCAGTATCGCACTAACCGAGACTCTCTGATTCCCATCCATGAGCTGATTCGTCAACTAGAGGTTCAAGGAGTGATCAGCAAGACTCGCTCACCCTTTAACAGTCCCATATGGCCGGTGCGAAAATCTAATGGAGAGTGGAGGCTAACTGTAGACTATCGTGGTCTGAATGAAGTCACGCCACCGCTGAGTGCTGCCGTGCCGGACATGCTAGAACTGCAGTACGAACTGGAGTCCAAGGCAGCCAAGTGGTATGCCACGATTGATATAGCGAATGCATTCTTCTCAATCCCTTTGGCAGCAGAGTGCAGGCCACAGTTTGCTTTCACTTGGAGGGGCGTCCAATACACCTGGAATCGACTGCCCCAGGGGTGGAAACACAGCCCCACCATTTGCCATGGACTGATCCAGACTGCACTGGAACAGGGTGAAGCTCCAGAACATCTGCAGTACATTGATGACATCATTGTATGGGGAAACACAGCAGAAGAAGTTTTTGAGAAAGGGAGTAAAATAGTCCAAATCCTTCTGAATGCTGGTTTTGCTATAAAGCGAAGTAAGGTCAAGGGACCTGCGCAGGAGATCCAGTTTTTAGGAATAAAATGGCAAGATGGACGCCGTCAGATTCCAATGGATGTGATCAACAAAATAGCAGCTATGTCTCCACCAACTAGTAAAAAGGAAACACAGGCTTTCTTAGGTATTGTGGGTTTTTGGAGAATGCATATCCCAGATTACAGTCAAATTGTAAGCCCTCTGTATCAAGTAACCCGGAAGAAGAATGATTTTAAATGGGGTCCTGAGCAACGACAAGCTTTTGAACAAATCAAACAGGAAATAGTCCATGCAGTGGCCCTGGGGCCAGTCCGGGCAGGACAAGATGTTAAAAATGTGCTCTATACCGCAGCCGGGGAGAACGGCCCTACCTGGAGCCTCTGGCAGAAAGCACCAGGGGAGACTCGAGGTCGACCCCTAGGGTTTTGGAGTCGTGGATACAGAGGATCCGAAGCCCGCTACACTCCAACAGAAAAAGAGATATTGGCAGCATATGAGGGGGTTCGAGCTGCTTCGGAAGTAGTTGGTACAGAAGCACAGCTCCTCTTAGCACCTCGACTGCCGGTGCTGGGTTGGATGTTCAGAGAAAGGGTCCCCACCACACATCATGCAACCGATGCTACATGGAGTAAGTGGATTGCACTGATCACGCAGCGAACTCGAATGGGAAACCCCAGTCGCCCAGGAATTCTGGAAGTGATCATGGACTGGCCAGAAGGCAAGGATTTCGGAATGTCACCAGAGGAGGAGGTGACGCGTGCAGAAGAGGCCCCACCATATAATAAACTGCCAGAAAATGAGAAGAAATATGCCCTGTTCACTGATGGGTCCTGCCGTATTGTGGGAAAGCATCGAAAGTGGAAGGCTGCTGTGTGGAGTCCTACACGACGGGTTGCAGAAGCCAGTGAGGGACAGGGTGAATCGAGCCAGTTTGCAGAGGTGAAGGCTATTCAGCTGGCTTTGGACATTGCTGAGCGAGAAAAATGGCCAGTACTTTATCTCTACACTGACTCATGGATGGTGGCAAATGCTCTGTGGGGGTGGTTACAGCAGTGGAAGCAGGGCAACTGGCAGCGCAGAGGCAAACCCATCTGGGCTGCTGAACTGTGGAAAGATATTGCTGCCCGGATAGAGAATCTGGTTGTGAAAGTACGCCATGTAGATGCCCATGTACCGAAGAATCGGGCCACGGAGGAACATCAGAACAACCAGCAGGTGGATCGGGCCGCTAGGATTGAAGTGGCTCAAGTGGATCTGGACTGGCAACGTAAGGGTGAACTATTCATAGCTCGGTGGGCCCATGACTCCTCAGGCCATCAAGGGAGAGATGCGACATATAGATGGGCTCGTGACCGAGGGGTGGACTTGACCATGGACACTATTGCACAGGTCATCCATGAATGTGAGACATGCGCTGCAATCAAACAAGCCAAGCGTTTGAAGCCTCTTTGGTATGGAGGGCGATGGCTGAAATACAAATATGGGGAGGCCTGGCAGATTGATTATATCACACTGCCACAAACCCGTCAAGGCAAGCGCTATGTGCTCACAATGGTGGAAGCAACCACTGGATGGCTGGAAACATACCCTGTGCCCCATGCCACTGCCCGGAACACTATCCTGGGCCTTGAGAAGCAAGTCCTGTGGCGACATGGTACCCCAGAGAGAATTGAGTCGGATAACGGGACTCATTTCCGAAACAGCCTCATAGACACCTGGGCCAAAGAGCATGGTATCGAGTGGGTGTATCACATCCCCTATCACGCACCAGCCTCTGGGAAGATAGAACGATACAATGGACTGTTAAAAACTACACTGAGAGCAATGGTGGTGGGACTTTCAAACACTGGGATACACATTTAGCAAAAGCTACCTGGCTAGTTAACACCAGGGGATCTAACAATCGGGCTGGCCCTGCCCAATCAAAACTTCCACGTACTGTAGAAGGGGATAAAGTCCCCGTAGTGCATATGAAGAATATGCTAGGGAAGACAGTCTGGGTTAGTCCTGCCTCAGGCAAAGGCAAACCCATCCGTGGGATTGCTTTTGCCCAAGGACCTGGGTGCACTTGGTGGGTGATGCGGCAGGATGGGGAAGTCCGATGTGTACCTCATGGGGATCTGATTTTGGGCGAGAATAGCCAATGAATCAGATCGTGTGCTGTTAATTGATAAGTAACACTGTCACTGTATGTCCTCATTGCTATAATTGATATCAGTTGTACTACAAGTAAGGCACAGGGATGATGGGATAAGAACTGATCTCAGCAGCTGGCGCCCAGCAGTTTCCTCAAGATCTACATCTTTAGCCCACGGACTGCGTGCATGAGCCACACCGGGTGCACCAGTCACAAGCTCCGAAAAATACAGCATGCAACAGACCAGCACCACCCAGCATCTCACCTGCCCTGAGAGACTGTTTTAACAAATGGAGCCCAAAGCCGTGGATTAAAAGAACTCAACGGACACTTTGGAGGGATGACCCATAAACTAAGGGCATTATATGTGTGTATATATATATATATATAACAGGGGAAAGTGGTGGCAATTCATTGGAACCTGCTGGGCATGGCATAGATGGTATGGAATAAGGGGTGGATAATGTCCTGGTTCCGGTGGGGATAGGGTTAACTTTTCCTGGTATTCCATGCCATGTGAGCCACGCCCACCCTGAGCTGCCGGGGGAGGGGGCAGGAACTTGCTGCTTAAAAGCGGGCTGGGGTGTCCCGGGTCCGGCCGGTCGGCGAGCGGCGGGGAGCGGCGGAGCGGCGGTCCCGTAATCGCGTTTGTATATTCCCCTGTCCGTGTTGTTGTTGTTTGCCTGTTCCCTTTGCTGTTCTGTTAAACTGCTTTTGTCCCAACCCAAGAGTCTTGCCTTTTCTTACGATCCTTCCTGTGTTAGGAAGGCACGTGCGAGCGGCACGTGGTTCTTTGTTGCCATCTGAGGCTAAACCACGACAAGTGTGAATGACACTGTTGAGTGTGTATGGATAAAAATCAAGGGGAAGGCCAACAAGGCAGATATCATGATGGGAGTTTGTTATAGACCCCCTAATCAGGATGTAGAAACCGATGAAGTATTCTATAAGTGGCTGGCAGAGGTCTCGCGGTCATCTGCCCTTGTTCTTGTGGGGGATTTCAACTTCCTGGATGTCCGCTGGGAATACTACACAGCAGAGAGGGAACAGTCCCAGAGGTTCCTGGAGTGTGTGGAAGACAACTTCCTAACACAGCTGGTGAAGGAACCTACTAGGGGAAGTGCCCTACTGGACCTACTGTTTGTTAACAGAGAAGGTCTTGTGGGGGATGTAAAGGTTGGAGGTCGTCTTGGACAGAGTGACCATGAAATGATAGAGTTTTCAATTCTTGGTGAAGGGAGGCGGGGAGCCAGCAGAACTGCCACCTTGGATTTCTGAAGGGCAGACTTTAGCCTGTTTAGGAGCATGGTTGAGAGTGTCCCTTGGGAGGCAGTTTTGAAGAGCAAAGGTGCCCAGGAAAGCTGGTCATACTTCAAGCAGGTGCTCTTAGAAGCACAGGAGAAGGCCATCCCCATGTCCCGAAAGACGAGCCAACGGGGAAGAAGGCCAGCCTGGCTAAATAGAGAGCTTTGGCTGGACCTCAGGAAAAAAAGGAAGGCTTACATTCTCTGGAAAACGGGCGTAGCAACTTATGAGGATTATCAAGATATAAAAAAGCTATGCAGGGGGAAGATTAGAAGGGCCAAAGCTCAATCAGAACTCAGCTTGGCCACTGCAGTTAAAGACAACAAGAAGAGATTTTTCCAGTATATCAACAGAAAAAGGAAAACTAGGGAAAATATAGGTCCACTGATGAATGAGACGGGTGCCCTAGTGGTGGAAGACACAGAGAAGGCAGAGTTACTGAATGCCTTCTTTTCTTCGGTCTTCACTGATAAAGCCGTCCCTCACGCATCCCATACCCTGGAGGCAAGGGGGAAGGTCTGGAGAGAGGAAGATTTTCCCTTAGTTGAGGAGGACCGTGTCAGAGACCACTTGGCCAAGCTGGACATTCATAAATCCATGGGCCCTGATGGGATGCACCCGCGAGTGCTGAGAGAGCTGGCAGATGTTATCGCTAGACCACTCTCCATTGTCTTTGAAAAGTCATGGGGAACAGGAGAGGTGCCTGAGGACTGGAGGAAGGCTGACATCACTCCAATCTTCAAAAAAGGCAAGAAGGAGGACCCAGGGAACTACAGGCCGGTTAGTCTCACCTCTGTCCCTGGGAAGGTAATGGAGCGACTCATTCTGGATGTCGTCTCCAAACACATAGAGGAACAGGAAGTTATTGGAAGTGGTCAGCATGGATTTACCAAGGGCAAATCATGCCTGACCAATCTGATAGCTTTCTATGATGTTATAACGGGTTGGCTGGATGAGGGGAGAGCCGTAGATGTCATCTACCTTGACCTTAGCAAGGCTTTTGACACTGTCTCCCATAACATCCTCATTAGGAAGCTGAGGAAGTATGGGCTAGACGAGGTGACAGTGAGGTGGATCGAGAGCTGGCTGAGTGACAGAACTCAGAGGGTTGTGATTAGTGGCACAGAGTCCAGTTGGAGGCCTGTAACCAGTGGTGTCCCTCAGGGGTCAATACTTGGTCCAATTTTGTTCAATATATTCATTAATGACCTAGATGAGGGGACAGAGTGTATCCTCAGCAAGTTTGCTGATGATACCAAGCTGGGAGGGGTGGCCGACACTCCAGAGGGCCGTGCTGCCATCCAGCGTGACCTGGACAGGCTGGAGAGCTGGGCAGAGAAGAACCTAATGAGGTTCAACAAAAGCAAGTGTAGGGTCCTGCACCTGGGAAGGAAGAATGCCAAACACCAGTATATGTTAGGGGCGGACATGCTGGGAAGCAGCTCTGAGGAGAAGGACCTGGAGGTCCTGGTAGACAGCAAATTATCCATGAGCCAGCAGTGTGCCCTTGTCACCAAGAAGGCCAATGGCATCCTGGGCTGCTTAGGGAAGACTGTGGCCAGTAGGTCGAGGGAGGTCATTCTCCCCCTCTACTCTGCACTGGTGAGGCCACAACTGGAGTACCGTGTCCAGTTTTGGGCTCCCCAGTTCAAGAGGGACAGGGAACTACTGGAGCGAGTCCAGCGTAGGGCAACCAAGATGATTATGGGACTGGAGCACCTCGCTTATGAGGAAAGGCTGAAAGAGCTGGGACTCTTTAGCCTGGAGAAGAGAAGGTTGAGGGGGGACCTGATTAATGTTTACAAGTATCTAAAGGGTGGGTTTAAGGAGGACGGAGCCAGGCTCTTTTCAATGGTTCCCAGCGACAGGACAAGGGGCAATGGGCACAAGCTAGAACATAGGAAGTTCTGATCAAATATGAGAAAAAACTTCTTTACGGTGAGGGTGCCAGAGCACTGGAACAGGCTGCCCAGGGAGGTTGTGGAGTCCCCTTCTCTGGAGATTTTCAAGACCCGCCTGGATGCAGCCCTGAGGGATGTGCTTTAGGCAATCCTGCTCTAGCAGGGGAGTTGGACCAGATGATCTCTAGAGGTCCCTTCCAACTCTGAAGATTCCGTGATTCTGTGATTCCGTGATTCCGTGACTGCTCTAAGTGATTTATCTTCATCTCTGCTTTTAAACATCTATATTGTGTATGTTAGATACCTGTTGACAGACTGGGGTTAACATAACTCTGTAAACAGATTGTGAAGGCACATAGTTGATGCAAGCACACCTTGTTTTGAAAAACATATTAAGGGTGCCCTTGCGTGAGGGATCATGTGAAGGGAAAGGCTGATGCCACGCATCTTCAGCTAGGAAGAACTGTTAAAACCTTCTCTTTCCATCTCTTCCTCCCCTGCGACTGCATGGGCCTCACACACCGCCAGTACAGTGCTCACTTTCCATGCATGTCTGAAACTGGGGAATTTGAAAGAAGATACAGTCCTATACTGGAAACACCAGCACACTGACGGGGGGAAGGCAAGGGGAAGTGTCAGTAGACAGGGAACTAGAGAAATTAAATCCCTCATGGCGCTAGGGTAAATCTCTGCCTGGAATACGGTTCCAGTACAAAGTTCTTGTGAAGTCATTTTGGGCGTGCAGATGGACCACGTCAGCTGTCTCTTGGTTACAGGCTGTCAGTGTGCTCTTGCCCATGGTGTATGTGGAGCAGCTCTTTCCCTGCATGGGGAGAGAGGCGCTGGTGTACATCTGCCCTGGAGTAAGAGCATCCCCATGGGTGGCTGCCCAGAGCAGCCAACAGCATGCTGCTTGTTCATGTCCCAGCTTAGCCTGTGGTAAGCTGTTTGTGTGCTGTATGCGAAGATCTTAGGAAGAAAACAGCTTGTTTAAGACTTAAATATCAGCTTTCTCTTTCTAAAGGAGGGAGGATTTCCCAGCATATTTTAATCTGGAATTTATTTATACTGTTTACATTTGAAGTCAGTAAAAGTTATCAACACTGACAATGAAAAACTCAGTAGCTCTACAGCAGTGTCACAGACGATGCCAGCAGGGCCTTTGGCATCATATGATATGATTAATATGAAATTCTCTGCTGCTGCAGTATAACACTACAGTGTTTAACAACTTTTTCTCAATGGGTGCTGAAGGAGAGGATGGGTGTTTCATGCTAGGAGACAATTCATTATTCCAGGCACAAAATCCTCTGCTACACCATCATTCAAATGAGTAACACACAACAGGAGAAAAATATGCACAGAAAAAATATTTTTTCCTCTTTCTTCCTGCAACATCTTTTTTTCCCCCCAACCACTGTAATTAAAAGCTGGCAGACAGTTTGGAGATATTGGAGATATTGGAGAAATGGAATACAGGGGTGTCCTCTCTATTTCATTTTGTACACAACCATTCTGCAATTATGATAGCAACGGAGGCTCTAGTCAGCCTTGCTACACAACAACCTTTTTTATGTTATATTTTTTTCAGGTTTTCATGTTAAAAATATATCAATGTTGTAAAATTTTTATCTAAATTTTCCCATGAGTTTTTATGTTCAGAATTTTGTTTTGTCTGGTATCAGTCCCTTACGTTTTGTGTTTTAGCATAGCTCAGTGGGTGTTTTTTGTTCATTTTTCTTTTCTGTGCCATTATCTTTCATTTCACTCATAGTACCATGGGAATACATTTTCTTATAGTATTTTCAGTGGCTCATGTAATGGAAAACACAGTGTACTTCGTGTCCTTTTTGTCAAGCCAGTTGTTGTGTCTATCTACGTGTGGATACGGAGATAATATATATATTTTAGTGTTTAATTATAGACTAAGCAATTTTTGTCTGCTAGAAATCTAATCTATTCTATGAAGATGACCATTGTGTAACAGAAGAAAATAAGAGCACTGGACAAAGAATGCTAAACAATTAAACCTTGAATGCACAAATCTCATTACTGGATTCCTTTTGTGTCAGACCTGCTATACTCCACTCTGCTGTTGATGACTGGGGTTCCCAGTGACCCAGCTATCCCATAATTACGAAAAACAGGACATGCACAACAATAACTACAAAGGCCCAGAAAGGAAATTACAGCATCGTGACCGTTTGCCACATATACAAAGACATGCTCCAAGATGACAGATGTATGGCTCAAGAATGGCCGGCGCTGCCGTGGGATTCGGAGAAGCTCGTCCAGTGCCTGGGAAGACTGGTCTGTCTCACAGGCTCAGGTTCATGCTGGTCACAAGGGCTGGGATTCAGGTGCAGAGGAACAACTCAATCAGCAGTAGCAGCCGGAGAGCATGGTTTTCCAAGAGGGAGCCGCTCAGATGATCGATCCGTGGCTGCAGGGCACAGTGAACACCATGAACCCCGCACTCTCCTACCAGGCACTGTGTGCTTGGATGTGTCAGACTTGAAACGACATCTGCAGGAAACGTAGCAGCCTACGTTATCCAGAGGAGGAGACTAGACAGCCCCAAAGCCCTCCTGCTCTTACAGTGTATGACAATTTGCTCTTTGATTTTTTTCATGTTAGGCTTCGAGACACATCAAAGCAAGTAAGAAGCAATGAAACTATGCTTGGGAGAGCGCTGATGCTGACATGTTTTGCAACGGCAATTCCTTGTAAACTAATGAAGGCCCCACTTGGCACCTCAGGGTATGTGGCAGGAGGCATGCTGCGTACACTCACACAGCTGGATCTAATGACACCAAGCCCCTGACTTGGGTGTCTACCTACCCCACAACAGCAAGCAAGCAGCAGATGGGTTCCCAGGGCAGAGGGGCTTCTTGCCTGTAGCCCACTTTGCTGGTTTGCTCATCAAAGAGGCAGAGAGCATGTACCCACGAACATGACCTGGGAGGGAGAAACTGATCCTGGAGGGAAGCCCTGACTTCCCACAGCCTGAGGTACAGCTAGTGTGGCTGTGCCTGTCTGGGTGGATGCAGGCGTCAAAAGAGCTCCAGCTCTTTCCAGCCTGGCTGGAAGATGCCTTCACCCATGATGAAGGTGTGTGTGCAGCATCACTGAAGGAGCAGAAATGGATCCCACCAAGCATCAGGGAGTCTGTGCCTCTGGGGCACTTGGGCTGCAAAGTCCTTGTAGATCAACAAATGTGAACCTCTGTGGCCTCTGTGTTTGATTTGATTCCTGCGTGTTCATGTTGCCCAATGCCTCTGTAGCAGATGTCATGGTGTGATGTTGACATGAGACTCCTTCCTGCAAGCGCAGAAAGGAAAGATGAAAACAGCTCAGGTTCCCTGCTCCGGGTACAGCCACTGCTGGAGATGCTGCTGATGGCAAGCCCCGATGTAGTTCCTGGCACTCCGAGGGTGCACACAGCAAGAGACACCACCGGTGTTTGCTGGCAGGTAGCAAAAGCTCGGGTGCTGCAAGAAGGGCTGACAGATGATGGTGCAGCTGGTGCAGGTGGGACTTCCCTGTGTTTGCTTGATGACAGCGCCTTGTCCTCCCAGTGGTGCAGGGCTCTGCCTTGCCCCTCATGGGCTGCTGTTTGAACAATACAATGATACCTTCAAGAAAAAGATACGTGCAGAAAGCCTTAAGCCAGCTGATCGTGGACTCTTTTTTACAGTATCCGTAAAAGTTTCCAGATGTTGATCCGTGTTTCTTCACCTTTGCTTTACCATTGCGAGGGGCTCCATCCCTCTCTCTTCCTGCTCTGCTCTGAGGAGGCAGGATTATCCTCTGACCTGGGGTGGATGTGAAATGCCGACCTTGCTAAGCCAGATCTTAACCACTCATTTTCCAGGGCTACTTCATTCCTAGTGGGCTCATAGCTTTTTGTGAACTTAACTTCACAGCTGAATGTGGCTTAATGTCTTCAGTGGCATACATTCTTCAGTTGTTTTGTTGTTTGGTTTTTTTTAAATACTTATTTGAAATATAAATCTGAGGAGGCAGAGAGGCTGCATATAGATTTTTGGCATTTTTCTTTCCTTTGCATAGGAGGAAGATGTTTTTTCCCCAGATCTGGTATATGCTAAATGGTTTCTGTTAGATTGCTTGTGGACTTTGATTACACAGTAAAAATATAAATTCCAAGCTGTAATAATAGCCATCGGTCTGGTGACAAAAGTCTGCTTGGGTGGAGGACGTGGGGAGGAATGGAATGCATGTTAATGCAGCAGAGGAGGGGGTGGGGGAGCTGTGTGCTGGTGGAAAAACTTGAAAGGGGAATGAAAAGGAGTGTAAAATTGCAGTCAGCCATCTAGACTTCCTCTTGCTATTTTTGTGAAGACGTTCCTTGTCCAAATGAGGAATGAGAAATTACAATGGTCTGGGTGGCAGCTGGTGGAGGTATAGGAAGCATTGCTGGCCTTGAAGGGGGTGGGAGGATATCAGAGGAAGGACCAGAAGACATTGTGGATGGAACTAACAGATGTGGTGTGGGATTTGCTGCTGCACGCACAGGGTCCCTCACTCATGGGGAACAAACGTTCCTGCTATAAGGTTGTTGGCTGGTGAGAGAAGAAAGTCCTGAGACCCTCCGCTGCGCATGAAGTAGCTGTAAATATAATGGACCCAAGAAAAAAATGCAACCGCATGTGGCGTCATTAAAGTTAGGGAAATATCTTGTACATGCCTAGGGTGCAATACTGAAGAGATCCCATCTGGAAATGCATATTTAGGTCTGGTCTCCTGTGTTTAGTGAAGGTGCCCCGATGGGAGTGGGTCAGAAAGAGTCCTCGGACTGCCACGGCAATGGTTGCCTGCCCTAGGGGACAGGCTTCCAGCTTCTTGCCTTCGCCGGCAGAGAAAGCGACATTGCCACTCTCTGTAAATAGCTTGGGAAGCAGAGTGGTTTAATGCAAGAGGAAAAAGAGACAGTTACAGCTAAGAGAAAATACCAACTTAAAACTAAATTCATAATAACTATCCCCCCCAAAAACTGAATGAGGAATTAGCAGCAATGTCTTTTGACTGTTGGAGTGAGGTGTTTTAACACCTACTTATACCCTTGGGGACATAAACCTGTTTTTACATTTTGTTTAATCTTTTTATGAAAAAATAATTTTTGATGCATTTGCCTGAGGCAGCAGGGTCTGTCCTCCACGTCCCTTCCAGCCTTGTTTTCCTTGGGAGCTGGGTTCATAGGAGACTTTAGTTTAAGAAATGCTTAGAGCAGACCTGGCACGGGGACCGCTTCTTTAAAGGTGGAAGCCAGAACCTTAAAAGCTGTTCCTTGAAACAGTGGAACACGTGTTCGTCTCATACTGTAAGAGACAATCCCTTACTCAATGCCAGACTGTCAATCGTCAATCATATTTGCTAAGAGTCTGCCAAGAACTGTTTTATCAAAGAAGAAAAAGTGTATTTTTGTCAACATTTGCACCAAAAAAAGCCTCCGAAACTCACAGTGTTGTGCAACTATGAGTTGATGTGCAGCTTCCCTGTGGCATTGCCAGACCCCCAGCTGCAGCAGGCTGGGTACCACAGGAAACTTCATGGTAACATATTTCATCTGAAGCTCTATCTAGAGAGATGACAGTTACTGGTTTGGATGTGGCATCCCTTGTCATGGTGAACCCCTCATTTGGGACAGTGAGAGAAGGTTACTGTGGGGGTGGCAAAGGGACAAGACTGAGCCTGCACAGCAGAAAGTGGTGTACATTGCCTGGTTAGGGAAAGCTCACGTGTGCAAGCACGCAGCCATGATTTGGAAGAGAGAGGAATTATTTGGGAATCCTCTGTGAAAAGCCCACCTGCGACTCAGCCAGGCTCAGAGGCCAAGACAGGCGATACCTCCAAAGCATTCTTCCCAAAGTGCAGGAGTTTTCCCTTTGTGTACTTCAACTCTCCAGGGACACGGATCCAGATCCGTCTCAGACCGAGTACAGTGACCTGGCAACATGAGCCCCCTTGAATATTTATAAGAGAAATGGACGGAAGTCTCAATCTAGTCGTCTTGTCCGTGTTGTTAAAACTCTGCCAGAACATTCAAAGACTTGGTGACAGTCTCAGGAAAGGCATCAATGTGCTGAAAGACCCCCTGCATTTTCCTAAACAGTAAAGTATCTCCTCTTACCAGCACAAAATATTTTGAAAAATTTTGAAGAAGAATGTTTTTCTGTAGCACTTGTGTGGTCACCTTCTCAATGGGCATGTATGGTATTTAAACAAAATACCAGCCAGCACATTCAGTCCTGCTAGAAGCAGTGATTTCTCCTGAAAATTTAGAAATTACTTGCCCTTAGGCTGTTGTAAATGGTTATAAGCTTTGTCTTATTGCACTCATTCCTCTGGAAGAGAGGAGTAGAAGCTGTGGTGTGATGTTTCATATTACACATGAAAGAGAAATCTTTCTCATTGAGTGCATGGGGGTATGCCCAGTGTCCCCAGTGCTGGAAAATAAAGCAGGGTTAAGAGTTGAGCCGAACCTCAAAAGCTTCAGAATTACTCCAGAAAATGTTCAAGTTGTTAAGGAAAGCCCTCCAGAGCTTCTCTGGGATTTCCAAGCCCATCTCTCCTGCTGCCTAGGGAGGACGCTGGGAGCTCTCTCCTCCCCGCCGACCCTGCAGGCACCCACCAGCCTTTGGCTGCTGCTGCCTGGAGCCTGGAGGGGGGCACAAGACGCTATCTCACACGTGAGGCCTTGCAGGTCAGGTATCTTCCTTGGAAAGGCACCATCTCCAGTGTGCTTGGGCTCTGATTTGGGGGGAGAAAACACATTCTTCTATGAAAAAGCTTTATTAGTTAATTCAGGGAGGTCCTATGACCTCTGTTACAAAAGTGGTCAGGTCAGATGATCACAGCTGACAATGTCTGCCCTTACACAACGTATTTAGTTTATATAAACTAAATATATATATATGTGGTGGGATTTAGCTCATTTAATATAAAGAATTACAGGTTACACCACAGATAAGTACCTGGCAGCGTGGGCTTGCAGGGTCCTCAAGGAGGGACACCCTGTTAGAGATGTGGCCACTCGGGCAGCTCAGCTCTGCTAAACCCGAACCAAAACGCTGCTCCCTCTTGTTCCTCTGTGAATAAAGAGCTGTCAATCCTTAATGACCCTCCACTGCCAACTCAGTGTCATTGCTCGCCAGAATTGTCGTCCACAAGAAGATAATGACAGAAAGGGGGCAGCAAGCCTCGTAGCTAATGTTGGGTTTTCACACCAATGTAAACGCACAAAATCAAATGGAATTAGTATATAGACAGAGTCCTCAATTAAGTACAGGCAAATTCTCATTTTCCTCAATCAATTCTCAGATCCCATGTCCAGCATTGAAACTGTTACTTTTTGGTGCCACACAGGAGTGTGTTTGGGCAAAGCACTCTGGAATTGCAGAGAAAATTATAACCTTCCCACACACTTTTTTCTAACCACCATGTAGAATATGTTAGAAATATATATGGCGTTACTGCAGAATTTCGTAAGATTTTTAAAATACATTGAAAGGAGATTATTCTTTATGAAAACTATTGGGTTTTGGAATAATTTCTTTGTATTCCTACTGACTCAGACTTGTAACTTACATGTAAATTTTGGGTTTAGAAGCAGGTATTAGACCTTTCAGAGGCCCATAGCCGAGGTCTGCTGTAACCCTGCTGAACTAAACACAGAGGTCCCGACTTACCCTAGACTGAGCTCTATTTGCCCACTTCTGGGTAACAGTGGTGGAAAATAAGGGGTATTTTTCACAGCCTAAAAATGGGACAGGATTAAATTTAAAGTAATAAGACCTTGCATTGTATAGCTAATACATGCGCAGTCATCCATTAATGAGCACAAATAAGTTGTGAAGAAAATAAGATTCCCATTTTATAGATGAAGAAACTTAAGAAACGGAGTTCTGAATAACATTTAGAAAAGGAAGAGGTACCTAGTTCTTCTTTAATAGATTATTCTTCAAAATGAACGGAAGTGCCTGCGCCTTGGACCACCTATTAGGAGAGAGGGGCCTGGAGCAAGACACCTTGGAAATTTACACAAAATTAGAAAGTGCAAACAGTGTCACTCAAGTACATCTCTATTTGATGTGGTTTAGAAAAGCTTTATTTGTCTTCAAAGGACTAATAGTTTGCTCCCTCATTTCTCACTAATGAGCCCTTCAGAAATGTAAAACATTTCCATTGGGAATCTACTTCGGGAAATCTCTCTTCTTCCCAAGGCAACTGTTCACACCAAAGGAGGCAGAAACCATCTAGGGCACCGCGGGCACAGGTTTGGCTACTGGTGACTCCACCATGGACATACCCTAAAATAGTGTTTGACCACGCATCATTGCAGCGATTTTAAACGTACACAGTATCAAACTCCCCTGCTGTGGCAGTGGGACGGGGGGAAACATTTGAGCCAGGCAGGGCTCCCGTCTTGCCCTTGGCATGTGGCGCTACCTGCAATGTGCCACAGCTCCCTTCCCATGCATGTGTGGTTGGTGGACATCACTGGGCTCCTGCGTGGAGACCTTTGGTCCCTCCCTGCACCTCCCTGAGCCTCCAGCCAGCCACTGGCCAGTAAGCCGCGGCTTACCATATGCATATGTATTCTCAAAATATACTTGTTTTTCTACAGACTACTAACAGGTCATTGAACAGCTCCCTTGCCTCCAGAAATGGCAAACTGGGGTAATTTCTGGAACCTACCTCCCCTCCCCATTTTCCCTGTTTTTTTTACCCTTTGGTGTTCCTCTGTTCCAAAGCAGGTATTTCCACCCAGGGTGTCACCACTCGCTTGCAGTGTTTCCCCTGTGTTTTGTCTTATCTGGCAATACATCAAACTGCACACTACAGAATGCTGTGACACAGAAGGGAGGAGGAATCTCAAAATTTATCTTGGTGAGTTGATGCAGACTCCCCCTCTTGTCCCTGCACTTGCTCAGGGGCTGGAGACCAAACCCAAAGAACACCTGTAGAAAAGAATCATGTAAAAATAAAACTGAAAAACTGTAAGGAAAAGTGTACGTATAAAAAGCTCAGCATAAGAAGCTCAGCTACTAACATGATAGTGGGAAGAAATGTAATATCGGCAAACTACCAAAGCAAGCTGAGGTTTGGGACTGTGTGGTTGTGTTACTTCTCTCTGGGCTCTTCTCTGGCCTTCAAACGTTGTTCACTATGTTCACAGCACAAGGAATAACCAGACCAGGCAAAGTCAGTAAACACGCACAGTAGCTCAGTGTAGTGACTGGTGTTACGTCACTTTAGCCCATGACTATATACACAATTGGTAGGGGAGAGATAAGGGCCGACTTTTCTAAGCTCTGATGCATACACACATATGTGGATGTGTGATGGAGTAAGGAGGCGTGTAACTGGGCACACAGTCTCCAGATGTGTGACAAAGTCCTGCTGCCTCCATGCCTGCTGTCTACATCTCCCCCTTCCATGGAGCTACGTGTGCCAACTTTGCCTTCTGCCTATTCCTAAGAAGTACTATGAGAGTTCACTGGTTAAAACCTGGAAAATGCAAAAACATTAATGAGAGGAACTGAAATGGTCCATTTTGAGTATTTCAGCTTCCCCAGCATCACAGAGTGGAGGGATGCCCATGTTGAAATGCTCCTCAGGTCAGCTCCTCACCTAAACAGGCCCTGTGACAGCCACGGTGTGAGGGCTGTGTGATATTTCCACTTTTGTTCTGAAGGCCTGGAGATCAGTACATGAGATCTTGCTGCCTGGTGAAGCTAATGAGCCTTGATTAACTTAAACTGTACAGCAGCTGCAGAAAAGCAGGTTTGGCTTGGTTTAGTATCCAGATGTGGTTCCATCACCTACCTGAACAAAAGTGCGGGCCTTGAGAGACTGCCTGCTTCTTGCTTTAGCCCTTTTTGGAGCATTCCAGATTCTGCTTTCATCCTCCCATGCCCATGAAAATCAAACTTTAAACACATCAAAGCAGGCACTAACAAATGAAAAGGAAGAGCATGCACTTTCATATGCAATTACATGCCTCGTACATGAGGTGTTTGCTTCTCAATACAATTTTAAAACCATGGAAGCTCGCCAAATCCCAGTGTATACTGAAATGTTTTCTGGAACTGGAGAGAAAATTAGAATTTTTTGATTAGACATCAGTGCAGATACATAAGACTCAGGAAAGGTGTAATTTATTTGTCTGTATAAATTTTTCTAGTATTATAATTATAGCTGTTCTGATAACATAAATTCATAGGCACATAGTATTGGGAGGTACTTGCTGTGCAGTCACGTCCAGTTCTCTCCTTTTGAAGGCAACTGTGTCGTATAATGCCTGCTGCAAACTGCCCAAGTAGTATCCTAAAGACAGCCTAGTGCTCTGATTTCATTTTTCTTCTTTTCCCTGTGTTGTTTGAAAGATATAGACTGTGACTCACAGTTTGATCATGAGTGCTTCATAGAAAATGAAATAGGGCTAGTTTTGTTAAGCACTTAATCCTTGCAGCTAATTTGAGAAGACCTACTAATGAAATGATGCAATGAAAAGCTACCTGGACAATCGTTGTTCTTCCTACGAGCAGAGCAGTCTGAGGATCTACTACTCAGAAATACAGACCCCCCCAAAAGTGTGGTGCTTATGCACAGGTCCTAAAACATGGAGCCTCTCTAACTGAGAGCACTATAAAGACACTGTACAAGATACGAGATTTGCTAAAAGTTGCAAATATTGCATTGTGTTTATGACGTGGTATCTTCTGTGTAATCCTCAGAGCTTATGCTGCTTTATAGGAAAGCTTAGCTGCTTTACTATCAAAACAAATGGTGCAAATGCATTTTTCCGATATACATTGGGCTCTGCTAATATGACATTAAAAAATCCTTTAGATAGTGTTTGCAGTAGTTAATGCTTTTCACCTGTGTAGATATAATTTCTATCCTAATTATTATTTAAGTTTTTCACCACACATTATTCACTATTCGCTATTCATGTTTGTAAGGGCTAACCTGAGTTCTTGAGGTTTCCTTCATCAACAGAGAGAAATGGGTTTCTCCGGACATTGTTCAGAGTAGTGCAGTTGTCCTCCCTGTTGGTGTAAACCCCCACGGGAACCTTTACGTGTTCAAACGTGCTTCCTCCTGGAGGGCTGCATGCTCTGGTGTTTGGTGTGATGGAGAGACCCAGACTGATCCCAGGAGGCAGAAATTTTCTCGCTACCTACAGAGCTGCAGGACCAAGCCCCATGTCTTACTGTGGATTTCCTCTGTTATACATACCCTTTCATTAAATAAGAATATGAGAGAGGTTAAATCCTTGTCCACTGAGAAGCACACAGTAGCACCATATTTTTTAAAGGAAGCACCCTCATTAAGCATGCAAACTTAGACAAAAATACATAAAAGAGCGAGGGAAATTTCAAAAATGTCACATCTGCAAAGAACCCTGAGCACTGAAGCACACCCACTCCTGTCAGTTGCAGCCCAACACCCTCCAGGGCTTTCGGGGCTCCGTAAAGTGCAGCCAAATCCTCATTTGATCTCATTTCTGTTGCCCACGCTGTATTAACCTGTATTTGGCCATATTGCAGACAAACCAGGGTTTTGCTTGGAATGTGTGGAGGGGAGCTGAGGCTGGCCTGAAAAGAGAGCTAGGTAGCCCAACAAGCCAACATACAGCTCATGGTCCATACAGCAGAATTGGCCTCTTACTTTTGGGTTTGTACTGGAAGTGGAAGGTAATAAATCTGGTTTTGTGGGTCAGTCAACATGCTCAGTAAGTAGTAGCTGGGAAATGAGAGGCAGAGGTAAAAAAAGCCCTTTCTGATTGCTGAATTTTGTAGATCTGTCTCCATCCATGAAAAAATAAAAAGATAGATGTTCACATCCAACTCCAGGGGCTTATTAATTAGGGGATAGAGGAAGGGAAATACGTGAAAGTTTGGTATCTTAATGCTTGAAGGTGCCAAAATTTCTCCTGAGTCTTTAGTGACTACTACTCAGCTCTTTATCTTTTGGAAGTTCAGTAATATATCTCATTAAATTTGAGATCGGATGTGTATTGCAGCGCAGAAGCAGCTGGTAATTTTGAAGGAATATTTGTGTTATGCTGTGTTCTGTGGAGACTTAATATAAAAAAATGTATTCAGGAAATCAGTTCGCTATATTGGCAATGGGAATTGGGAGTGTCACTGAAAGGAGCTGCCTCTCATTCATTTCTCAGGTTTAATTTTATTAACAGATGCAAATGATTTGTTAAACAAATATAAAACAAAAGGAAAAGGAGAATGAACTCTGTGCCATCACTGGGCTCTTCAGTCTAAACATCCCACTAAAAATAACCAAAAAAACCTGGGTACCAGGTGTATTTTATCTTGGGTTTACACTCTACTCTTAATGAAAGGCCTTGGAAAGAAACAGCTAAAGAAACCACCTTAAAGCTTCAGCATTTTCATGTCAGTCACACATTTCCTTGAAGGCCAGGTCCCTGTTTAAGGTCTAATGTGTTTGGAGAGCAAAAGGAGCCGTTGTGTTATTAGGCAGAATCCCTTTTATACACAGGGAATTGGATCAATTTGACCCTGATTGTCTCTCTCCACTTTATTGTCCCACTACTTCAAACAGCTGGCCCTTGGCATTATCTTAAGGAAGGGGCTGATTGAACTGTAGGTCTGGCACTTGTCAGTTGTGGATAATGTTGGCTTCAGTCAGTCATGTTCACACATAAATGAGCCATGACAGAGATAGACTGGTGAATAGAAAAAGCAGTTTTACTGTGGATAACCTTCTTGTGTAAATGCAACAAATAATAAAGTCTGCTCCTCAGGAAAACAGCCTGAAATACGTAACAGAGAGATACATTATCTCTTTTGCTGGCAGGAATTGTCCGTTTCAAAATGGGCACCTTGTGGGGAGAAACAACAAAAGGACCATAATTAAAAATGCTGCTTCTGTTCTGTAATGTGAGACAGCAAATGAGGCTCCCGCTCGTGAAGAGAAGACGTTGCTGCATACAGAGAATTGCAGTGGCATCATTGTGACATCAGTTCTTCCTGAGAGAAAGGTGACGCAGGTCTTGAGGAAAACGGCAGAAATAGAAATCCCCTCCTTTTTCTCTCTTCGGGTTTTTCTTTCTTTCTTTCTGCTCCTGAAATCAGGAGTCTCAAAAAACCCTTCCATTCAAGCCAGAGAGCGAAAAGCACAATTCAAGTGCAGAGCCCCGTAACCGGAAAAAAATAAAACTAATATAAGGTCATTTCTATCCATGTGATGTCACTGCAACTCTGCTGTGTACAGTGTGGAAAGAAATTAAAGAGAGAAAGGAAGGAAGGGTGGAAGGAAGAAAGGGGTTTTTGCTAAAGCAAATACAACTCCGACACGCTTCCAAAGCAATTTGCATAAATATATCTCCCATGATTTTTTTATTTACGGCCCCTAAGTTTCTAATTAAATAGTAATTAATACTATCACCACAATTGTCTCCCATCCTCAGCTCTTCATAGCTTTGTCACTTTGATTAATGCATAGTCATTTATTAACTTATTTAACAAGCTGAGGTGCCTCATGACAAACCAGATTAAATTATCCTCATAACAGTCTCATTACTGCAAAAAAAGGAGTTTTAAACTTAATAAAAATTATCCTCAATAATGTTAAAGCTTTTCCATTGCAACCTTAGAAGATGAATATAGGCGTTTTGTTTGATTTATAATATATGGAGTTGTATAAAGCATCCATTAATAAAATTTATATGTTCATTTAAGCTTGATCATTGTAGTGCTTCTGTAGCCCTGGGTGCTTATTATTTAACTTTTGCTGTATTTATGAAGATAATTAATGTTCTGACCAGACTGGGAATGAAATGCCCACTAGAATGAGATAATTAGGGGCATAAATAACGCTTAGGCCCTGTGTTTTGCTTTTTTAATTAATTGTTTTGTTTTGCAGCTCAACCTGATAAAGAGGAAAACAGAGTTTACCTGGGGATTACGATGACTTTGCATGAAGCGACTCGACACCACCAGAGCTGGCTGGGACGTTGTGCCGGGGGCTCTACCTGGCGGAGAGGGGTGCAGCACCCTGGGACACCGCTGTCCCCAGGGGTCCCACAGGGAGCCCCAATCCCACCCTCTTCCCTCCTGTCCCTGCCGAGCAGGGAGCGGAGACGAGAAACGTCGCATCCCACAAGAAAACCTCACTGCCACAGGGGCCAAGGAGGGTGGAAGTGCCAAGTGAGTGGGTAATGAGGATGTTGCTAATGAAGCGGCGCTGAAAGCTGCAGTCCGCTGTCAGTCTGGGAGGGACAGGGAGCTGTCGCCAGCCGTGGGAGCCCCTCTGACGGGCAGGCTGAGGGGCTCCCAGAGGACACGGGGGATTTTTGAGCTCCAGCCCTTCTGCTGTTTGACTTCCACAGGCTGGAAGGGTTGAAACAGGCTGGCACGCAGCAGTTCACCACATTTGCTCCTAGAGCTTCCCTCTTCCCCTGGGATATTTTCGTAATGTTGTATTTATTATTTATTCCATTTTCTTTAATAAGGACCTCCGTGTTGTTCTACCCACGTGCACCTTAAACAAGGCATAGAAATCATATAAAAACAACAGGAAAGTAGTCATTTGATTGGGAAAGCAAAGCCACCCCTCCTTAGCACCCAGTTTCCCTTTCTTCCTGTGCATTCCCCAACAGGGAGCAGAGACGATGGGAGCCGTCTCAGGCAGTAGCGAGCACATCAGGACAAAGGGGTAGGTATGCTCCTGAGCTGAGGAGATGTGGAGGAGACGGTCACTGTTCATTGTTGTGCCTGAGAAATAAATCGAGTGATACTTCAGGGAGCAAAAAAAGCACCATGGGCTGATAATCTGAAGATTGTCACGAGTTCTCAGTGACTACATGCAAAGAGCAGTTGCACACCTAAATAGCTTTTGAGATTGGATATTAAACACCAATTTTACCATCTACAAGGTTAGTCCCTGTTCAGGTAAGTAAAGGTCACCTTTCAGGGTTTTTTGTCCCCAGTGACCTGGGTTTCACCACGTAACATGACCCAGTAAACCTAATTAGTATGATGTTCTTTTCACCAACTTCTGATGAATATTTGCAGCAAAATGACACTTTCTAGCTGCACACCCTTAGGACATAAAAAGCAAAAGTAAGTGGCAGATTAAAATTAAAAGCCAATGACAGCGATCTGTGTAGAAACTACTCAAAAGTCTGTACCACTGTTGCATATCTTCTGAGGTAAGTCAGTTTTATCATATTCTCATTTAGGTCCTCCTGTTTCTTTTTCTCTTGCTTCTTCTTCCTGTCCCCTACTGGCTTTTTATTTTGTGAAAACTGAAGGTGGGCTAGGGCAAGTTGCTGTGCAGGTAGAGGTCAAGCTTGACAGGACACAGGTCCCAAAGTCCTTTGCCTGCGTTCCTTTAAGAGTTCAGTAATCATTACAGTCTGGGCTAAGCCTAGGTTAAATAAGTACATCTTCATGATTCCTGCTATTAAATAAACCAAAGCACATGCTTCCTCAGAGAAGAAAGAAGCACAGAAAAACACAGCAGTGAGGAAGAATCAGGCAACGCTTTGCAGGATCGTCATGCCATAATGAATGCCTGCCAAGCTCCCCGGCTGCATGAGAGGGCACGTCGGCGGCTTTGCAAATCAGACAGTGGGCTCAGCTTCTCCTTCTGCATGTGAGAGTGGGAGATTTCCATCCTGTTACCTCTCCATCCCGCTCTCGGGGACTCTGCAGAGACCTTTCGCATTGCAATTGGTCCCTCTATGAAGTTTGTGGGTTGCCAGGACAGCAAGGGTAGCTTGAAGGACCTTCACCAATCTGGAGTCCCTTTCAAAACCTTGAACTTCAGAGACAAAAACATGGCTATGTAAGAGTTCAAAGTTTTTGAGCCTGTGTTGACTTAGATAGCCTGAGGTGGGGGATTGCTACAAGTAATAAGAAAGTTATGCTAGATCCAAAAGAAAAGAGAAGACAGAAAAAAGGACAAAATGGGTCGGAGCCAGTTAAGATGTATAAAGTCATGAAATCAGTTCCTAAGAGTGTAAATGTCATTAGATATGCTCCTAGGAAAAGTGGAGGACTAAAATTAATGAAATCTGGTTTTAATATCTGATATGTACAGTATGAAAAGCTACTTATAGGTTGATCTTAAAAATAACAATTAAAAATAGTACAACTTAGATGCTGATTTTTCAGTTCCTAGCTCTCCTGTTCCATCTGGACAGAAGACTGACTGGAAGCTGGAAAAGTAAAACATTGATATTAATAAAAAAATCAGTCCCTGAAAGACACTAATAGACATTATAGAGGATACTCAATAGAAGAGGATCTAATAATGAGAAAGTCCCAACAATCTTTTTCAAATTAAACCTCAAGATTAGACCTCTATGTAACCGTCCTCAGGTCAGAGCAATAAACAGGCTTATTATTTTACTTGCAGATCTTTGTGGCTTCTTTCCTCATGTACAATACCTTTGTTATACCAGTCTCAGATCTCTCTTGAATAGCAGTTTTCAATGTTGCATAATTTTGCTGAATTGTAGTGTGGTTGATCTTTCTGTATAATAGCTCCATCTCGAAATATTTGCTTTCTTGCACCCATTATTCTTATGAGAAGATTGTTTAACCACCTTTCTCCCCTGGGGAAGCCTCCGTCCTATTTCCATCTTACATCTATTCCTATTAATCTTATATACATATGTTCTTGCCCCAGCATTGTCCCTTTGCTTAAATAACATTTCCCTATCCCCCTGTTTGCAAACATAGGTGACAATCTCCCTTAGCCTTAGTTATTTGCTCTGCTAAAGACATTAACCTACTTTCTGCCACATTTCACAAAAGTACGCGCCTTGCTGGTGGCTCAGATTCAACCCCTGCTTTTCTGATACCAAAGGACCTTTCTTTTTCTCTGGTGTTTTTTTCCCAGTCAACATGACCTTATGTTTTCTGGCCTAAGTTCCTGTCATTGATGTCTCAGCAGATTACCTTAATTCTGACTATAAATTTAATCATAATTGTACTGCTTTCATCCCCAAGATGATCCAGTGCTTCTGAGACAACGTGATCCTCATCTGTGTTGATGATGCCTCCCATCTTAGTGATACTAGTGGATTTAATTAACACAATACTGAATTCTGTGTCATTTGTGTCCATGTGTGTGCATGTCTGTGAGTGTGTATATATGCTTGCTTTCTCTATACATAGAGAAAAATAAGACTGGCTTTATTTTTTTTTTTTAATACAAGAATTTCCATTATACAAATTCAGAATAGAATCTTTCAGTGGGGTTCATAAATTAGATAACTTTGTCCTATGGAATTTCGTACTGACTTCCTTACTCTCTTTTAAAAATATAACTTTAGAGAAAAGAAAATGACTGGAGCAATTTCTTTTATATTTATAAATGTAAGTCATTATTTGTAAGAACTAAATTTGCCTAGACCAAATTGTCTGGACCAATTTAACTAAAGGTGAGTTTGCATCATTAAATGAGATATTGCATCCTTAATAATTTTCTCATATTTTATTGGTAAGATTAACCTGTGAAATTTCACAGGGTGAGGAAATGTACCACGTCTAACTGCTGAAAGAATTGCATTCCTACCAGCAATACTGGTGCATGGTTTCCTTGGAGAGCAGGGAACTGTTGTCACTTCTCACTTAATTGATGGATATGATGTAAAGTTAAATTTCAAGGTGGAGAAGCAGCCAAGAGGTTGCTCAGACTCCCTTGATACATGAAATGTCTTTGACACCACTGCAGAGGTTCTTCTGTACTTTTTATACAGTAGAGTTGATAAATGCATTAAATGCTTAAAATATTTATTGGTTCTGGGACAGGATAAAACACAACAAGAAATGAGATCTTTCCCCACAATGCTACGACATATGAAAATTGAAACTGTGTTTTTCCCCCACTCAGGAGCATTATGCAAATGACAATTTTTTTCTTTGAAGAATTAAAGTACAGAAATGCTCTGGCAATTGAAAGTTGCAGGTTTGCAGAATCAGTTACTATTTACTCTGTTTTTAAATAAGTCATCGTGCGAATTGAGGAAACAATATTGCTAGCCATTATCTCTTTAGTACCTTCCAATTTCATGTCAGCTGCTAGGTAAGGTTTAACAAGATATGTTGATTTAACTACATCAAACTAGATGACAAGACACTTCCCTGTCAGGAGGGGAATGAAAGTTTTGTGTATGTGGAAAGGGGGTGGTGCAGTTTTTCTTGCTGCATGCTGTGTGCACTGACACGGTGTTTAATTATTTAAGTGAATCGAGGGAAGGCGCTGAACGTATAGGTGGAGATACCTCTGTTAGCAGCGGAGTAGGCACAAGGCAAACTCTGCAAGCACAGCTCCAGCACACTTGCCTCAGCAGTGATCTGGGACACTTCTGGCCACTGGTGGTTCAATCGCCACGTTTGCTTAACCCTCCACCTCTGCCAATGTGTCACCGAAGGTGGGACAGTTGATGTTCCTCATCATGGAGTGCACACGGATCATTGTGTTTGTTGTCACTGTGTGCAGGCATCACTTCCAACCCCAGATGTGCTTCAGCTGTGACAGAGATGTTACCCATTTCCTGAGACACCACGGTCCCCATCCTGGGCTGGAAGGGGCACAGAGCCTGGTGCCAGGGCTGTACATCAGAGCTGCAGCACCGCAACGGGGGAGCCAGGCTGGCTGACAGGAACTGAACACGTTAGAGGGCCAGGTCAGGATGCCCTGGGCTTTAAACAGGAAAGCATCAGAGGACGGTTATCAATTGCTGTAAAGTTTCCATCCATACCAAACTGTAATTTAGTTGGAGCAGTTCCATTTTTCCAGTGCAGAAAATTGTAGGTTTTGTGTGTGTGTATGCATGGATGTGTAAACACAATCACAAAGGATCGTCAGGGACTCTGGGAAGGTAAAAATCAGAAAAAACATTACTGACACTCAATTAGCCTTTGTAATATGCTCTGTAACTCCACTATGAAATTAATTCTAACTGGAAAATGGAAATTACTTGTATAAGCATGTTGTACTCTTGTGGGTTAGGAGTTGTCATCTGCCGAATGCGGGTGCATCAGGTCACGAGGAGCTCACAGAACAGGCATATGGCAGGGCCTTGCTCTGCGCTTCATGAGGGAAGACAGGAGGATGTGCAGCACACCCTAGGACCCCGAATTTAGTCCTGTGGCATCACAAACATACCTCATACCACCCCTTTCATGACTTTACCCTGATCCGTCCTAAAGCCTGTTAGATCTCTTGCTCCCAGTATTTCTACTGGAAGTTTGTTGTAGAAGGTCACTTCTCAGACCGCTAGAAACCTCCTTCTGATTTTCAACCTGTGGGTATTTATGGCTATGTGATGTCCTTTGCTCTCCTTCTAACACATCATTTAGCTTAAATATCATCTTTTCTTTCCTGGTACTTCTAAGGGGCAGCCCTAGTCCATTTTAGCCTTTATTTACTGAACTAGACAAGTTCCACTCCCCAAAGGGTCTCCTGTCCCCTGGCACTGACAGTTGTCTTTCCTCATATCTTTTTCTGTTTTAACCTGTGTTCCTTGGAACAAAGCAGCCGGTAATGCGTGTGGATGTTGCTTACCCAAAGCCTCGTCTGGTGGCATTGCTGCTCCTTATACATCGTCGGTTTGTATTTGCTTTTCTTGTGGGGCCACACAGTAGTTGCAGAAACATAGTAGTAGTGGGACAGTTGATACCTGTAATCCACAGAGACATCAGGGTATCTAAATCTTTCTCCTGTTATAACATTTCCAGCTGATGAACTCTCAGTTTTTAGCAGAAATTTCTATTATTTCCCAGTTCCTGATCTTGCATTTGGATGGTTAAATTTAATCCTGTTTTGTAGTCTCAATCTCAGTTTCTTTCAGGTTTGTTCTTCTACAATACTGTGATTGACATTTATTCTACAGCCCTGCTTTCTATATCACGGTAGAAGCATGAATTAATATCTGCTCTGAGATGTATTGATAAGAGGCTGCATTGGTAAATCTCTGTGCCTGTAGCTTTCTTTCATAGAAATATGGTGTTTTGTCTCTCTTTTGGCTAGTTTAATAGATATCTTAAAATTTGTCTCACTCCTATTTTCACGATTCTAACTAATAATTTCTCATGTGGCACAATATTAAATAATAGGTAAATAATATGTTTTACTGAGATAAAGTTCAGATTTAATCAAGCTGCTGCTTAGAAAAATCTAATACTTTAGTAAAACAGATAATAAATTGCCCTGTTGTGATTCACCTTTCCAAAGTTCATGTTGCACTGTCTTTTGTCTAAAGCCTTTCATAATACTGAAGTGAGTTTAACAGTCTTACCGTTAAATTCCTTTTTCTTCTGTCCTCAAATACAGAGTCTACATATGCTGTTCTGCAGTCATGCAGCGTTACTTCAACTAGAAAAATTTATAAAAAAGCCCTTGCTCCTGGACCTGCAATTTCGCGTGCCAGGTCTTTTACTGCTTTATGTGGCAACTGACTGCCCGCCCTCGCCCTCCCTTGGCTTGAATACATTAAGTTACTTAAGTTTTATTTCAATCCCAGCTGTGGTGAGGTCTGTTCCCAAATCTTCATTTCCATTAGCCATCCTGTTCTTTCCTCCCTGCTTAACATCTTCTTTCTATGGAAACCACATGAAACTAAATTTGAAGTCACACTTCCCTCGTCTCGCAAAGCAAGCTCACTATCCCACCCTTTTTTCCATGTTATTTATATGACCAATTCACTTTTCATAGTTTGCTCCTAAATTTCTTTGTAAGGTGTAGCTAAACCTGAATTTTTAGCTCCAAGAAGTGCTTTTCTGACTAGGTTTTTTCCCATTTTGTGTTTCTTTGCTTACTCCTAATAACTTTTTGAAAATGTCCTTCCAGAAAAGATTTTTTATCTTTTCTCAGTTCCAACAGTTTTTGCATCTTTTACTTAAGAGTACTCCTGGATTCCACATGTTCAATTACTTCAGCACTTCAGACCTTATCAACAACTTGTTTAGTTTATTTTGCAGGTTTTCTTTTTAAACAGACAATGTTCTAGACCTATTTTTGTTTAACTCTTTATTCTATTTAAACTAAATCTTCTCATGTTCAGTCAGTCCGAGTTTATCTTCTATGATCAATTGTTCTATACTTTTCTGAGTACCTACCAAACCCATGTCTGACATAGTACCATCTCTACTAGGTTCTGTGGTCATTTGGCAAGACATTTGTCAGCTATCTTGTCCAAGAATAAGTAAACTGTGCCATTAGTTGTTGCAGTTGATACATCCCTGGTAGTGTTTATCTCCATAGCAATTTTATAGAGATATTAATCCATTTCTAAATCCACCCTGTAGCTGACAACAAGTACTATTCTAGCAGAAGTCTGGAATTTGATACTTCGATATAAATCAAAGTTTTACAACATGCTCCGTTGTTTCTCAACATCCTCATCCAACACTACAAATTCAGGCCTTCCAGACAACAATGTCTCTCTGACAAGTGCTCATGCCCTCATTTGTTTATTTTCTTTCTCCATGCTATCCATCCATTGAGGAGTCCTGAACTATTGCCACAGGTTTTGTTTTGTTTTGTTTTTTAATTATTTTCTGAGCTTTCTATGTCAAAACTCAAAGAGGAAATTGTCCCTTTTGTGCCTTTCCTCCATTCCAAGTCTTTTAAAGCAGACATGTATGTCCAGCCAAATTTCAGCTACCTTACAAAAGAGAAGATGAGCTATCCAACAGAGCATCCAACAGGCTCTTCTTGGAGCTGCTGTATAAATAAATAAATAAATAAACAACTAGCATAATAATTTCTCCTGATGTCACATCATAGATGTCATTGGCTGCTCAATAAGATAAGAACTGCTTAGCTTAATCTTACAGTCTTTTTCCTTGCTTAAATGTCACAAAATGATGCCACTAATACAAAAAGAAATGTGAAAAGTGGTTCTAATTAGATAATATTAGGCACATTATAATATTTCTGTCTGAAATGCTCATGCGGAATGCCAGCTCCAGTCCACCCCGAAACAAAGTGCCTTTCTGTGTTACGTGGCAGATTACATGAAATATACAGTCATCATTATACCATGCCACATTCAAAAAATATTGTCATCAAAATGGCAAATAAATTATAATTTTACTATTTTATTGTGCCAATTGTGCAAATAAAATATAACCTTTTCAGTTTTCTGGTGATCTCTTTGACTTTTGAAATCACATAATCTTGACATAAATAATGGTTCATTATCCTCTAACAAAGGCACCTAGGAAATTAATCTACAGCATTAAGACTCTGAAAGACAGGCTCTGGAAAATAGTACTGCAGAGGTCTAGGAAGTTACTACTGCAGTTGTCTTTTTGGCGTTCTCACTGGAAGTTAGCTTCTCAGTAGCAGAGTGGGTAGGAAAGAGTGTGTCCACCCACCTTGGCTGCTCCAGGGTATGACCCTGTGTTTGCCTAGCCTGCTGAAAGACCTGCATTAAATCACACGTTTCTTTCTGCCAGCCCTTCTATGCAAGGTGTGTTGCTCAGCTGTGAGTGACAGCAAACAGCCGATGAACTCATAACGTCATTAGATGTCACAGTTGTCAGCTGAGTGCCCGTATGAGATCCCCAACACCCACAGGTGCTAGGGGAGGACTTACTTTTAAACTGTGGAATTCTGGAAGCATTTACCAATTGCAGACCTGATAGATACATTTTCGATTTTAAGACAGCTGGTATTTTGTTTATTTATGTGAATGGTTTAATTTCAATTCTGATCTCATTAAGAAGAAAGCTCTTTCTGTGTATTATCAGTGCTGTCCTCATAAGGTTTATTTAATAAGGACAGAGGGCTGAGCAGACAAAGCTATTCTTTGCCCCACAGGACCCAAGAGGGAGAAACAGAAAACATACAGTGCCTTGGGAAAGACAGAGACAACTCTTAAATATGTCCCCCTGTATTTCTAGAAAATATCAGTATGGAAAAAAATGCCTGCATACCTGACAAATCTAAGACGACTACCTATTTTTTCATATAATGCATTTTCTAACATTCAGTCCTAAAAATTCACAGTCATCATCCTCTGAATACATCCTGCCTCACTTCTTTTTCTGTATCTATTCCTGTTCAAATTCTGTATTGAGGACAAATACTATTCATCACCAACCACATTCTTTCGGCACATATGCTGGTGCCAAAGAACGGTAGAGCAGCCTCTGTATAGCCTCTGACAGAGAATATTAATTCAGTAAGGGAACAGCTATTGCATCATTATTTCTGAATTGGTACCTTTCTTTCCTATCGGTCTTTGGGGTTGAAGCACTCATAAACTTCTCAACATGGGTGCATTTATCAGGCTATTTTAATTAATTTGCTGGCAGCTACCGGCTTATCATTATGTCGCAGGTACTGCATGCCCTGCCTAATATTCTAAGTTGTTGCTGAGAGCATCTCTGTATGTAATGCCTGTTCCTTAAAAAGAAATCCACAGCTGAGGCAATCTCCAAGAACACCCCTGGTACCAGAGTTGCACTGGACATTGGGAGTGCGTGAGAGCCTCCAGAAGGTGAAGGTGGAAGAGCGGCCTGCTCCGCTCCTCTCGGGCTGCGCTCCCAGCCCTTGTGCCACAGCCGCAGAGGTGACACACCTACTAGCTCCTTCTGCGAGATATGTACTCCTTGCATCTTCTCTAAGGAGAAACATTACTACCAATCCCTTAGGGCTTGTATACAGCACCACATAGAATCTGTTTTTAGTTGAAATGATGCAACTTCTGTGTATTTATTTTATTAAGAAAATCTTCAAACGTGTTCTATGTATTCAACTTGTACCTGTAAATTCATCAGTGCAAGATGAACCAAGATAAGCAATCAGTGTCTACATATTCATGAGCGACAAATGGTGTAACTTTATATCAGCAAAATTAAGCTAATGCAGCTTTATGCAACATAAAATACCTTTAGTCACAATAGCACAACTTCGTATAGGGATGAGATCAGATAAAGAACCGGTAAATTAAGTGTATTTGGGTTTCCAAAAAGCTTGCTACCATCTATTCCAAAAACCTAATGGGAAGTCTAAATAATTGCAGAGGAAAAGACAATGTTTGGTCATGGTTTAGAGCCTGGCAGAATAGAAACAGAGATAATGGAGATAAAGTAATTTCCCAACACAAAAGAGCAAAACATGAGGATGCTATGACTGGTATCATGACATGATTTGTTGGGTTTTCTTCCATGTACTCTAAGGATCATTTTGAACCCTGCTTTGGCAGAGATAGCATGATGATCAAATTACTGTGTTTATTTCCATTTTGCTATTTTGGAAGGGTTTTCTTTTTTTTTTTTTTAAAAAAAATAAAAATCAATCCCATTGTTTAGTTCAGGTCTACCAAAAATCCTTACAAAAACTTGGGCTAAAGGTGGAAAAAGGAACCTGAATATCAGATCTTATCTATTCCAATATCTCTCTCCCTTTTGTGGTTCTCTCTTTTTTCATATTGCCACTGAAAATGGATGAAGAAAAAAAGGCGCATTTCCAACCAAAGGTTCTTTCAAAAATTCCAGCAAGTTCTGTGTTATGGATAATAACCAAATGGGAGAAGGAACAGACCCCTTCACCACCCTGCTGACCTGATTATCGCCTCCGCTGCTGTGAGCAAGGCTGAGGCCCCACTGGTCCAGCCTGTATCACCACCAGTGAAACACTGGTTTGCAGGGGAGCGCGACCCTGCCATCTCTCCGAAACCACCGAATTAATCAATTCACCTCCTGGATGGAGGCTGGGGATTCTTTCTCTTTGTGGAGGAGGAGGAGAGGGCGAGGAAGGGAGTTATTCTCATGTTCTCCGCTCCTCAAGTTGCACCGTGCTGTTGCCCCATGCTTCTATCTGGTCCTCCATCTGGGTCAGGGCAATCCCAAGCACCAATATAGGCTGGGCAGCGACTGGCTTGAGAGCAGCTCTGAAGAAAAGGACTTGGGGGTGCTGGTGGACGAGAGGCTCAACATGAGCCGTCAGTGTGCACTAGCAGCCCAGAAAGCCAATCGTATCCTGGGCTGCATCAGGAGAAGCGTGGCCAGCAGGTCGAGGGAGGTGATTCTCACCCTCTACTCCACTCTCGTGGGACCCCACCTGGAGTACTGCATCCAATTCTGGAGCCCCAGCTACAAGAGAGATATAGACGTGCTGGAGTGTGTCCAGAGAAGGGCCACAAGGATGATCAGAGGGCTGAAGCGCCTCTCTATGAGGACAAACTGAGGGAGTTGGGGTTGTTCAGTGTGGAGAAAAGAAGGCTCCGAGGAGACCTTATAGTGGCCTACCAGTATCTGAAGGGGACCTACAAGAAAGCTGGGGAGGGACTTTTTAGGATGTTGGGTAATGGTAGGACTAGAGGCAATGGATTAAAACTAGAGATGGGTTCATTCAGATTGGACGTTAGGAAGAAGTTCTTCCCCATGAGGGTGGTGAAACACTGGAACAGGTTGCCCAGAGAGGTGGTGGAAGCCCCATCCCTGGAAGTGTTCAAGGCCAGGCTGGATGAGGCTCTGAGCAACCGGATCTAGTAGGAGATGTCCCTGCCCATGGCAGGGGTGGTTGGAAACTAGATGATCTTTAAGGTCCCTTCCAACCCTGAAAATTCTATGATTCCATGATTCTATGATTCACCTGCTCCCAAACCCCAGCCAGCCCCCGGAGGGCAGATTGTCAGAGGGTGCAGCCAGTGACACAGCATCGCCTGTGCAGCCAGGAATCAATCATAGAATCATGGGATGGTTTGGGTTGGAAGCGACCTTAAAGATCACCCAGTTCCAACCCCGCTGCCCTGGACAGGAACACCTTACACTTGCTCAAAGTACCCAACTTGTTTTGTTTTATTTCCCCTTATCCAACAATATTTCACCTCAAAACACCACAGCAGGTGATCACACGCAGCTACAGGGCTCTGACCAATCTAGCAGGCAGCAGTGAGTGTCTTGTGTTCAGGAAGGGCGAGGGGTGGCTCTGTTGGGATGGTTCCACGGCTCTATCACTCACCAGGGGCCTCGGGTGAGCAACAGGGCCCTGGTCTCCCTCCGGTCCTCAGCACTGTCTGAAACAACATCGGGGAGGGCTGCGGAGAGAAGCCCTAAGTGTGAGTAAACAGCTCAGATAACCTGATACTGAAAATGAAGAAATCTTTTGTAATGAATAATGTATCGATGATTTTCATCTCTTTCTGATTACAAACTGTCCATGAACAAGTCACTGTTTATCAAATATTCACTTTTCAAAACACCAAATTACTGTGAATAATTCATGAGGTACAACTTGTTCCTGTGTTACTTGTTTTAAATATTTAATACTTAAAATATGAGTTGTTTTGATTGAACACGTATGCCGTGTGGTGCAGCTCTGTGATGCCCGTGCATGATCCCATGCCCATGTGCCAGGTGTGGTGCAGGGATGCTGACAGGGCTGTACTTGGGGAGCTTTCTGGGGGATTTCCTCTCCGGAGTGTCCTCTGGTGTAGCGGTTTTGCTGCACGTACCCAATGAAAAACACGGAGGGGATGGAAACAAACCACGCTCAGGCAGGGCCAGGTCACAGCAGAATTATTACAAGCTTGCCTCCTTTTACAAGTTTGGGACACAGTTAGTGTTTTACTGTCAGAGTCTGTTCTAAGAACTTTCCAAAACTTCTTCAATGCAAGGTAAAACGAACTTGAATCACACCCCACCCCCACCCTTTATAAACCTTGCATTACAGTGTTTTTCACAGACGCTGAAATCAAGCAGACCTGTCTCTCCTCCCCATTTCCCCCGTTCAAAGGTTGCATCATTTTGGGCCTTCTGGTTCCTTGCGCATCACTCAGTTGTCCCCAGGGATAACACTAATGACTCAGCCCACCCCCTGCGCACCTTAAACTGGAGTTCATCATGCCACTGCCACATGATCTGAAGACATTTAACTTTTTCTTGTATGTGCTAAGCTTAACGAAGGCAGGTATTTTGCTCCTTTTCTTCCTAGTATCATTTGTGCTATTTAGCTGCTCACAACTGCTATTTTTGTAAAGCTTTCCCAGATCTCTGAAGCTGTATCACAAATACTGTTCTCTGTTTCTCATGTTTTACTCCTATAAATAAGAAAAAAATTTACCAGACCAGCACCTTGAACAAGAACCTGCCAAACAGCTAGAAATCACATAAATCAGCAGATCATGAGGTGTCTCCTGGATTCTGATGAAAATATTTTTTGTTGGAACATTCCTGATCTGTCTTTCGTACTAGATACTTCACTTTGCAGAGTGGCTTCTGGAGAACACCATGCCTCCTTTCCTGTCATCCTACCTAAAACTGGGAAAAATTACTGCCCTCTGCCCATATTACATTAACACAGAGTGGAAAAAGAGCATTGGACAGGCTAATTCTACAAAAGCTAAGCTAAATATATGTCCACATGTGTCTGTAAGAGCAAATCATATGGCAGGTAAGGAAGGTTTTTCAGAAACCCTTGCTGTAACTGAATTTCTCAAGTGTAGGGTGAATCAGTCCCAAGGAGATCTCTTTCTTCATGAGATTTTGGAGACTTGCTGCATCTTGTGGGTTGTAGTACCATGTCCTCCATATGCTTTAGTGGAGCATGTGAAATGGGACGCATTTGTCTGAGTTCCATATGTGTGCCCCTCTTGATTCATTGCACCATGCGAGGGTGAGGACTTGTCCAAACCAAGGGACGCGGGACTGCGGGATTTTTCTGGTGAGCATCATCGGACTGTTCAGACTGGTTGAAGAATACAGGGATGGGAAAGACTCCCAGGCAGGCAAGTCCAGTTATTCCAGGCAACAATATTATATAGCTTGTTTGTAGCTCCGTAGAAGGACTAGGTAAGGTATTTGCTTCTACAGTGTGTGCTCACAGCAGTGGCTATTTCATACGTTCTCCCTATTTTGCAGATAGGAAGACAGAGGTATGCACTTCCACACCAGCGAGTGTAAGCTCATTGTGTAAATCCATACTCAGACTTCTGAATAAATAGTCTAATGTTCAGAGCTACTCTGTTTCTCGGATACCACAGACTTAATATCACTTAAAATTAAAGGCATAACTCTTAGCCCCTATGTTTAAAAATGTTGGTCATAGCCACCCTTCCCTTCAGTTGAAACTTGTGACGTGAAGAACTTGCCAAAAGCTGTGAGACCAGTTACGAGCAGAGCTGAGAATAGAAAAGAGCCTCCCAGCTCAGCGCCTGATTCACCCAGTTTCGTCTGCCATTATGTAAGGAAGCCAAGTGAGTCGTCGATGTCTTATTTAGCATTCTGCGTCTCCAGCATGCACTGAGCTCATCTAAGGTAGCACAAAATCACCTGTATTTTTGGCCGCAACTTGTGGTTTTCCAAAAGTGAGCTAGAACTGCCTCCTGGGGAAAAAAAAACAAACCAATTCTTGTTTATTTTAGCATCTTCTTTACTTTAATGTCTCTTCTTTGCTGACTCCTAGGAGCTAGAGATCCACCAACTTTTTGTTACAAAATGAAACCATGAGAGACAGTCTCTGCTATGCCCTAAAACTGATGATGATTACACACTTCAAGTGAGAACCAAAAGGTTTGAGTTCTGTATTTTTTAGGATTTTCATTTATTTTCCACACAATCTGTTAAAAAACCAGCCACTGTCACAATCTCATATGCTGGTTTTACCCCATTATTATCCCTCTCTCCAGTATATATTTGTCTTGAAATTTCTGTACATAAAAGTTTGCTAGTGTATGCAATAAGGTAGGTACCCAATTTAACAATGCTTTCCCATGTGTTATCGATCTGCTTCAAAGAAGTTGTTTTTGTTTCAGAGGACACTGCTGCTCACCTTCCAGGAGAAACTAATTTTAACCTAATCACTAAAACTTGCATGTAAAGTACATATTGCAATGAGAGTACCCAATATTGCTAAAGGGAAAAGACTTTTGGGTCTAGAGGTTTTGGGATACTTCGAAGAAGACAGAAAGAAATGCCTTAATCCTGATTTCCTCAGGGAAAAGAGTGGTGTAAGGGGGAGAAGGGAGAAAGAGATTCTCACATAAAATGAGAGGAATAGAAGAGAGTGGATGCAGTGTGTCTTTGGTGAGGGCTGTTTTGTGAGGCAGATGCCATACATGGACAACTCTCTCATGGTAATATTTTTTATATTGGAAAATCAAACCTAATAGACTTGCTTCACTCCGATCTCTTTACAGATAAGCTGATAAAATAATTCATCATACTTGTGCCCAGGGTATTGCCAGCCTGCTGTTCCTGAGCTTCTCTGAACATCAGCTGCCATGCAAGGATCAGCCAAACCTTCATTCTCCACTGCCCAAGAGGCCGGAACACTGTAATAGAACTGCAACAAGAGGAAAAATCTGGGATTTCAAATATTTTTGTTGGGCTTGGCTTCAAAAATCAAATTTAAGAAAAATTGAAAGAACATTTTATTTCAACTTCATTCTATATCATTAGATTTTGCTAAAACTGAAATTGTTTTATTTTGAAGAGGTGAGAATTTTCTCTTTGGGTTTGACTTTTCCCTTGCATCGTCTTTCAGGTGACACTCACAGGTGCACGCACAGCCTTGCTGAGGGCTTGGGTTCCAACCATGCTGCATTTTCAAATGAAAAACAATCCTGCAGGAACATTGTGAACAAACTTTGTTGGACAGGAAAGGAATGTCCAAGTTTAAACTCATGATTGAATGAAGAAGGAAGAAGTTATTTGTACCAGTTTCTATCTATAGCAGGAAAACCTCAGTTTGCATAAGTGATTTTGACCTTTAACCTTGCCAGGGGACTGTTAGAAGCAAAACAAATGGCAAGAAAACAATGGAAAAGGTACTGTCAATGTGTCTCCTACCCATGGAGCTAACAGCACGGAAACTATTTGTTGGGGAATATTCAATACACCTTGCAACTTGTCTCCTGACCAGCATCAAAGACGAAATTAAGCTATTAAAGTTGCCGCTTTTGGGGAGATCATGGGTGGAGCATTTGGCAGTAACTGGGCATGAAGCTTTGAGAAGGCAGATGACAGGGTAAAACAAGCTGTGCCGGGGAGTGTTCCCAGGCTCGGGGCAGGGTCAGACGCATGGCAAAGTTCTCATGATGGCCCCAGACCAGGGTGGCTGACAGGGGCCCAGACCCCAAGGACTACTCAGAGACCATTCCCCACCTAGGGCGGGGGGCAGGCAGCCACCTAGTTTTGGTGGGTCAAAGCCTTTCCTCAGGTAGATGTGGGCCATTGTGAGCCCGTTGGCCTCCATGCCAAGTTTGCTCCCTGACACAAGCCCTTTCAAGGAACTCCTGTGGAGCGGCAGAGCTGGGAACCCTTTCTGCAGTGCAGGAGGGAGCAGTGTGATACCTCTGGGTCTGCCTTCTCACAACAGATGGGTTTTCTGGCCACACACTGTTTTATATCTTTCAGATTACCAAGGTACAATAATATCCTGGAAATTAAAACACTCTGGAAAAGGCAGTTAGTACTCAGAGAGATCCTCTTGGGAGACCAACATAAGGCTCTCTGCCTGGAAGATCGTCATCTTGGGAGCACCTTCATGAGAGATGAGTTTCATCTCGGAAGCTGTCAGTTCATCAACCCCACATCTGCTTTAGGATACATGTGCTCCCACATTGGCAGTGCTGATTTCACTCCTTTCTCTGCTAAGGGTTCTTAGGGTGGCTAATCCATCTGCACGTACCCATGTTTGGCAAGATTAATATCATCCCACACCTCTGACCTCAGAGAAACCTGTCCAATCCTTACGTCTATAAGTTAATAGAAAAGAGGAAAGAAAATGTTTACAGAATTTTCATTTACAAGTACAGAAGAAAGCAGTGTGTGCCATGGCTGTTGCAGAAGACTTCTTTAGTAGGGTAGTCCTCAGCACTCTAAAAATTCTTAACATAAAACTGATTCAAAGCCTGTTTAAGACAGTGTGAGATTTTAATTTTGAAAGGGTCTGGATTGAAGTCACAGGTGGGAATTACTAAACAACTGGACCAGAAAGAAAGATTCGGGTGGAAAAGGATGTGCTCCTGATGAGAGAGGAGAGAGGTATATGGAGGCTGCTCCAGAGCACCAGAGCAACCAGGGTAGGAGGCTCATGTTTGAGAAAGAACAGATCAGAGGGAACAGAGTGGGGAAGTTGCAGGAGCAGAGCTTGGTCACGCTGCTTCAGTGGAGATGGGAAGGTCTTGCTATGGCCAGCCTGGGATCTTGTGGGATTATTCACCACCTCCTTCCTCAAAAAAGGCCAATGAAAATCTGGAGGGCTGTGGTTAGCCATCATTTTCCTTCAGATTCCCCCAGTCCCACCTAACTTCACTGAGTTTTGCAGGTGAGTTGGACACAGGGGAAGTGGGGAAAACAGAATTCCTGGCAGCCTGTTTTTCCTGAGTCTGCTGTTTTTCAGGGCATGACCAGGTACTCCATGCTCATACACCCTACCTATGATACCTTCAGTTGAACGTCCCTGCCCAAATGCAGATCTCATGGTTTACAGGATTTTAAGGGATTGGGCTTGCTCCATGAGAGTCAAAAAAGCATGACCTCCATGCCCTGAATGGCTCGATGAGGTGGCTTGTCTGCAAATCAGTCCTTCAGGTATGTCCTCCTGCTTATCACATTTCCTTGACTTGTACTTTAGGTAGGATGAAATAAACTTGGTCATGAAATCTTGCAGTTTGTGCCCTGTGCACTGATGGCAGACGATGCTTTTTAATGGATTCAGCCTTCCTTCACAGCAGGGTCAGTAGAAAAAAAAAAAAATCACCTGTATCATGAATTATATATGTAAACCTTTAGTTTATAACAGTTTGTTTAGAGCAGGATGCTGGAGAGAGGATTGCAAATTTCCCCAGCCTGAAGAAGGTGGGTTTGTAATGATTAGGACAGCTCTCCCTAGAGCCTGCTTCTGCATGCATGGAGCGAAATGACTGTCTCGTTCTAAGGAAAAGGGCATGAGGAAGAAGGAAGATTTAATAATTTTGTGCCAAGTCTTAAGGCAGGAGCGAGACAGCAAGAGGCTGACAGTGATGTTTTCATTTCACAGGCAGATGGAAGCTTCCTTGGTCTCCTAACTCAAAATATTGAGGTTTCATTTGGTTAAGGTGGTATCTACCTCTTTAATAGGACTGTGACTCAGAGAGCAGGTGACGACTGCTTTGCTCTGTGTATAGAACTATAATCCTTCTCAATTATCAAAGACATAAATTACTATTATTTCCTTACCAGATTGAACATCTTCCTTAAATATGTGAAAGAAAAATTGTAGGTTGTCTGGTGAATTTTCCTCTCGGAAAAACTGCCTTTTCTTAATATACAAGTTCAATGAAAGTTCAAAAGTTTATCAGTGCAAAGACAGTATTCTAATAATTTATCTGCCAGCTTCTCAGCTCTTATTTTGATACTTTGAATTAGGAGACATTTTTGTACTGCCTTCATGTAAAAGCAATCAAACAGCACTTTTCACAGGCCTATCACAATACCTATTGATCATAATCAAACTACACACAGCATTAGTTTTAGAGGGCTCCTGTGTAGGACAATTTGTCAATCACCAGAGAAAACGGATGCTGACATTGCAGGACGCTGTTTTCCTCCACCAATATAACTCCATCAGATTTCACCCTATGAGGAACTGCCATGAGGCAAGGAGTTTGCAGGTAAATCAGGTGTTTCCACACTTCCTGGGCTCAGTAACCCTCGTTCACAGGGTAATACAAGGACTACTGGATGTAGTCTCAGCGCTGTTGGTAGTATTGTTAACAGCCTGCTCCGGAAAAGTGAGATGTCAGAGAGCGGGAAAGAACAAAGTGCCTACGTCCATGAAGTGGGGTAAAATAAAGAGTAGTTCAGAATTACTCTCAGGTTGTTCTAAGTTCCTGAAAAATGGTGAAATAAATAACACAAGCCAGTTTTAAACACCTAGGAGAAAACATGGTGAGTAGAAGCAAGCACAGATTTGCCAGGAATAAACAATGCCAGTCAGTGGAACACCACTTGATAAACAGTTTTCAGGCAGAGAAACAGGAGTGATCCATTATTGTGATTTTAGCTAGATTTTCATGCTAGGTCATATGCCTTTTTCCTAACCTAACCTGGACGAGGCAGCCCCTAAGATGGGTGCAATATTATCTGGGTGACAAGAAACAGCCAGGATGTACTGCTCAAAAAAGTTGTAGGTGACAAGTTTCTGCAGGAGTCAGTCCTTGGTCCAGCTGCCTTCAATATTTTCAATGTCAATCTATATGGGGGAAAATAAAGTATGCTTATTAAGTTTTCAAAAGGGACATCATTGGCACTGACCACAGATAATTTGGAAGATAAAAATAGAATTAAAAATTATCCTGACCGCTGGGGAAGATGCTGTGAAAAAGCAGAGTGTTGATAATGTAAAATGTAAGGTACTATTCTTGTAAAGGCTTCATCAAATAAACATAAGATAGAGACCAGCTGGCAAAATACAGGTTCTTCATGAAACTATCGGAGGACCATTGTGAATCATGAGCTGAGGAAGAGGAAATACTTGCAAAACCAGCAAAGTTACAGTAGTGTAAACAGAAACTTAAGACGTGTGAGAAACCCTTCCGCTCTGTTCAGCCCCAGTGAGCCCAAACTGCCTGCACAGCTGCAGGGCTGTGCCCTGTTTTGGGTGATGTCTTTTGAAAAACATGAGGATCAACAGCAGAAAGTCCAGAGGAGACCACTAAAACTGACCAGGAGACTAGAAAGGAAGTGAACAAACATTCTGGGGTTATTTTAGCCTACGTGGCAGAGGATAGAGGGAGGAATCAACCCTAACAAATACAGCAATGCAGAATCGCATAAGGGGATGATTTGTCTTCCACATCCATGGTGACCAAGACAAATCTTAGGCTTGAGATGGAGCTATTTAAATTCAGGTGAGACACTAGGAAAAGCCTGCTCCTGGGAAAGATAATGAAGGACCGGAACAGACAGACTGACCTATAGGGAAGGTCATCCCAGAAAAGGATGCATGACTGTGTGTCCTGCACACTCCCTGTAGGCTGCTGGCTGGTGGACTTGTACGCTTAGAGTGAGGAGAAAGGTGTCACATAGTGCCAGCAGCTACTTCATAAACAAAAAACCAGCAGAATTTCCATTTTAATCCTAATTATATTCCTTCCACCCCTGTCCTTACTGATCTTAACCTTGACAGGTTTTCATAATGCCAGGTCTAGCCCGTCTACAAAATCTGAGAAAAATTAGACACAGTTTCCTGAAATGGAGTTTTTAAAAAACTAAATCTGATTGAAAGCCATACCCAGAGAATAGGTAAGAATTTTATTGGTGAAACATTCACTGCATTTCTTGAGCCGTGACTTAATACCTGGGACCAAAATTTATTCACTTATGCAAATTTTAGTGGTTTTTTTTTTGCCAAGAAAGACATTGACGTGAGGATGACAAGTACAGCATGATGGATGGCTGAAAGACACCTGAACTTTGGGATTTTATTGGGAAGGGATTGCTCGTTTGATTGTTTGTGAAGTAAACTTCTAGGTTTTTATCATGCAAAAACAAAGCTCAGAGTACAAATTGTTCAGTCTGGAGGGACATCTGCAGTCCTAGGAGGAGTCTTTCTAAAATCCCTCAAGATACTCTTTCACAGCTCATCTATAACCAACACCTTTTCTCAGGACAGATGTCTTGGAGTGAACTCAGCAGAGTCATGCTGCTGCAGACTTTGGGTAAATGAGAGGCGTGTGACTTGCATTTCTTTCTGACTCATAAGTCAACGGAAAAGATTTTAATGTGCTTGCAGTATATGGCTCCCCCAAATGGAGTGTGAATTACGTTACTTTCTATATGGCCACCCAACTGTGGAACACTCTTCACAGTGACAATTATAAATCAAAAAGAAATGCATTTTTAAACAGGTTGCTCAGTTTGAAGCATGGTAACTTGTCACACCTTCCAGACTAGTACTGGAAATGTGAACAAAGTAGGCACCGCTCCCTGGTTCAGTATTGGTATATGGTATAATAAATACTGCCATTTAGTGTGGAAAAAAGTCCGTTCATTTTTATCATATGCAGTAACATGGAACAACATTATGTAGCAAGTTCACTGCCTCTGACCTCATGCTTGCTAAATGGCATCCATAAATACTGAACATGCCTGTGACATATTTTTGGTATCTCAGATTACACATTTCTAGAGTTTAGGGAATGCCTGACCAGGGGTGAACTTCTCTGGCACATCATCTTTTTTCCAGAACATATTGTTCTTGGATCTATCCCAAAAGACACACAGGGATGGTCCAATATTTCTGTGGACAGTCTTTTTCTTTTACTTAGGCAGTTCAACTTTTTTTTTGGATGCAAAACTAATCCTTAACAAAATCATCATCTAAACCTGTTCATTGTTTAGTGGACACGTCTCAAGAAAAATAAAGAATGTTCTAGAAAAATCTAATTAATTCTAGTAAGACCAGACAATGTTCAGTCAACCTGTTTGTTTTCGGTATTTCTTAATCCTTCCTATTCATTGTTATTCAGATTTTGCATGAAATGCCAAAACACACTTAAGAACATTCCTTTTCTGTGTCTCTTATTAATTTATTACTATTTTCTGAAGGCACCGTCCTGTTATCTTTGAAGATAATTAAAAACTCCCCTTGGCTTCGATATCAGCAGAAATTTACCCTAAGTGAGCAGTTTTGTCTGTTGGAAATTGTTTATTTCTTAAAGTGCTTAGCCCTGTGAGTTACTGAATGTCTCCTAGCAAGGCCAGGCAACATTCAGCTTCTGCCTATGTCCGTGGGGGCTGAGAGCACTGAGTAACTTGCAGTACTCCACCAAAATTAACAGAGGGAAGTAATTTCAAGTAAAGTGTAAAACGTGAAGTAACATCTTCTCTGGCATCTGTATATTTTTATCACAGTATATAACCTGGATTCTGTGTGGAAATTATACCTTTTCAGCTATAACAACTTCTTCCAAAGTTTAGACAAATTCTTACACTGAGAAATGTTTGCCACATTCTGTTCATGCTCATAAGGTCGTGACTAAGATAAATAGATTTTAGAGAAACAGTAGAGTGGGAGTATGTGGGAGGAATTTCATATTACTAGCTCATTTTTTAGCAGATAGAATTTTAAAAGCTTGCTGAATTTTGTGCTTTATTCCATTAGAAGGGAATATAACAATGGTTCCTATAGAATATACATCCTTATAGAATAGGACAATTTAATGTGGTATGAAATGAAATATATCATGGCAAGCTACTGAATAACATCTGAGGGAAACAACTTTAAATCTTGACATTTAGAAGCATGGCAAATGGATGTTGATGGCGACAAGACTTTAAATAACTTTAAAAGGGTGTAAGACTTGGCCCAGTTTCTCTCTGAGTTAGTGACAGGACTCCCAGTGCATGTTAATGAGAACTGGATGAGGCACCAAGTCCTGAAGTCTTTATTTGGTGTACCATAAATCCCCACTCTGGCACAACTCAGCTGGAACCGTGTCCTGGGCTGCCTGTGCCTCCACCGAGAGTCTGCCTCTCCCACCGACCTCCGCCAGGTTGCTTCAGAGACTTGTGGTGGAGCCAAAGCAAAACTATTTTGTGTGCGTTTCAGCTACAATAATAGATTTCTTTCGGGGAAGGTGAAGATCATGTTTGGAAGCCCAGAGTAAGTTCTCGTCCAATGAGATTTCCACAGGAGGGAGCATGGGTAGTGACTGTAAGTGAGAATGGACAAGGAAGAAACAGGGCATCCAGCTGATGAGTTTGGACCTTTTCCCCAAGGTTTATCAGTCATACAAGCATAATCTGATCCATAGACAAGCATATCTCTTGCATAGGAACAAACAGTCCAAAGTGTGAGCTCTTGAGGGACAGCAAGAGATGAACTTCAGCAAATAACAGAAACATGACAGCCTCAGTGCAGGAGTCAAGGAGAGGAGCCAAGGAGAAGTCCCAGGCTGAGGAATGCTGAAGGTGTTATCAACAGCCATAGAAATCAAACCGTAAGAAAGGGCTCAACAGAAAAGATTAAGAGGTTTTTATATGTCACCATCTTCTGTTGACTTGATCTCATCTTCCCTTTTCACTGCATCCTGTTGTGAAAGAGTAAAGCTGGATTTGTGACATGACTGTAATATCCAGAAGTCTGAATATTACAGTCACAGCATAATGACTTTACTGGAGAATGAACTCAGGAAGAAAGCTGTTATTCTGGACCAAATATCTATCTGAATCACAAAAGCAATAGAAACAGATCTACAAGGAAATTACATTTTTTTAACACGTGATCTGTTTTGCCAGGACTAGACCTTTTCCAGCCCTTTGAATTGTATGAACTGGTTTCCTTAGGCGCCCTTGGGACCAAAAATCCAGTGCTAGGCACGGACTCAAAACTTGTGCTTTTCCTATGGCTGCAGGTAGGGGTCCTTTACAAGCCCAATCCCATGTGCAATGTGTTGCACATTTATCTTTGTTTCTCAGTTGGGCTGTCTCATTAACCCTGCTCTTCTCTCCTGTGTGCTTGACAACACCTCCAGACTTCCTCAGCCTGGGACTTCTCCTTGACGGTAGCAGTTGCAAAGGGAACGCCTGAGATGCTCCTTTGCAGTCATCTGGAGAGTCTTGGGGTGCTCTCGGGATGAAGTCTCATTGCCCTATGCCCAGGAACTAGCCGTGCAGAGCAGCCCATCCACCGAGCCCCTGTGATGGCTAATGTGGCTTGGGCACTGCTGTTTGCATTGGGAAGCTGAAAAGAGGGAGGGTTTCCAGAGATACCCTGACACCGAAGTGACTCTTCCAAGCATGGTGCCTGGTCCCTCTCTTCCCTTGGGCACGAGCAAGACAAGCAGGGTCATAATGTTGGTTTATAGACCCAATGAAGACATTTAACAAGGAAAAAATGGTTTGCTGTCTAGTGCTACTTATGTGCCAGTGTCAAGTCCTACTCACGAGCTGGGGTTAAATGTTTGCCCAAGTAATCTGGAGATACACCCAACCTGCATTTACTGCAACACTTGAGGGTGTTGAACCCACACATGCTATTTCTGCTTTCAACCTCCTGTGCCTTTAACTGGGATGCCTGCATTCATTCTGAGATCACTAAGCAAGAATACCTGTCAAAAAGTAATGAATATTTGCCAAGCAACCGTGTTAATCGCCTCATTTCAGTCTGCTTGTATATTTACAGCAACGTGACTGCATGGCGTGCCTCGCTTGGTATTCATGCGAAAAGTTGCATGAGCCACGGGGAGAATGGCAAAACCGCCCAGGAAGCCCTGGGAAGAGCTGCAGCGTGGGAAGGACAGCACACCGTGACACCTGGCAGCAGGTGGCAGGGGCTGCCAGGAGGCTGGTTTCCTCTCCAGAGGGGCTGTGTTGGTGTGCGTTGGCTTTGTTTGGTTAATTAGACAGGTGCTGCACCTTCATGTCATAGATGGTGGTGACTCACTTTAAAGGACGGGTTGAGAAGTCAGGAAAAGGACAGAATAAAGAAAATCCACGGCAGGATGTCTGCCGTGCTCCGTCTCCTCTGCATTTAACTGAAGTTTTTTAATCCTGGTGTTGAGCTGTTCCTTCACATGTTAATTTCAAATGCAGGCTCAGTGTTTTGAAGGGCACTTTGTAATGGTTTTATCCAGATTCAGATTATTTGCAATCCAGGGGGAAAGCATGCATTCTTTGCGAGACAAGTAGAAAAAATATCTGAACACAAATCAAAAGAATGATTACGGCGTGCACGGTCTGTACCCATTACCGAATCCCCAAGGCTCTTTCTGTTTGTTTAGGCGCTTTTTCTTCTGCTGCTTCTGGTTGGACTGGGTGTAAACTTAGCAATGAATAAGAACTGTTAAGATGGATAACATAAAAAGATGTGACATTCTTGAAAGATCCCATGTTTCAAACTTAGATTCAAGTGAAAGCTACCAAAGGAACACCTCCCAGTGGTCTCCAGTAGATCTTTCTTCAGCACATCAGAGGTTTGCGTATCCATCTGTCATAGGGTGTGTTTCTGATCTCATTTCAATCCCACGCAAACTCAGATTCACTGTGTAATGAAAAATGGCATTTGCACAAAGTGGAGAGAAAAAGCATTGTTTCTACAGCATATTATGTTTTACACTGCTCATGAGACGGCATTTCATATCCTGTAAAAAAACATTATCTGTAACTCACTGTGCATGCTAGAAAAAGCAATATTATGGCTTTAAAAGAGAAGTCTTGTTTCTGAAAACACTTTCTCTCTCATGTTTCCCTACCCACAAAGTAACCTGTGTTTATAAGCAAATCCACCCAACCCCCTAATAATGACCTAGAGTAAACATCTCACTTGCACCACTTTCAAGCTCCTCTTTGTTTAGGCATGAATTGTTCATTTTTATGTCTTCTGTATACTGCCTAAAGGAAAGACAAATGATACAAGGAATGTTTTACATTATCAGTTGTGGCAGAGGTTATGCCTGTGTTTATCTGATTCTCTTTTATTGCATTAGAAATGGAAAGATAAACTGCCAGGCATACAATGGTCATTAATTTCAGGGCACATTTTCACATTGGATTTTTAATTTAAAATGTATTAGATGCAAGATAGCCAGTTGTCAAGGCTCCTAGTCATTTGCAAAACCTGTGGCAAACTCATGTAATAAAAAAAAATCTTCCTAATATCAGTGCTCAACTCATTTTCAAATAAGAGTGCCTACTCCATTTGCATCAGAAAACACCTATTTCCCTGCCTGCCCAATTTCACAGGTCCTTCAGCTGTGGCAGTTTTGGAGTGTCCCATCTCACCGAGCACACCCTCTGCTGTGTTTGGTACCCAGTGCCAAAGAAAACGGAAACATCGAAACCTGTTAAAAGTGAGACTACACAGGGCAGGGGGGAGGAAGAGAAGGGCATGGAGGATACGTTCCTGCAAAATACCTGTGTATCTGAGCGCACCCTCCGTGTTTGCTGCGATTTTCTGTCTTGGGAGAGCTTGATAAAATCAACACAGAACTTTGAAGGAGAAAAAAAAATAACACAGAGAGTATGTGTTTTTTTTTCGTTCTGGGCTCAGGATTTTTTTGCTGCTTGACAGGACTCACTGTTATATACGCTGCTTACTTTATCTGAAAGCATAGTTGAAGCTCCAAACATAAACCTACCAACGAAGCAACTTGCTGCCTTGCTTTTCAGCTCTGGATCTTCCAAACAACAGCCAGTTTTCAGAGTTTTCTGAGAAAAAAACACTAGAAAATTGTTTACCGCAGAGGCTGTGCCCCAGTATCACCCCAAGAGCTGAAGCACCATCACAGCTGTGGATGCCTAATGCTTCCTAGCAAAGGTACCAGTCTTCAGCCTTCCACGACTTTGCCATGGTGTGGTCTGGCATTTCTGTGCTTCCTTCTCCAGGAAGAAGAATTTTTTGAACTTTCATCAAAAAACATTCAGCAAGCACTGAGAATGCAGCTAGCAAACAAGAGGCAGTTTTGCTAACAGCCCTGTATTTTGTTTATTTTGTATCTTTGAAGGCCTCTTGTAGTCTGAAAATTGGCAAAGGAGTTGTCCAGTGACCAGGCAGGTGTCTCTTGCTGTTATCCTCATGGGGGACCACTAGCACGTGGCTAAATTATAACTCTGCAGGCTGATCTGCTGCATGCTGAAAAAATTAAGTGAGCTCTAGATCAAGCTTTTCCTCTCGCAGTTTTTGGTTTTTGAGAGCTGTTTTATATATAACTGAGAGAATGATACTTCAGGTAAATACCATCCTCCTGATCTAGCATGGAGAGGTGAGGATGGGGTTTGTGGGATGCCTTCATGTGCTCAGTTGCCAGCAGGTGAAGAACAACCTTTGAAGAGGCTGCCTTTTCCCAACAAGGTCTTTGCAATAATCTTGACTACTAAATTTCAAACCTGGCAAAACCTCCGACGATGCGGCATCTCCAGGGGACCGCTCCCAGAGTGCAAGGGGTGATTTTTTGCCTCCTCTGTGAGATCACCTCACTCCTCCCCACTAAGATGGGGGGAGGGATTACCTCATTTCTGCCTCTACAGAAGGAGATCGGTACTTTCTTTTCAACAGGTATTGTGCTTTCATTGCATATGCTCTGGGCGTTCCTGCTCCCCTGAAGGGTCTTCAGCTGGTGCCCATGGAGGCAAAGGGTGGGTGGTGGCAGAGACCCCAGGGACCCAGCGCTGGGTGTTACACAGCTGGGCTCTGCGCACTCTGCCCGGAGGAGAGAATGTAGCCAAGGTCGGCCAGGGGAGCTGTGGGGTGGGGTTTGAATGGCTTCCCTGGTTATTTTCTTGGTCCTTGTAGCTTGTGTGATGCAGCTGGGCATCTTCTGGTAGAAGGTAAGGTCTTTTGGTTCCAGCTTGAAAACATAGCAGGGCCCTGGAGTTAAATGGAGTGCAGAACACAGTGCAGGAGTTATGTGAGATGTAAACTCCAGGACACTAGAAGTTGTTGTGCGTTTACCTTTTTTGGGTCTTTCTGTGGCTGCACCAATCCTCACCAGCCCATCTGCACAGCTCTGTGGGAAGGAAAATGACAACAGGCTATTTGCAGGGCTGTATAGTTTTATCCTCAGCACCACTTCAGAATTACACTTCCCTGATGGTTATATCCCGCTATTGATTGACTCTAAATAGCAGTAGCCAAGTTCATGGTCTTTGATAAAATAAATCTTACTTAGGGGCTAATGTAAACAGAAAAGAAACCACATCCCTGCATTCAGGCCACAAAACAGCTAGCAGGTGGGGTGGGGGAAAGAAGATTGGAGTAATTTTATTTAACATTACCAAAAGTGCAAGCAGGTGAAAGTAAAATCAGTTACCTTGTTTTGCTTGCTGTTATTTGCCTGCTCCCAGTGAAGTACATGGGCAGGATGCTGTGCAGAGAGAAGAGGGGTGACTGTGAATAGGCAAAAAGCCATGCAGGGTTTCAGGGCTACCCACAGAGGAGAGAGGGGAATGACGTGAAGGAGCTGGAAGGGCAGAATTCTCATTTCCAGGTCCCTCTCTCTGTTTTACCACCTCCCTGTTCCCTGTCTGCAGGAGTGTGTCAGCAACTTGCTGCTACGTGGCACCTACCTGACAACACAGTATTGCTGCACCCCAGCTGTCTGTCTGGGGCTAACGAAGGCCACGACAGCAGTCCAATCAGAGCAGCGTGAAGACCAGTGCCTGCCACCTGCCCAGATATTTGACTTGCTGCCTGGACCAGTTTGGCATCCCCCACTGAACTCTGTGCTGACTTTCCCAGTACTTGACTGGGCTTACTGGGAGACAGCTTGGGTGTGCCTGAGCCACATAGCAGGGCCAGCACCCGGTGCAGCTGCTTGACTCCAGAGGAAAAACTGTGGCCAAAAAAAAAAGAAAAAAAAAGTCTGAAATAAAGTAACTACTGTAGCCACTTCCTTCCAGCCCTTAACCACCTTACTGTCTCCCAGGCTCCAAGGGTTTGCTTGTGAACTGAAGGATCCCTGTGACTGTAACCCCCTCCCCAAAAAGTGTTCTACCTGGGAGAGGGGTTCTGCTAAATTTGGTTGCCAGCCTTTACCTCCGTGTTCTCCCTCAGCTGACATTCAGGCAGTGCAGCGACAGCTGGGCTGGTGTTATCTCTGTCAGGCATCTAGAAAGCGGCAATTTCCCATCTGGAAAACTCACTCTTTCTCTGAACATTAAGGTGAAACTTCTTCAGTTTTTGGTGCCAGCTCACACTAAACAACTGCTCTTCTTTCTGAGCAAATATTTGGTGGTGAATAATTTATTTGATCATTGTGGCTTCCTTTCCTCCCCTCCTCTCTTGAAACCCAGAGTCCAGAATCCCAGAGCGATGTACCCCAGACAACTTGGTGTTCCGTGGTGGGAGGCACAGAGACAAGTCATTAAGCTGTAGAGGCAGATCCCCTGTCCCCTTCCAGAGATGAGTCCCACCATATTTATTTGCAGAGTAATGTTGGTCCATGTGAGACTGAACCTGGGTCCTCTTGGCAGCAAGCTGTAATCTTCTCCATACCCACCTTCCCCATCTCCTGCCCCACCATCTGCTGGTTCTAGCTGAACCAGGCAGGCTGTGTTTTCTCTCCTAGAGGCCTGGGTTTCAATGCTTTGCATCACTGCTGCATTCACCACAAAGATGACCATGCTTTAATAGGAGAGACGGCCATCCCTGTGCAGAGTTGGTGTGTTGGTGTGGGTTTATAAAGCAAGCTAAGGTCCTTTGGGAGGAGAGGCACCACGGAAATGGAAGATGATAATCATTATCACCATTAAACACACAAAGCAAAAAAATTAATATTTTCCCCTGTATAATAAAATCACTCTTTTGTGGCGGAGCGTTGCAGCACTTCTCACAAAGAACATAGCACTAATCAGTTTATTAGACAGTCGCAGGAGCAAGTGGGTAAGGAAGGGGCAGGGAGGGAGACTTTCTTTTGTCTCCTGCTTTGCTGGGAGGAGGGAAAGGCAGAGCCAGGGGGGAAAGGGAGGTAAGGAAGAGCTGTCCTCTTGATGAGCTTCATCAGTAGCTGTCCATCTATTAAAAGGAAAACGCCTGGAAATTGTGGTGAAAAGGTGCCCGGGTCCATATTCATCCTGAAGTACAGAAGGCCTGACTGTAGCTGTTCTTCTGTGTTTCCCCAGGGCAATAAAAGGCAGTGTGTTTCCTCCCAGGTGCCTGCGCTGCCTGGCAAGGCGCAGGAAAGGTGGGAGCACAGAGGAGAGGAGCGGCGGCTTCCTCGGCTTGTACCTCCCCAGCCCCGCATGCAGCGATGCGGGAGCTGAGGGAATTGGACTCTTTCTGCCAGCTTCAGCAGGCTTTGTGGTGGGTCCTACAAAAACACCTCTGAACATCAGATCCTAATTGTCTTGGGGCTTATTAGGCAAATGCATAGCTGAAAGTAAAAAATAAAGAACAGGAAAAAAAACAGAAAAAATGTTTCTCCTCCTTCCTACTGTTTCTTTCCCCACTCTCAAATTTCTGAACTTGAGATATCTTTCTTTTACCTTATATTGTAAATTATGACAGATGACACTATGTAAGAACATGAGGAAAATAAATTCAAAATAAAAGATCACCCTAACATCAAAGCTCGCTGATAAGATAGCATTTTAAAAATCTTTTTTTTCATGTATATGGATTAGCACAGCAAGGACATGGCAGATATTGCCTGATGACAAATATGTATGAACATATAAATGCATGTGGCTGGGTAGCTGCTGAGTCACATCTGAAGGGATTGCTCCCTGCTAACATGGAAAAAAGACTGGAAATGGTTCTGGTGATCTCTCACATAAATAAAAGCTATATAACTGAAAGCTGTCCATAGTTAGTTTGAATGTATATTCCTTATTTTTTCCATTTTATGTTTTCTCTAACAGTAATCAGCGCCCAGAAGAGTTTTAAGTTGGGAAAGTTATTCTTGTAACATTGTAATTCTTGTTACACTGAAATAAATGCTAAACATTACCTGTGAAAACAAGAGAAATAGGCGTGATGCCCTGAGTTACCAAGGAATGGTTTAAGCAGTGGCTGCATAAAAGCCAGAGGATTTGGTCTGCATAGTGGGCAGGTATAACCTCAGGTATATATAATTTGTACACATCCCTTTAATATCATGAAGTATTGCTATTTACAGTCTTTCCTGCTAAGCTTGTTTATATTTTTTTTTTTTATGAAGTGATAGTCACGATACGAGGGATGCCAACCTGCAGTCACTCTTCTCCTCTCAGGGTCCTCTCAGTCCGTGGATCAGATGAGGGGGCAGGAACAAATCCTCGAGGCAAGAGTGTGCAGACCACAAACTCTGCCAGCCTCCTTGATATTGTGTCTGTTCTTCCACCAAAGCAATTAACCCATGATGTGTCCAGTGCCCAGAAAAATCTCCCTGCCAGAAACACTGAAAGAGCTACCACAAAAATGAATGAGACCCAGGTACACCTTTCCTTTATTTCAATAGTTTCAGTATTTGTGAACCCCAATAAAGCAGCGTAGATGGAGAACTGGACAGGAGCACAAAGGGTTTTTTGGAAGAAGGCAAGGGAGCAGCAAGTCAGAGTGTCAGTGGATGCCATTTCTCTGCTCCCGTGGAGGACAGGACCAGTCTCTGACCTTCTGCTCCTCATCAGCTGATGGCAGGTTTTGTTGGTAAGAAACTGCCAAAACTCAGTCCCGATGTTCCTCATATGCACCTGGGTGGGGTGGCAATTAACACAGGTCTGCTCCTGCCCTTTTTAGGAACTGTCCTATTTACTGCAAAAGCTGTGCAATTAGTTTCCACGTGACAATGGGATCTTAACCGGTGGGTTATTTCTGAAGCCCTTGTGAGGGTTGCAGCGATGTAGATATTAGATGCTTCAAAGCAATGCCTTTTCCTGCTTACCTACATACTCTTCTCTGAGATATCTGCTTTCAGATTTTAAGTCCTTCCCTCATGCTGGATCACAGCTTTGTCTGCCATGTTTTGCTGCAAATGTTTCATTTATGCAAATTCTTTTTAACTCAGTTGCTGCTGATGGGAGAGATGGTTGGATAATGCAGCCCTGCAAAACCTGGGATTTGGGGCCATGCCCCTTATTTTAAATACTCAATGATTCAGAAGGTGGCGGGGTGTGCAGGGAGTCCCAAATTCTGTGAAAGGCTTGCTTGTTTTCCAGGTTGCAGGCACTATGGGATTAAAAAACTGGATGAGTCCTTGAAATAAAGTTGACTCGAGACATCTATGATTCTGTCTGCATCACAAAAAGGCAAGAAGATCAACAGATCAAAGCAGTTGGTGCCCAAAAATTGCTTGAGAGGCATTACAGAGGCTTTACTTTGAACTGGGGAAAGCCTGGGTGTTATTCATCTCTCAAGTATGCTGCTGCTCCAAACCAACCCTGCATACATACATGGATCCTGCCCCGACCCCATGTCATATCAGGACAGATGCAAGTGGTCTGCAGTGCCTTTATACCCAGTGCCCAGGGCTGGGATTTATTCTGGGATATGATGTGTAGAGAGGTGATGCCACCTTTTCATCCAGTTGTTGCCTTCATCCAGGTTTTACTATCTGCTGTCAGCTCCCTCCTTGAGTTAACCTAATGAGACTCTGCTTCTCATCAAAGGATGCTTCTTCCCATGAAGCTCAATTCTGCTCTCAAAGAAATGTTAAAAGATAGGTAGGAATGCGCATATTTTTATTTTTATAAAATAATGAAATTAATAAAAAATTACTTCTGCAGTGTACATGCAAGTGCTTCTGAGACCTCCCCATGTGATCCCTGTGTGATTAGCCCAGCACTTACACAGGCACATAGCAAGACACGCTGTCAAGTTACTGCACTAGTTTTGGAAGTGATTTCCCATTTTAACTAATTATAAGTCTGTGCTATTCAACCTATTTGCTGGTTAATATATTATTTTTTTTTTTTACTGCCAGGCTTCCCATGACATCTTGAGGAAGCTCCCTGTAAACTTCTGCAAGACACTATCATTATTATCCTCATCTCTCACTTACCCCCTCTTTTCCATTGTGTCTATGTAAGCCCAGCAATGCTCAGACTGTAACTGCTGTAACTGTTCTTACCCTGCTGAAAAACAGTACTGGACAGGATGACAGTAGAGCTCAGTCTTCGTATTTATGAAAGCTGGTGGTATCTGAAATCTGGATAGGCAGATTTTCTTTATTCCAGCTTCTACAAAAATAATTAAAAAGAAATCGTCACAGTTTTCTTGCTCAGGAAACAGATTTGATTTTAAGAATGAGGTGCTGTTGGAGATAGAAGTGTCCCAGAAAACTGCAGACTGAAGCAAAGTGATAAATTGTAAAGGAGTAAGACACCTGGTTCAGTGTAAATAGCACACAGAGCGCCAGAAGGCTTAAGGATGAAATGTCTGAGCTGAAGCAAACAGAAATTCACTGAAACTGGAAAATTTATCTGAAAATTTTTGCGTGGAAAATGCTGTATTTACCTCTAAAAGTGAATAACCTGGAAAATCTGGCATGACAGTTTTTGGATTGTTGGAATCATAATTAAAACAATAAAAAAGCATTAAAAGTCACAAATGGAGTCTAATTAGCACAGTTTCTTCAAAGCAAAACAGTGATTCTCTAATCTCCTAGAATGCACTAATAAGTTAAGAGGGGATAAAAATTATTTGGACTTTTGATAGCTTTCAGTATAGTCCACCAAGAACAGCTACAAGAGAAACAAAGTGGCCAAGCACCCAGTGGAAAAGCTCTCCTGCTTCGGAAACTGGCTAAGGGACACAAAAGAAGAACAATAGGCTGTAAATTGCTGAAATGGCAAAGGTTAACAGTGGGAACTTTTGAATGCGTTTTTAATAGAACAGGTTTCTGCTTACAAAAAAAAAAAAGCAAATTCATTTAAATCATATTGTCTCATAGGAGCATGTTAATTTCAATGAAATTTGCTATTGAAAAGGTCAAAATGAGTCATCTGAACTTTACAGTTTTAATTATGTTGCAATGTTTCATTATAAGTAGAATTTCATTTAATGACATGAACTTGTAAAGTTGCTATTTTACTTGTATTTACAATTTACTATAAAAGATCACTAAAGCAAAAATATTTGGGCAAAGTTGAAATCAAACATATCAAAACTATAGAGGATAAAATATCTCAATTGTCTTAAATTGTTTTATTCCTCAGAACTTTTTTTTCTGCATAAAACTGAAATATTTTTTTCTGGACAAGAATGAAAAAAAGAAAAAAAGAAGCAAGCTTTCAAACTACTGACATTTTCTTTAGGATGGTGATTTGTTTCATTTAATAATAAAAACCATGGACCAAGTTTCACTATTTGTTAAAATCAAAAAAAGCTGGTAAGTTGAGTTAGAGCTCTTGCAATAACCCTCACATTAATTAAATCAAACACTGAAAAGACTTAGAGGAAATTCCCATGCTGAGACAAGCAAGATGAACACGGTGCAGCAGTTTGGCAGGTGAGGCTCAGTGTTGCTATCTGAGCTTTAAGGGGAGAATGGTCTGTCCTACGCATACATTATTTTTAATATGCTAAGGGCTTGTCTACAGGGCACATCCTCAATGAGTTTACTGATTTAGTACCCAACAGAACTCATTCGTTGTGGTCACGAATAGTGCTGTGTGGAGATATCAGTAATTAAGTGCAGATATTCAGAAAATTGACCCAGAGTATAATTTTCCAAAGCGTGTAGAAGTCACCTGGGAGTCATCGCTGTGGACAAACAGATGAAGACCTTAGCTCAGCAACAGCAACAGTCAGCAACCCTACCAGGGCATAAGGATCCATCATGAATAGCTTCAAGAATAACACACAAGAGACCACAATGCTATTCTATAAATCAAGCATACGCTTTCACCTGGAGGACTGTGTTCAGTTCTCACCGCTCTGTCCCACAGATGCAACAGAAATGGTAAAAACTCAGGGACAACTTCAGAGACAAGGAAGGTGTAGAGGGATGGAAAAGCTCTTGTGCCGTGAAGTGTGGAAAAGACCAGCAGCATTCATATATATGTTTTGCCCTGCAAGGAACATCCCAAGGTCGATAGGATGCCAAGCTCTGTCCCCTGGGTGAGCATGAGGTACGTGTGAACATGAGCCTGTGCGAAGAACACGCATAGCTCCAGCCTTGGAAACAGCTCCCCTGGAAATTCCCAGTGCAGGCTCATCCTGCAGGCAGAGCACCAAAGAAAAAGGGACACAATGAAAGCATGTCAAATAATAAACTGTATGGAAGAGGTGCACGAAGGATTAATAAAGCTGTATTTAATTAAGCTAAAGGTGTCATCTTAGAAATGGAATAATTGCTTTTTCACACAGCACATAAACCAGATTACAGAACTTGTTGCCACCATGCAGAACTGAGCCAGATTTAGCAGAGTTATGAGCAGAGGTAGAGTGCAGGAATATACAGTGGTAAAGTGGTAAATAGTTTTCAGCAGCACTGTGTAAGTATAAACGGTCTTGCATTTGGGTATATAATCTTTCTGTAACGGCAGTTTGACAGAAAAATGCAGTCAATTATCTTGAAGACTATATACTGCTGAAAGTCTTTGGACTTTGTGGAATTCTGGAAATTGGGGCAAACAGATAGTTCATTGAGAATATTATACCCAATGTATAACTGTTAAATCAATTTAGGGAATGTCGTTGAGAGAGCAATACCATCCAAAGAATTCTCCAAACAGACTTTAAATTATATAATAAAAATTCCAGTAGTTCCTCTCTGAAACCAGTTCGACTGATACAAATACTCAGCAGGGAGAGGTTTATCCCACCCACAGGTTTGGTGGGTGAGCTCCTCATCCCAGCTGTATATCTCTCACATTACAGCAAGAAGAGCTCCTAAAACCTTGAGGTTTTGCTAAGGGCGTTTTCCCTGTGGAAATGAGAAGGAATGGCGTTCGAGCACGGCTGTAGGGGACAGGAGTGGGCGGCAGACCTCGGAGCCGTGGTCCTCTCTGGGTGACTCTGCGATGCCCCAGCCCCAGCCCATGCCTGGCAGGGTGCGAGGCTGCCCCCCTCCTGCTGGCTCAAGTCTGCACCATGAAACCTCATCCTCTAACTTTTTGGGGTGACTTCTAGACAAGCTTTGTGGTCCTATCCCTGTTAAGCACATCTTATTGTTTTTCTCTATAAGGCTGCTTTTACAAAAATCTTTTGCATGACTTGAAAAAACCACCAAAACCACAGTGGTTTTGTACAACTAAACCAACCAACTCAAAGCCAAGATGAAGGGAACTGTGGCAAAATAACACCCATGGGCAGCTGGGAGGCTCCTTGCCCAGTTCGGTGACATTGCTTTAAGATTCACCTTTGATCTAACGCCTGGGCAGCTCTATCTGTTTCTAAAAAAAAGTCCTGCTTTGAGAATACCTTTTTAGCTAGTTGAAAATGTTCCCGTGTTTGTTTAAGTGAAATGAGCTGGTTTGCAAATGACCGTGTATGGCTTGCGTAAATTTAGACTCTGCTTTTTGGCCTACAGATGTCCCAAACCACTGCTCACCCATTTCAGTTTTTCCTTATGGATTAGAAAAACTCCACAGCCTCCTCCTATGAAAAAAAAAAAAAAATTACATAATTTCTTCTGCACTGCTGCATACCGAGGCTTTTTTGAGCATATAGTAGATATCCATGTGATTTAAATGAAGCGCCTATTTTTAACACAATATGAAATCTATCTGAATATAAATACATTCCATGTGGCACTCTGTGGTAGTGTCTTGAAAATATTGTAATAATTAGCAGGGAGCCACAATAGAAACCCTTTTAATTCTGTGCTGCTATCCTCCCATTCCTCGGTACCACAGATGAAACAGAATGGGTCACATCTGCAGTATTATGTGGGGGCTTGTTTGATATACAGTACTGCATTATACACATATTCAAAACTGTAATAACACTAAAGCGTGAAATAGCTTACTCCTGAAAATATTCATGGCAGGATGTAGATGCAGCCTCTTGCTCCTGAGCCAGCATATACGTCTGGATCAATGACCAGAACTGGCAGGGGTCTGCTGGAAGGAATCCATTACCAGGGTCTGCCACGCCGCAGTTTTCTGCAGAGAAGCTGAACAGTGGTATAGGAGCAATCAAAATACATATATGATAAATCACCGGCAAAATTTTGCTATGCTCAGTTTCCATAACATTTTCCCTCCGTCATCACCTTCCATTAGAACCAATTTTTTTTTTTTTGTATAGCAGAACAACAATAAGGAAAATATTTTGCTGTAGCCTAGGCCTTTTCCATTGTGCTGCTGCCCTTGGAATCAATTTCTTTATTCTCAGGCTGACCTTGGTATCCATTTTCCTCAGTATTCAATTCAGCTGTAAAATCTTGAACTTCTTTAGACCTCCTCCCATCCCCCAGATACCCAGTGCAAGGGACATTTGTACAAGGAAACTGGAGACTGAAAGGCTTTTGCAAAGAAAAATCGTAACTAGATAAACAGACCTGAATGCACTCAATCTAACATGTGCCTCATTTACACAAAACACCATTAGCCCGATCCTGTTTGCTCAGAGTACAGCAGAGGCAACTTAGCTTGCATGTCTGAGTAGGGTGTTTTAGATAATACCCTGTGCCTTCAGACATGCAAGAACTATTTCCATAATATTTAAGGAAAAATATGTTGTATTTAATCCATCACCAGTGGGTTCACGGAGCGTAAGGATTGTATTTCTTTTTTCACATTCTTACATTGCTCCCTGCATTAATATTAGGCTGGGATTGAAGTGAAAATGAAGCGCCAATTTCAGCATACAAGCTACGGAAGACAAGCAACAAATAAAAGAGAAAAGAAACCGTTTTACCAGCCAAAGAAATAAAAACACATTTAAAATGAATAACCTGCATTGCAGAAGCTCTCGCTGTCTCTCCGTGCTCCATGCAAGCCCCGCTGAGAAGCCATTGGTGAGGAGCAGCCTGCTGCACCTCGGGGCACCGGTCGTTGGCAGAAGGCAGTGAGGATGGCCAGGGTGGGCTTCTGTGGGGTGGCCAACACACCCCCACGGAGGGTTGTGGGGCAAATGCATGGCCACCAGCAGAGCAGCCACAGCCCATGAGCATGACATCGACCCCCTCACCAGAGGCTCCTCACCCTGCAGATGGTGCGGCTCCCACAATAGCTATGCATGCCAGGAGCTGAGCAAAATGACAAAAAAGCAATCCGTCATGGAAGAAGTCCAGGGAGGGTGCTGGTTGTCCCTTGCTGGCTCTGCTGTGTCACCGCAAAAGCCTGTCTGCCAGTTTGCCAGCACATGCGTCAAGAAGTACAATCCCAACAGAAGCCATCTAAGCAGGGCTGTGAGATGGTGTTCAGGGCACTTGCTCGTTTACAGGGGACACAACACAATGTACCAGCAAGGGATGCTCCGCCACCATGCTAGCCTTCAGCTTTCCTCCTGGGCAGCTTTCTGTTGGCATGCATCCCATGAGTGGGGGCAGGTGCAGAAGGCGCCCTGGGGCCCCTGTTTGGAAAGACGATGAAGATGAGTAAGTGAGGTCTAGTTGTAGGATTGGAAAGTTTCATATGCGTGTGTTTGGGTCTCAGCAATAACAGCACCGGCCGTTGTCCTGGGGTGCCTCCTTTTCTCCACAGGTCCAAGTCAGGGCTGGCCGGCCTCCACCAACATGGAAGGCGGCTTCCCTGATGCCAGAGCAACTGTGGAGGGAAAAAATAAGGAACAAGCCCATAGAATTGTTACCAACTGCATTAGCATGAGACTTTGAAATAAAAGAAATATCCCTGGTGTGACAGGGAGCACAGCTGTACTGGTGATGTAGAGAAGACCCATGCCTGGCCAGGGCTTGTGGACATCAGGACTGCAGGATGTTTCATTCTCATTACCACAGCCAAGCAAGCCGTTAATAAACTCACTGTGCTTTAGCTAACGACTAAGACAAACTGTAGAAAGGATGCTTTCACTTACAAGCGGCTCTTGCCTGTGCTGCATGGCACCAGGGTGCTGCTGCGGTGGCCCTAGCCCCTCAGGGGATGCTCTGTGCCCCAGGGATGGGTTTGCTCTCCTCAGGGGAACAGTGGTTTTGGGGGCTAGAAGTGGTGGAGCGTGGTCACCTCTGGGCTGCCAGGCTGCCCGCCATGGCTGCCCACATCCCACTACCGCCCCTGTCCAAATAGTGAATTAAAAACCAGGAAAAGTGACAGAAATGGGGTCCAGAGGTGTCTCAGCATTTGAATGTCACCACGGGCAAGCGTCGCGGGAGAGTAAAGGTCTCTTTCCGTCCCTGTGTTTACCACTGTCTGGGCACTGACTTGTTTCCTGACACATGAGCCATGACTTGAAAGGAATCCAGGCTCCAGCAAATTTTGCATCGCGCTTCAATGTGGCCTCGGGGATTGAGTAAGGGCAAATCTATTACAGTGTTGCCATGGTGACCCTGGCACCGCCGCCATGAGGAGCGCTGGGGCCGGCGGCCCGCGCGGGGCGGTAGCACGGGCGGCTCGGCCAGATGCAGGGACACCCTGAGGGGAGCAGCACTCTGCACCCCACCTTGCCCCCGCCCAGCCGGGACACCCCTCAGACCTGGCCCAGCCCGGCGGATGGGGCAGCAGAAGACACCAAGGCCTCTCCTGAGGTCCAGCAAAATTAATCCTTAATTTATTCTGGGGGGAATCAGGCTGCTGCAGTAAAAGTGAGAAGGGCATCCTTTGCCTCGGTTGTTACAGACGGCACGAGTCCTGGTGTCTGGCTATTTAGGGATCAATGGCGAGTCTGTAAGGATGGCCTGTGCTTACTAAGGAGGATGGTGGTACTGATGGATTTTAATCATTAAAGTGATTTTATAACAAAGAAACAAAGGAAGCTGATTTTCCTTTTCTTATCTTCCTTTTTGTGAACAAAATCAGCTTTGCAGATATTGATTCTTCTTGCTCAGATGTACTTTATTTTCTATCATGGACATGATTGTTTAGTTTTGGTAAATTCTATTTTAGCCTTTTTGCCTTCATCTTTTTCCCTTTTGAATGCTCAGCAATGGAAGTTCATATTTCCCCTCTTTGCTCAAGCAATGACGGTACAGTTTGTCATGAGCTGCAATCATGACAATAGTTTGATTCAAAGCATCTCAGCTTCAGCATACAGTAACTAAGCCCAGGATTGAAAAGCACTAACAATGGGAGACTAAAACCTGCCTCCAACACTTGATAAGACTATTATTATAGAGCGCAAAAAGCTTTTGCTTTCTTTTCTGCTGCTTTGCAGACCTCATAAGGCCCCGCTCAGATTTCTGCATAGTTAATTTGTCAGTTTATAAATTACCACATTACGTTAACGCTGAATGCTTCAAAACACAAATATATGCACAGAGGGCTTGAATATTTGAAGTGTTTTAGTACTATAGGGAAATAATTTTGTTGTCAAGCTGTGGCAGATATAGAAGTGCTAGAGGATACATGACCATTTCATCAGGACGATGTCGATGATGGCCTATGAACATCCAAGGGGGGAAATCATCTTTTATCACTATTGTGTACCATGCAGGTCCAGATGGAGGATAAAACATGCATGAGTTGCCCGCAGCTCTGAAAATAATTATACTCATTTGCCAGAAATGTAGAAAGTGCATCCAACCAAGTTACCACCCATCATAGTGACACTCCGTTTGCATACTGATGAAGTTTAAAGCCAGAGACAATGGTGTTGGTATCAATAGCAGAGGGGGCTGGGAATCACCAGTGCTATAGGATTAATAGCGCCATCATTTTATATTATGCAGCATTTCGCTTATGCTGCATATCAAAAAACTCCTGGCGCTGATGCTCACCTAGCTGTTTACAAGATCGGTTTGGTTTAAGACTCCAAGCATTACAAGAGGTTCTGGGGAGCTGGGAACGAAGACAATTACATTCACCCCCAGCGAGGGGCTTCTCGGCGATTATGTGCATTGTGCTATGAATGTATACACAGATCTGTGCGTGCGTGTGTGTATGGCAAGGGAGACGCATGTGCTACGCACACTTGCAGTCTCTCTCTTCCTCTCAGCAGACTGCACCGGAATATGAGTGAAAGATAATATGCACATGCTAAGCTCTGGTGCCACTGCAGAGTAATTGATGAATGGGTTTTTAAAGTGTAGAAAGAGAATGAATACAAGTAGGACCCAGGAGAATAATTCTTTATATTGCAATCAGCACTGCTTATATGTAGTTGGTCTAATAGTAGAAATCAGCAATAAAGAATACAGAGTTTATTATTTAATCCTTACCAACTGAAAAAGAAAATGATTTTGGAATGCTTCTACCATGATTAGACATATTATTTTAAAATTGAATTAGTTTGGGGCATTATTCAGTTTTTAACAACCATCAAGTAAAATAACCAATCAACGCTATCATAAAGTGAGATGATTTCTGCAATTTATTTAAATAATTAATTCGAGTTATATATACATATATAGACACTATAATGTATGCATAATATGCTTATATGCCATTTTGGCTATTCCAGTACTCTTTGGATTCCTTAAAATATTCCTGATACAGTACTGTCTCAATATGCTTTCACATATGTGCTTGTTATCATATTTTTAGTTAAAGAATGCCTTCAAAAATAAAATAAACTAAACCCTGAAGTAATATTCATTGGTTTATATAGGACCTTTTTTTTTTTTCTAATGAAGAACCTTAGGTACAGCTGCAAATATGTTGGCAAATATTAAGAAAAGAATGTTAACATAGCACATACCCAAGTGTAGGAAGAAGAACATCTTTCTTACCTATACAATGACTACTCTATAGCATACTGCAAGCTAGAGGACACATCTAATAAAAATGGGTAAAGCAGTTATGTTTTATAAAAGCATAGTTCAGGCTTCCAATTTTATTTTAGTTCTGGTAAAACTTGCATGTAATCACCGTAATGACATAAGGACCCAAGATGATCTCTGATGTAATTCCATAGATCATTTATGTGACACCAGCAATGAATCAGGCCCGTGGGTTTTATCGTTGGATAGAATCTCAACTGTTTGATACTTTAGGCTTTCAAGGCTTTAAAAAATATCTTTGGAAGAAAAATGGATCATGGAGTAATGAAAGTGTGCTTGCTCAACACTGTACCAGATTGATCTGGATCTAAGTATACCACTAGGCAAAATTAATTCTTGTCTTATGTAAACAAAAAAAGAGCAGAGGAACTATGGACTTCACAGTCTCACTGCTTGTGGGCCCATTTCCTTTTCTTGGTGACACATTTCAGTAAGCGAAAATGCAGTTTCTATAATGTCCATATGTAATCAGAGGCTTCAGGACAGCGTACATCAATGCTGCCATTCGTGTACACTGTCTTATTAACATGCATTGTATGCCAGTTATAGGGAGACCCTTGGCATTCAGCCGGGTGATGAATCAGAAGAAATACCCTTCAGTTATTTAGCCAGCAAAAAGCAAAGATGGTGATTTGAATAAGAAAAAAATCTAGAAACTGATCAGACCAGTAGAATAAATTCCAGGGCCAACTAACAACTAAGGATAGCATAAAGCAATTAAAACTTCATCGCGAAGAGACGTTTCTACCAGAAAAGTCAAACAAGGTCAAGAGATTATTTTCAGACCTCATTTGACAACATAATCCAAAATCTAAATGGAAAAGAAACTCCAAATCCCACTAGAAAAAAGTTTAAATCACCTCAGACATAAAACATGACTTTACACAGTACTTCTGCGGCCATAATAAGGGAGGTACTCAGATGAGTAACTAAGCATAAGGGCAGGCAGAGGCAGCTGAAGCCAAATTTCATATGGGGACATTCTGAAGCGCAGAGAATGCGCAAGCCTTGTCACTGGAGGTTTCCTTCTTACCTCAGGAGCCCACCTGTCAGGGGACCTTGATGGTTGTCAGCTTGTTCCTAACCTCCTTTACTTGAGAAAAGCCATTGTAGAGTTGGTGAAAGGGCAAGCTCAGCTACTGTCTGACTGGCTGGGGTATTTCCCTGTGGGAAGCAGTACCTCCAAGGGGCTCAGAGATGCACCGGTGGGACCAGCTCCTGCATCCTGCACTGGGCCAAATGAAGCAGAAGCCTGTAGATGCCTTGATTCTGGCCAGTTGCTGAACAATACCTGTCACTACTTGTAAAGCAAACCTCAGAAAAAATTCCCGAGTGTCAGAGGGGGGAGGTTAAAAACAGCATCATGAAATTGCTGGATGTGGCAAGGACAACTGGAGATGGTTTAAACAGAAATTTCCCCTGTCTCTGCAAGCTGTAACCACCAACAAGAGGGCAGATCATTAGAAAGCAGCTTTATTTCTGGCAATCAGTGGTTCTCAGACTCATTTTCTTAATAGTTTTCAGTTAACTCATGCAGAGAGGGCTAACTATGAAACTCTCATACATAAATTTGAGGAACCCTGTACACTGTATAAATGTATTTGCTTTCATAAGGCTCTTCAGCATATGGCTTATATGTTTTTAAATAGAGAAAAGAGGAAGGAAGGGAGAAAACAGAAGTCTTCTGAAAGGCCCAACACTGAGGGAGCAAACTCTCTGTTGGGCTGGAGGGATTTATCGCACCCCTGGTTAGGGATGAGGTCCTTGTGCCAGACACTCTGGGGAACAACCAGAGGACATAGAAATAACTTTTGACAAGATGGTCAGAATTTGCCAGGCAAATGTAGTCAGCTGCTTCTGCCTGAAGCTGAGGGAAAGCAGAGAGTGCTGTACACTGTGAGCGCTGGGGGATCTGAAACAACACAAAAATAGACAAGTGGCAGAAAGAGTCACAAGGATCAAAGCTAAAATCGATAAAAACTAGCACTGAGATGAAGACACTGCGGCAAAGTATGCCAGTCAAGACAGTGCCCAGCATTTATAAAAGGAGGCATTACAATGGATTACGCAGGTTCAAAAAAACTTCCAAGGACTTGCATAGTCCGCGACTTAGAGAAGATGACAACAGCACCGTTAGCTCACAAAAAATCCTCTGTAAAGCATTCCCCAGTATCATGACTTAGGGTGAATGGGCCATTAACTTATATTAGACATACAGAAATGCTGGCTGAGAGGAGACCTCTCGTTCAACTTTCTGCTCAAAGCAGGACTTTCACCAGCACCAGATCAGGTCTGTCATGGCTTCGTCTACTCCAGTCTTGAAAACCTGTATGGATGAACATTCACCAGTATCTTTCAGTCACCTGCCCCAGTGCTGCACGGCCCACTTTGTCAACCTGATCTCAGATGGAACATTCAGTAATAACAGGATGGGAACATGTGCCCTCAGTGCTAGAAACTGTGATGTGAACGCGGCAAGTAAAGCACAGACAGCAAAAGTGACTAATACAACTGAAAACTTACAGATAAGTCTTTTTTTCTGAACAAGGATTTTTTGATCAAGGATACCAAAGAGGTGTGAAGGTGAACTTTAAGAAGTGTTTTGCAACACTAAGATAATTATTGAGGTCTCTCACTCTGAGCTAAAGTCTCTCTCATTCACAGGTGCTTCCAAAGAGCATGCTGGTGCTGTGCTCATACCTCTGTAAGGTCATATCTGGAGAATTTTAATGTATATGCTATAGGTATAAGTAAAAAGCATCCAGTATGCTTACATAGGCAAGGATGCTTAGTTCTCGCTAAAAGGTTTCAGAACTTTATTTCTGAGACACCAATGTCAGTGGAGAGTGATCATATAATATTCATCATGATGACCAAAATTAGCTTCACAAATATTATCCAAGACTAAACAGATTTCATTTTCTCTGAAGATTTATGATTTGCTGTTTGAATGCAATACTGGGAGGGATCCGGCTATTGCAAAAGCACTTGGTAGAGCATTTGACAATAGCAGTAGAACAAAATCCAGGAAAAGATATCGTATATGTATTGATCAGCTAAAAAAAATATCTCCAATGAAATATGGATTCTGACTGCCAGAGATACAGCTGGAAATAAGACCAGGCTGGTGGTGGTGGTGGGGCATGAAGAGTGGAGTTGTTGTAGATGTGTTTATGTCTCTTGGAAAAAGCTAAATAACATAAGCATGTCACAGATGATTGTTTCCACCATAAAAGGCAATATAAAGAAAGATGTGGTCATGCATATCACAGCTATTATTACTAGACGTAGAAACCTTGACATTGTAATGTCTGACAAAGGCTGCTTAATGTTTGTAGAGCAGGACTTTCAAGCAAGGAAGCCTTGTTTAGACAAGGTAATCACTAGTCCCTGTTATCTTTCATTTGGTTTAGTGGAAAACAGCACCAAAATATTAAACTTGCATTGTTTGTCACTATTATTTACTGCTGCTATTATAGAACATTATCCAGGAAGTATGATTTATCCCACACCACCATTCTTGTCAACAAAAACCTGAAAAAAACAGAATGTTTGTGTTGCTAGAAGGTAATCTTAACTTCACTGGAGATTTGCAGGTGTGCAAAAAGAGACAAGGAAGGGGAAGGAGAAGGAGAAGAGGAAGAGGAAGGGGGAAGGGGAGGGAAGGGAAGGGAAGGGAAAGGAAAGGAAGGGAAGGTCACAGATTTGGTGAGCTAGGGCTGAGACTGTGAGCAGGTGAGCTTAGTCAGGCTCTTGATCCTGAACAATTAATGAATAATAGATAAAAGCTGAGCTTCCTGGCAGATCTGGAACTTCTGACTAAAGGATAACATGGGTAATATCTCCTCAGAGGTTAAGATCAGCCACAAAGACTGGTGTCAGTCAGTGTATCTAAAGGGTCCCAGTAATACCAAATCACACATCTCTATCCAAAAGCATATGCTAGCTCTGGTTCTCACAACTAATGAAAAAGATCATGTTTTTGTAATGACCCGTTTCTTACCACTCAGAAATAGGAGTGAAACCCTGTGTGAAATCTAAGTATAATGTAATTAGAGAAACAAACAAGCAGAAAAGACGTAACTAAATATATGTCTTATATAATAAAATTGTAAAAGAAAACATACATCAGCAAAGAGCAGAGTGTTAGCTTGCTTTTAGAGGGGTAAAATATTATAATCTCCCAGTCTAAAGAAAACATACAGGAGTTATAATATAATTTAAAATTATTACTAAATGTGGTAAAATATATAGCAGTGTTGCAAGTTATTAATTCCTAGGAATGATGGGAAAAGGGTTGAGAGATGGAGCTGGCTATAATGAAGGAGGTGTCCTTAAGTAGGATTGCAGGAGAGGGGTTCCTTTTGTCTTTCTCCTAAGCAATGTCTTTTTTTAGACATACATTCTTCTACATGCATGCAATGAATGATAAATGAAGGAAATTGGAAGCCATTGGACAGAAAATTCTCAAGAGACATACAAAGTATACTATGTCCAGACCTTAATCCAGATTTTGCACACAGTTCTTTGCATGCAGATGAACCGCTCAGTCAAAAAATACTCACCCAAATAGGGCACATAGTGAGAAAATGAGACCCAAATTTTAAAGCAATGCATCCAAGACTTATTTCAGCCCAATTTACTTCAAGGAGCCTCCAAACAAATACACACACAAACACACACACACACAAAATTCACCTGTGCAAACCTCATTCATCTCAACAACTTGTTCATTCATTTCAACCATTTACACTTTTCAAACATCAGTCAACTATCCAGAGCCCCCAGACGCTCAACAGCCAGACAAATGGGGTCCCACTTGAAAGCTGTAAGAGGATGAGGAGAAGGAGTATGCCACCCCCACCACCAGTCCCGTCAGTGACCACGGACACACGCCTAGGGAACCACGTCTTCCAGTGACCACGGTGTGGCTGAGTGCCTGGGGAGTAATTTCAACAGATGCAAATCAATATCGCTGCCAGGCATCAATATATCTTGCAGCAATCCTTTCACTGGATGGGACGTAAATAATCGTGGCTGTTTCTACACTGACAGATCAGCCCACACTCAGATGCTGGAAGGTGTCTTAACAAACCTGTCCATATCTTTAAGCTCCTGGTTTAATTTCACAGCTCAAGCTCTGGATCTCTGGGTGCAAGGAGCAAGGGGTCAAGAGGCAGCACCCTTGCTGGGTGCCCTTTGTGCCAGAAGAGTGCAAAAGGTATCCAGGACTCAAGTCTTGCACAGAAGCATCTCCTAAACATGAAGGCTCACGTGAACCCCTACAAGACAGATCATTCACCTTCTACACCAGTCCCCCTTCACATTGCTACCTTGCTCAGCTTTAGAGAATAATCAGACTTCCAGAAGCCATCTTTGTTCTGCCGACCTCTAGCTTCACCTCTACTGAGAAATGTTTTCTTCTCAGCTACCTATTTAAAGCAGAACCTAAAAATGCAAAGGTCTGCATCAAAACTTTGACAGCAAACAGCAGCTCCCTGTGCAGCCTCAGAGCACTGGTACCCAAGGAGGAGCTGGGAAACCTTCCTTCCTAGGGACCCTGACAGGGCATATATGCTTTCCAGTATCTCTGAGCTGTAATAGGAGAGACATATAGTAAGAAGTTAGGTAGAAGAAATCCTTCATGTTGATTCAGTCCAAAAGTCTTCTGAATTAATTGCTTGAAGCAGTTAGGAAAGCTAATTGAGTATAATAGTTGAAGAGCCACTTTTCTTTATCTTGGTGGAGACTGTCGATGAGGCTTTAGTATAGCACTGCACATGTCAGCAACCTACAACATTGCTACTGGCACTAGAGAAGTCTCTTGCCATGTGCTTGGGCTTAACATGGAAATAACCATATGGTCTGGACACAAATTAAGTATATCTGAAAACAAAAAGAACTTGCTCGGGAGATATACAGCATATCTACATAGACATACACGGCATGTCTTCTGCGAAACAAAAACCTAATAGTAACCCTAGCAGTAAGAAAAAGTCTGAAAAAAACAGTCTTCAAAAAGCAAAGGATCTCTAGGCCTTGGAAACTCTACTATTGCAGCTCTACCACCCCCTCAAATTCCTCATCTCGCACTGGTCAGCAGTCTACATAAAATTTGGGGAAGAGAAGAGAATATATATAATTAGTTATTTCTGAGTAGACAGTAAAAAGAACCCTGTGGAACTGAGAAATCTTTGTGATCTGAAGTATTACAGAAAACCAGGCAAAACTGCAATTCTGTTTTTTTTCTGGTTTCTCAGCAGAAACAAGTAGGAGCAAAGCAAACTGTCTAGTAATTGCCTCACATGGAGTAAAGCAGCAAGGCAACGCAGAGTCACAGGGGGACAGGGCTGCAGGAAGGACCATCATTCACATCAGGTGTGATCACGTTATGCTGCATCGTTGAGGCCACGTTGAAAGGATTACTTCTCTATTGTTTGCCTCCACCCTGTTTTTATGAGGTCAGGTTGTTTGCAGCCCCTTGGTCTACATCTAGCTAGAGAAATATGGATGACTAATTTTAAATTGGTTAACTGCGCCCAGGACTGTTCTTTAAGGTTGCTGAGCTCAGTGGTTTTTTACAGTTTTGCTTTTCTTTTTTTTCCTTTTTCTTTTTTTTTTTTTTAAATGAAAATACACTTCTGGCATAGACAGTTTGTATAAAAATGCTGTAATATCACACATTCCTAGTCCTATACTATTTGCTTTTCATATAGTGGCTGATAGATCAGTATGCATTTTGTCTGTGTTATTTCTGTTTTATGTTTGTGTCCTTTAGTTGCAAATTGAGGTCTTCCTGGATTTTCTTTCACTCAGAACAAAAGAATAAAGAAATTGACAGGCCCATCCTTTCCTTCACCTAGGGCCATCCTGTGCCAGAGCACTGGAGAGCGTTTGAGGCTCCAGTAGCAGGTCCTGTTTCCTTCAGGGTGGTGGTGTACCCCAGCAGGGACACTATGGGTGCTGTGTCCTGCTGACAGGCACCTCAGCCCACGGGCCACCCTGCCCAGCTGCCCTGGATCTTAAACTCATTTGGGCCCTGTTTAACCCCTTGGTAGGTATGGCTGTCTCTTATTTTCTCATGTCATGCCAGCTTTTCAAATCACAAATCAAGAGAATCATGAAAAGGTTCATCAAAAGGATCGTCAGATAGCACAGAATTGGGTGATCTACTGCTTTGGGGGGTCTTTGTTAATTTGGGCAGTCATCACCTGGTGTGTGTAGTGCTGTACAGTTGTAAGAACAAATCTTTGCCTGGAGGAGTTCACATGGAGACCAGATAAAGCTGTAAGGGGAGAAAGAGATGGGAGGTGTTACCTAAAGTGACATGTTTTGTTAGTAGCTGATCTAAGATAAGAGCCCAGATTTCCTGCTGCCAGGTCTCCATGTTACCACTCACGCTAAGCCTTTTGTATTCGCACAGCACTGCTTGAGTCAGACCCAGGGAGCTACTGAGGACACCTCCCCCCCATGCCAGTTTGACTCTGCCAGTTTGTCCCTAGTGTGGTTGCACTGATCTGAATGAAGCATCAACTATACAACAGAGCAGCTAGGAACTCGGCTGGTTTTTTTCATGGATGGTGTTCTATTTGTCATAAGATTCTATTTGGATCATACCTTTTTGCTGTTTCTAACTGTGGCAGTATTAGGCCAGCCAGGCTTAGAGCCTACCTCAGATGTTGAACCCACTTGTTCTTAGCTCTGCACAAACACAGAATGAAAAGACACTCATACCCACGTAGCCAAGCGTATAACCAGATACAGATGATGGATGAGGACGGGCAGGTAAGGAAATATGACAGAACCACTACTGAGAGCAGACCAAGCCCTGATTTGTACTGGAGAGACCAGAGGACTATGGTGCATCATGGTCCCAGCTGCTTCACAGGAGATAGGCATGCACGGAGCGTCAGTGGGAAGGTTTCAACTCTGGGCTCTCCCCTGTACTTTTACACCTGGCCAGCTGGCATGGATTTTTACAGACATTCACAATGTGACCTTCAGCAATGACCTTAAGTCATGGCAAAGGAGAGGAGGGAGGTGAGACTCCAAGGAGAAAAACAGATCTCTAATGGGAGTTTCTTCCCAGCAGCATTGGGCAGAATGACAGGAAATACCTGGCTGTTTGCTTTAAAATAAAAAGAGTGATAAATGCAGCAGGCAGGTCTGGAAGAGACAAGGTCAACACCACTGCCGTTGTAGAGGAGACAGGGAAACAGAGGAAGGTCTGATATGATGGAGGAGGTCAGGCAGTGGATGCACACAAAGTGCCCTGCGAGGTATTACCTTGACTGTATGATACGTGCCAGAAGAAACCTCAGTGGCCTCTCTGCTGTCCACACTGAGGGTGGGATTTCAGTGGGACCTAAAAAAAATGGATTTTTGAGGGGGGTTGGCTGGCTGATACAGACTGGAAAACAACAGCCATCTTTCATAGTCTGCTTTCAAGACCACTGAAAATCTCTGGTGGTGGGGGTGCACAAAAGGCCTGGGTTTTCTTAACTGAGAAAGGGGACTAAGAAGGGGCAAGATAATCGCATAGGAATAGACTCCATGACTGGTTTGCTGAAGGGAGATAAGAGTACCTGTGCTCTATGCAGCCTCCAGGGAGAAGAAAGAGAGATTCAGCTAGAGTAAAGGTGGAGAGGGGACTAAAGAAATCTCTAAGGACAATAGCTTTAAAAGGACCGGTATTTCTGTTGATATCAAGAATTTCCTTGGATAACAGAATTATCATAGAACCATAGGGTTGGAAGGGACCTCTGGAGATCACATAGTCCAGCCCCCCTGCCAGAGCAGGGTCACCTAGAGCAGGTTGCACAGGAACGCATCCAGGTGGGTTTTGAATGCCTCCAGACACGGAGACTCCACCACCTCTCTGGGCAGCCTGTTCCAGTGCTCTGCCACCCTCATGGTAAAGAAGTTCCTCCTCATGGTTAGATGGAACTTCCTATGCTCAAGTTTGTGCCTGTTACCTCTTGTCCTGTCCCCGGGCACCACTGAGAAGACCCTGGCCTCATCCTCCTGACACCCACCCTTTAAGTATTTATAAGTATTGATAAGATCCCCCCTCAGCTGTCTTTTTTCCAGACTGAAGAGACCCAAATCCCTCAGTCTTTCTTCATGAGAGGTGTTCCAGTCTCCTAATCATCTTTGTAGCCCTTTGCTGCACCCTCTCCAGCAGTTCCCTGTCCTTCTTGAACTGGGGAGCCCAGAACTGGACACAGTACTCCAGGTGCGGCCTCACCAAGGCAGAGTAGAGGGGGAGTATGACCTCCCTCGACCTACTGGCCACACTCTTCTTGATGCAGCCCAGGATGCCATTGGCCTTCTTGGTCACAAGGGCACATTGCTGGCTCATGGTCATCCTGTTGTCCACCAGGACTCCCAGGTCTCTTTCCACAGAGCTGCTCTCCAGCAGGTCAGCCCCCAACCTGGACTGGTGCCCCAGGTGCAGCACCCTACACTTGCCCTTGTTGAATTTCATAAGGTTTCTCTCTGCCCAAATCTCCAGCCTGTCCAGGTCTCTCTGTATGGTGGCACAGCCTTCCAGCGTGTCAGCCACCCCTATCTAAAATAATAGCAGCACATAGCTTGGAAGGGACACTTAATCCAATAGAAATGTGCTTGTAATGACACCTTTGTGGACATCATCACATTGGAGGAAGGGTAGTAGGCAAAATGAACTTCTGATCGACCCTGCATGGCAGCCCCGGGGTTCCCAAGGTGACAGAGCTTTCTTGGCTTTGTGTTGAGCTCTTGGCCTTGTTGGTTCCCATATTTCATTGACTTCACATAGTCCACTGATAGCCTCCCTGGAGAATTTTTGTCATCCCTTCCCAGTGTTAGAGCTGATAAAGTGTCACATTCTTTAATTATTTTTAACATGGAGACGCTTTCATGTTTCTTTTGTATTTGATTACCTCACTTGGTTTTTACGGAGCACCCCTCCACCAAACTAGGCACTGCAGTGACTGATCCCAATTGCAGTACATTTTTCCTAGTATAAAAGAAACATGAAAAAAAAATAACAGCAATAATAATAACAACAACCCCAAGCCAAAGTCTGAAAGTTAAAACAAGCACATAATTTTAACACAAAATGGTTTAACTACATTTAAGGTGGCTGATAAGCGATTATAGAGCTGTATCATATGACCAGTACTGAAGAATTCATATGAGTTTTAAATCAGAGCTTGTGTTCAGAGGACCATAGATGACCAGAGATCAACAATTGCAATGAAGTCTTTAGATTGCCCTTTTGGAATTATGCCATTAGCAGGCCAGAACAATTAAACCAATTTTAAAGAATGAGAAGTCTGTCAAGGTATATATATTTACATTTGCAGATACAGTATATGAGGTTGGACAGAATATAATAATTTTCTCTCAACAGAGTATATAGATACACACTTCCTACATTAAGTTGTGAAGCTGTCTTTTGAAATGTATTCATTGAAGTTAATTATAGAGGTCTAACACTTCTCTTCATTTGATGCTATAAAATTAATGGCCCTTCATTTTTACCTCCAATGCAAATGCTCATGTCATCTCCAACTGCATAGAGCTCTTTCTCTCATACGCTGAATATGATTAGTTTTCCTTAAGCAGAATTAGAGCATGTGATTCTCTAGATTAAGCAAGAACAATGTCTCCTGGTGCTATTTCAAAGCTTTTGTTATGATGTAGTATTCTTAACAAACAGGGTTTCAGAAACACAGATTGCAAAAATGCTAGACAAGTGAGCTCTAGAGGTTGTGGCCTTTGGAGAGCATAGACAAAAACAACAATGGCAACTCATAAATCTCCAGCATCCTCATGTGAGATTAGCCAGACATTACAACAAACACTTGCAAGAAAAGAGGGATATGGCTACTTCTGAAAGAATATGACACACAGTTTGAAAATACTTCCAATAAGCTCCATCCAGCTCCAACTGAAGCAAATGGCTTTAACGATTTTAATGAGAGACAGATAAAGCCTGTAGCAGTAGCATTGTTTTTGTTTTTGTTTTTTTAAACAGTATTCTGTATTTGCCTAAGAGAGGATTTCTCAAAAACCAGACAGGCATCACCTAATTTTCTAGAAGTTAGACATTTAAGCTCAAAGCACAAAGATGTGCATGCTCACAGCGTATATTCATTTTCCTCCATTTTGGTTGTCAATCAACTGTTTGTGCATGAGGGTGACATAGCAGACGTCTACCATTCAAGAGTGAAAACCAGACATAATTTTTAACATGTGTTTCTAGCTGTCAGATCTTCTGCTTGCAAACATGGCAGACAAGTGCTGCAGTCATAAAAAATAATTTGTGATTGAACGATTTTAAGATATATCCTCTGTAGGAGTGAACTCAGAGTAACTATCTACCTCCTTTAGTTAGAAGGGATACTGATGGAAGAGGTGTTGTTCCAGAGGGACCCAGAGGAACCCAAAGTGAAGAAAAGTAGAGTTAAAATAATTAAAAAGATACATTTTAATTTTAAAAATTTTTTTGTTGTTGTTGTTTTCTTGTTCATTATTCTATCATGGAGCTTTTACTGGACAACAGGTATCATAACCTGGGAAAAGTGCATGCAAGCAAGGAGGAGCTTGTCCCACAGCCTGGAGCTGTGGCCAGGTACAGCCAGGAGCTTGAGTTTCAGGTGAGCAGGAGAGGACCTGGTGTTAGGGCAGTGCCTGGCTGGCGGGGGAGAACTGGGACACCATCTCTGGCTCTCTGGAATAGGAATAAAACCTACATTAGTCTTTTACTGACATTTCACCAAAGAACTCTTGGCCATCTCAATAGGAGTATGAAAATGTAAGCAAAATATCCTGGGGAAGTATATAAACTTTTCTGCCGTGCTGTGGCTAACAGCTTTAACAGCTACTGTCAACAGTGTTTTCACTGAGTTAAATATACAATAAGGCAAATCAGGACTGAAAAATAATTTGTGATCAACCTGGGCCAGCTGCCCTGGCAAGGTTTGCATTGTAGCCATCCTCAGAAATTCACTGCACCTTCCTAATGTGGAGTGAAAGCAAAGGTCTTTGGTTGTGCTCAGTGAAAGAGTCTGAGCAATTTTCGGAGAAATACAAGCACAGTGAGTTCCCACAAACAAGTGTTTTGTATAAGCAATGGCAATCACAAAGCTTATTCTTTCCTTATTCAAGGAAGACAGGGGAACTTGAGAGCACCCATTTAAAGCATAATAAAATTAGAGAAACAACTATACTTCTAAATTGTGCCGTGCAGGTATCACCTAACAATTTTTCACTTCTTTATCTACTGGGATGTCGAGCACAAGTATTTTGAGAGCAGGGTATGCCCATTTGCTAGTGATGGAGCAGTGGTTTGTGTCTGAAGAACTATGCAAAGGAAGTTGATGTTCTGTGCTGACTCCCTAGCATAGCTGAAGTGTCCTGTTGCTGTTGGGACTGGCTTTGAGCCGGGCACTGGTGACTGTCTGCACACCTGAAGCACTGAAAATCCTGAGGAAAAGCTCCCTTCATGGCTCCACAGATATAGATATTTCTTGTGGAGGGTAGGCATCTGTCTGGAAGTGCCAGGCAGCTGCACATCACTGAGTACAGAAGACATCCTCCATGGGGAGATTTTAAATCTCAGCCGTCCATATTATCTCTGGGGCATGGTACGCAGGCAATCAAATTCACTTTGTCTTTTTCCTTATCTTCACTGTAAGATGCTACAACTTCCACTTGCACACAGTCACTTCAGACACAGACGCAGTGCCCATGTCTGGGATTTCTGGTGAATGTGCAGGCAATGTTCCTGCCACTTCAAAATAGGTGTTGCTGCTCAGTCTGTGTTCCAAGGAAAGCTGGACTTGACATCCAAGGTCTCCTCCCCAGGACACTTGCAATTTTTGCGTTCCTGTGTAAACAGACTGCAGTCCTCCTCCTAATAGGTCAACTCTTGTCTTAAACATTGCCCAGTATTTGTGTCTCGTCCCCCGTAACATTTTGTTGATTGTTAAAGAACATCTGTAGCAGATGATGACTTTTCCCAGTTGTTTGAATCGTTGCTGAGATGGCTTCACCTATGACCCTTTCTTTAAGCATTCAAAACTCAAAGTCATAGAGTCATTCATCTTGCAGCTCCACAAGCAGTAGGCAATGGGAAGTGCTTTGCTTTACATCTATACAACATGTTCCCTGGGTCATTTTAAATTGCCTTTTTGACAAAATTAGAGGTACATTGTCATCAATATCAACTTTTGCATTCCTGGCTCTATACAAGTCATCTTTGTCACAAATCCTTTACCTGCTTTCTCCATTCTCTCAGGCACATTGCATTCTCCCATGCAGACTTCTAGAAATTGAGTTAAGTCATTCTAACTATCTCTTGTTTGGATAAATGACACAATTCTTCCCTTGTCTTTTTCTTTCTGCTTCTTAGATGTGTTTTGAAATACCTGTATACATGTGCATATACATATGACAATCCTGCTAGTAATTATGATGCTCCTAGAGCATAAATTAATACAGTAAATACCTGGGTATAAACAGAAGCCAGTGCTCAATCATTTATGTTTAGAGTTAAAAAGTCTGCTAAATCAGAAGTCCACCGCAGCTGAGAGGTAATCCAAGGCTAGATACCCACTTTGCATGTGGTTTTAATTATATAGAAAGAAACCTCTGAATCTCAGCACCTCTGTACTTTTGGGAAGATAAGATCTGGATCTGTCCACTGTAAAGCCCTCTGCGATGCCACAACATTGGCAAGGAATATGTATTTTTCCACAGTACTCACGGTTTTTGCTAACTACCTCCGTGTTCTCAGTCTGTGTGGTGTGTACTCAGAGGGCTGAGCTTCACTTTAAGTCGCAGATTTTAAAAAGCAGAAAAGCCAAAAGCTGAACCAAAACTATCAAGGCCAGCTGATTTCATATAAACCATGTGAAGGTGAGAATTTTGCCTGGTTTTTGCAGAGAATCGTGGATCTGCCTGTCATCACATGGAAAGGTCGCAGACCCTCAGTGAATAAGAGAATAACTGTGCAGTGTGTGCAGTGTGTACCAAAATTTGAACTCAGGAGCGCAGGAAAATGGAGGTGGAAACGCTGCTGCTGTATATGCACCGTACTCCTGGTTAGACAGGACTCAGGGGAATGCAGCAGGTGACGTACCGGAGTGCTTGTCTTAACCGAAAAAGAGATCTTACAAAAAGGGTGATCCTGAGAACGACATTGACATTCTGTGTAAGATGGATGCAGGTCTAAAGCTCAGGGTCACAGATCTGTTTAGGATTCACCATAAGGAAAGCAGTGGGGATCACTTCTGGATCTCTTTGTAGAGCCTGGAACTGGAGGAGGGATATCCAAATAAAAAGAAAGGGGAGAAAAAGAAGGTGGTGGTAGTAGAACAAGGGAAAAAAACAATGAACCTTTTCCAGCTTAATTTTAAAATCAACTGGGAGCTGCCATTTTGTATTAACATTAGACGAACCCATCTCTCTGATGCCTTTGTCCCTTATGGTCCCCCCGGAACAATCTCTAGCAAATTGCTAGGATTGAAGTCCCAGATGGCCCCATTCTTATTTCTATTCTTATTTGACTATGCTGATGGTTATACAGGAAAAAACACAGATTTGGAATCCTTTGTGACTGTCTCAGTCCCTCTTGCAGCCTGTCTAATGCTTGATTGTTGCTACACTCTACTAGAGACAAACAGCAATTCCCATGGGCTTGGAAGTGTTTCAGCAGTAAAAACAGTAAGGTGCTACCCTGAGTGAACCTCTGTGCAGCAGCCTGTAACGCTGCACGTTGTACCCTTTGGAAAAGGAAAGATAGCCCAGAATATGGGGTGGCAATGTCATCTTTGTTATTGCTGGCAGACGCTATGTTTGCAACTGCATCCATCCAACAATATGGTCAACTATTTGACATAACACAGATGATTTTATTTCATCTTGTTCCCTACTGATTCCAGAGAAAGCTGTGAGGGAGGGAACTCCAGTCTGTGGAACACATCTCTATACAGACTTGCTGCTGTATTGTGAAAGCAACTCCAGCCCCGCTCTGGAAAAGCCGTAGCGAAGCCTGGGAGAGTCACACTACCACAAGACGAGTCTCGAGTGCGGGTGGTGATAGGCTTACATCCTCTCTTTCCTCTTGCGGAGGATTTGACTAAAGCAAGGGGGTTATGGCTGAGGTTACTTTCTGCAGCTGCTTTTGCTCATCCTACATTTTGGGGGTCAACGTGTTGGAATTTGTAATAAAAAAAGAATCCAAAGGGCTCCCACCATGAATGGTCAGCAAGCTTCAGCAGGCAAAGTGGGGCAACAGAACCCTGTCGGGTGATGCATTAGCAACCTTAGACAGGTTCATAAGCGAAGACCAGTGTTTGGCTCCATGTTGGAGTGACCCCTGGGAGCATCCCCTTGCCGTTTGCCGCCATCTCTCCCAGGGGTTCTTACTGAATTTATAGGAAAATTGCAGTGATTTTAACAACTTATAGAGCTCTTGAGATGGGCTAACTAAGAGTAAATTAAATCAAAATCTTTAAATGGGAAACCATTTAAAAAAATCACTCTTCTCTCTGAGAAAAATTCTAGCAAAGAACTCTTTCCACTGAAATCAGGGATAATTATCTGCCACTAAATCAAAGGAGAGCTGGTTTAAGGAGGAGATGTCTAAATCAGTCCATCTCCTCTTGCTGCCTCGTGGATAACCCAGTGGTACCAAGGGACCTATCTGTCACAGGGTAATGTCTTATCTTTTGCAGGGTCCCTGCACAGAAATGCAGATGGTGGGGCAGGAGTGGGAAGTCTCTTCTGAACAGACCTGCCCATCTCTGCTAGCAGGAAATGTTTTGAGAAAATCTGCATTCATTTGCATATATTCCAGCAGCAGTAACCATCATCTCTTTCTACAATTATACAGTAACCAAACTCCAAATAGGGAGTTCAAATGGAGTGAAGTTCCGAGGTGCCTTATTTGTAAAAATCAAAGTATCTCCAATATCATTTTGGTGGTCATAAATTCCTTGGAGGAAGTGAGGCATGCCTACTGCCCATTTACTACTTCCTGCTTGCCGGTCTGTCAAAATTAATTGAAAAGGCAAATTGTTTTCAGCATTATCTCTTGTAATGCAGGTGTTGTTTTTTCTTATTTTTCTCTGAAAAAGCTGCGACACTGACCTCAGTTCCCAGATGCCCCACATCTACTTGAACATCTGGACTAGCTCAGAGCTGGTCAGAAGATGTGACCCTGAATCCTGAATGCTACTGAACTATCTGACCTGATCCAGAAAAATATTTAATGGAATCACTTAAATGTTTGAGCACATATAGCTGTATCACATAACTAAATCTTTCCAGAAAGACTTTTTTCTTTTCTAGACAGATCATTAGTCAATAAAGTGAAGTTTGGATTTACTGAAACTGTTCACTTGAACTCAGGACCAAAAAATACACCTTGAAAAGTGAAAAAGTCTTGCTTCTTGTCTAACCTGAAAAGAATTACCATATGTTGGCCATTTAAGAAAAAACATGTGTTGAGTAGACTGGTATATGCTTTATATTATACTAGAAAAAAATTTAACGCTACCTGTCTTGTTCTGATCAATATTTATCTCCTCTCTACAGAAACATTTCAGCGAATAAAAATAGGAAGGCAATAAAAGAAGATGTGATTCAATGTAAAGTAAAAGAAAGTAAAGAGCCTTACAAGTGTTCGATTTGTGAATGTTATTTATTCATAGCAGTAAATGTTGTAGTATTTCCCTGGCCCACATCCATAGCACTGTTTCCTTGAGAACAAAGAATTACGGGTTATTTTGCTGGGTTGAGTTTTATTCATGCTGCTACCCAAATAGTGGACGGCTGCCAGTTTCTTCATGTGTGTTGTTTTGGGCCTGGTTACTCATTGGGGGTCTTTCTAGAAAGGCTTTTTTTTTCTCTTAAATAGCTGCTTTAAAAGTCTGATTATTGTTTGCACTTTTAAATGCGTAAGCATCTTAGGAAGCAGAGAGGTATATATCTATGTAATGTGATCTGTATTTATCTCCCACCTAAGTCTCCGCATACATTCATTTTACTTAACTGTTCTTCTAGTCTTGCATAGTCTTTTACCTATTCCAGGAGAAAGACTGTTAGTGATAGCTTTCAGATGTAACTCTCCAGCTAGAAAACAAAGCAACATAGTGAGGGATTTTTTGTCCGTGTAGGGTTTTCAGGAGGGGAGGGAAGAGGGGAAGCATGTCCAGCAGGCAAGCCAAGCAAGGCTCATTCTGGCTGGGGGACTTTGCAGCCTGCCGGAAAAGCATAGCAGGCATGGGACCTCCTTGCCGTGCCTGCCCAAACTTCAGCCTCTACCCGGCCCTAGATCTAACCTAAGACTGACTATCGCTGTGGTTTACCTTTGAGAAACACTAATTTTATGCAACTTGGGTAAAACCAGACTCCTTTTTATGCTTCACAGTGTTTGTTCTCTGAATTGGTCTCTAACCTACCAGCTGCAGGCACTGCAGTCCAAAAAGTGGATAAGGTTCAAATGACACAGTAGTGCAGAGAGAAACTAATCACAATGGCATAAAAGGAGTTTCCTATAATTTCAGGATAAAAAGTTAACTGTGCAAGTTAAAAATATTTACATAGAAAAGAGGCATCAGCTTGAGATCAGTTTATGACCTCTTTTACACCATCAGCACTCACCACTGGTGTCAGCTTTCTGGGATTTGTGCCATTGCCAGGAGAGCACACTCTTCCACAGGTGTGGTGAGCAGCTGGTGAGGTCCCTTGATGGCAACGGTGGCCCTGGGGTTCACACCTGGATCACACAGGGACCTGCACACCTTTGTGTGCTTATCAACCTTCACACCTCAGTGCTGGCTGCTTGTTGCTGTCTGGACTGATGGCTTTGTGAGATCCATCACTCCTCAAAGTTAGTAGAGACCAGGTGCCCCACTTCTTGTGTGTTTGGCTCTGGGTGTAGGCCAACAACATAGATATCTTCACACCAAGGGCTGCAAGTTAAGCAACACGTGGCTCTTTTTTGAGCTGACCAATCTAGCCACCCACATGCCAAGAGACTCACTAGTGATGTGCTTTTCCGCCTCTTTTCCCTTAGTGTCAATGTCCTTTCCCCGCCATCAGCCAGACTCCCATGATGACACCTACCACTACCCTCTCCTGCCCAGTGAGCTGCTCACCCAGGATTTCTTTCAAACCACCTTGCACAGTATTGTTTGAAAAGGTGACACTGATATCACCAGAGATAGGTTTCCTGTGAAATTCTGACATCCAAATGAGCTTAAAATTTCTTCTTTCTCTGCTGCTGTCTCGGTGACTGTGCAAGTTGTGACTGAAGCAATAATTGACAGGTTTTGGCAATGCAGCTTTTAAGTAACTCTTGAGGACACTGATGCCCAGAATAACTATATAAAGCAGTAAATATAAAATAGTTTAAAGAGGAATTGAATGAGTCACACTTATCTTTTATATGAAGAGATAAAAAATGTCAATTTTTTGCAGGCTTCTTCCATCTTATGGAGAGGGAACATGCAGATCCTTGCGTGTCATATTCTGCCATCAGTTAGTAGGGAAATCATCTAGTCTTCAGTGGGGATATGTGGGTATAACTGAGGGCAGTATTTAAGCCTATATCTCCAATCTCACTAAAAAATGTGTTAATTTAAAAATAAAATAAGACTTTGGGAATTTTTCAGGATCCTATTAATTAATTTCAACAGTTCCATTAGTTTGATGGAAGAAAGGCCATACACTATAATAATCTGCCAGCTGGTGACTTGTTATTTTGAAGTAGATTTAGGGTCACAGTGAGCAACCAGAGAGTCTAAAGTGGCCTCCAAAAACCCTTACAAATATTGGCTTGGATGTTCTCCACTAGCTTTCCACTCCTGCCCTCACCTTTCAATGGCAAGGACACAGCAGACCTCCCTGGTGGGTACTCCAGCACCGTGTCAGCATGGCAAAACACATCTTTTAGGAAAGTCCATAGTTTGCTTTAAACTGCGTAATGCTGCTTTGGCCTCAGAAAAGATCAATTATGGTGAAAGAGGACAACAAGCTCTTCTGTGTCTGCTCAGCTGCCTAGAGCACCACTTCGTTTGTCTGGGGACCCAGTCCCGCAAGGATTTCTTCCAAAGTGGCACCCTGAGAACAGCATCACCGGTTGCCAGGTTTGTCACGTCCTGCTGGCTCCCAGATGTGATTTGCTTGTGTACAAATAAAACCCTGTCTTCCCTCAGTCCTGGTCTTGAAGACTTAAGTGAATTTGACAGCCAGTCTGGGTTCTTTTTTGTTTGCTCTGGTAATGACATGTGAAAGTGGAAATTCAAAAGTTTCCACAGAAATGCTGTATTACGTATTTTACTTTTCTCCTTTATTTAGAGATATAGCCAAACATGGGAGCTTATTGAGAAGCTGACTGTACACTGCAAATCACCAGCACCGGGGACCAGGACTTTGTAGATGCATGGGAGGAGAGAGCTGTGGCCGATGCTGTTCCCAGTCCTACTCCTACTCCTGCTGAAACTAATAGCCAAACCATTCATCACTGATCTCAAATGGCTCAACACAGATATTGAGCCGTTGCCCGCTACCCTCCAGATGTAACCATCCAACCAGATCCTCATCCACTGAACAGCCCATCTGCCAAATCCATATCTCTCCAATATAGAGACAAGAACATTGTGGGGGATTTTGTCAAAAGCCTTACAAAAGCCCAGATAGACGACATCTGTAGCTCTTCGCTTGTTCACTGATGTAGTCACTCCTTTGTAGAAGGCCACTAGGTTGGTCAGACAGGACTTGCCCTTGGTGAAGCCATGATGGCTGTCTCGAGTCACCTCCCTGTCCTCCAGGTGCCTTAACATAGCTTCTAGGAGGATCAGTTCCATTATCTTCCCAGGAACAGAGGTGAGGCTGACAAGGCGGTAGTTCCCAGGATACTCTGTTCTACCATTTTTAAAAATGGGTGCAATGTTTCCCTTTTTCCAGTCAGCGGGGACTTCCCCTGACTGCCATGACTTTTCAAATATCATGGAATGTGGCTTGGCAACTACATCAGCCAGTTCCCTCAGGACTCTGGGATGCATCATGTCAGGTCCCATAGACTTCTGTATGTTCATATTGCTCAGGTGGTCTTGACCCAGACATTCTCTTACAGTGGAAGGGACTTTGCTCCCGCAGTCCTGGCCTTGTGGTCCACCCGCTCAAGGGGTGTGGGAAGAGAGATTGCCAGTGAAGACTGAGGCAAAAAAAGTTGTTGAGTACCTCAGTGTCTTGTTTCCAGTGGGAATAGGGCTAATGCTCACAGGGAGCTGGGATGGGAAGGCTGATCCAAACTAGCCAAAGGGGTGGTATTTGATACCATGTGAAGTCATGCTTAGTATATAGCTGAGAGAGCTGTTGGGGAGGGGGGTGGACAGGAATCGCTGCTTGGAAGTGGAATGAGGCTTTTCCAGGTTCTGGTCAGTGAGCGGTTGTACATTAATCGTGTTTTGTATATTCCTTTATCAGTATTATTGTTGTTACCTTCCTCTTTCTTTTGCTGTTGTGTTAAACCGTCTTTGTCTCAACCAATGAGTTTTGCCTTTTTCTTCCAATTCACCTCCCTTCCTGCCATTTGTGGGAGGAGCGAGCAAGTGACGTCGTGGGTCTTTGTTGCCAACTGGGGCCAAACCACAACACCCAGACTTATAGTCGTCTCTTGTTACCAGTTTGTCAGTCTTTTTCATCACAGGGTGGTGATGGTGGGGGGAACGCTTTCTTTGACCCTCCTTTTCTGGCTGACATACCTGTAGAAGCCCTTATTATTATTCCTTTCATCCCTTGCCAAGTTCAGCTTCAGCTGCACCTTGGCCTTCCTGACCTCATCACTACACAACTGGGCAGTGTCCCTGTGTTCTTCCCAGGATACCTGTCCCTGCTTCCACTGCCTGTGAATTTCCTTCCCTTTAGTTTCACCAGCAGGTCTCAACTCATCCATGCCAGTCTCTTACCCTCCTCCTAATTTTGTACACTTGGGAATCGAGAGCTCTTGTCCTTAAAGATCTGCCACCTCTGTTCTGCTGCCTTGTCCCTGAGGGCAGTTTCCCAAGGGGTCCTATTGACTAACTCCTTGAAGAGCTGGAATTTTGCTTTCCTAAAATTCAGGGACCTGACTTTATTCTTCACTTGACCCACATCCCTCAGGACTGTGAACTCCACTGGTTGCATGATCACTGCAGCCCAGTCTGCCTCCAAACTTGACATCACCAATTAAGTCACTTGTGTTGGTGACCACTGGGTCCAGTATCACATCCCCTCTGGTAGGGCTGCCTATTACCTGGCTTAAGAAGTTATCATCAATGCATTCCAGGAGTCTCCTGGATTGCCTACAGCTCACTATGCTACTTTTCCAGTGTACAGCAGATAACAACCAGGTAGCTGAAGTACCCCAGCAGGATGAGAGCCTGCAAGCACGGTGCCTTCTGTAGCTGGAGGATGAAGGCTTCGTCAATAATCTCCCCTTGATTGGGCAGCCTGTAGTAAACAGCAACGACACGGCTCCCTTTGTTGCCTCAGTCTCTAGTTCTTACCCATAAGCTTTCAGCCTGCTCGTGGCTGTTCTTCAGAGACAGCTCTTCACACTTTATCCATTTCTTGATGTAGAGGGCAATGCCACCACCCCTCCTTGAGGAAGGTGGCCTTTCCCTTCCGAACATCCTGTAGCCATCAACAGCCACACTCCAGTCAGAGGATTCGTCCCACCAAATTTCAGGAATAGCAAGTAGGTCATAGCTTTCTAGTGGCATGGTGGCTTCCAGCTCCTCCTATTTGTTGCCCATGCTGCATGCTTCAGCTGGGCTGTTAGCCGTGTCACCTTTTTAGAGGAATGCCTCTTAATTAATTTGAGGCACATCACTGGTGTTCTCTTGTTGAATCCTATTACCTCAGGAGCCCCTGGCTCACCTCTGTAAGACTATTTTATTCTAAAATAGGGCATCTTTACCCAAGTGTCACCGTTATCTAAGATGTATCAGATACATCTTGGCAAATCTTTGCAATTAAGAGGTTGAGTTGTACCCTTAAAAATCAAGAATGGCTTAGGTATATCTCAGCTTTACAGACAAAGAGGGCTTCTGGCTGCCAGCCATGAACTTGCAACATTTACCTCTAGGTTCGGGAGTTTTCGAGTCACCAGCTACTGAGTGCCCACTTAGTTTAATGAGTTATATAGAGGGCACAAAGCCAGTTTAGTGACATGCCACCACCACTCAGTAAATAAAATAAAATTAAAAAAAATATTGTCTTCACATTTATCTTTAAAATACCTGCTTAATCAATAACAATGGACATAGTGATTACTGAAGGAATTACATTGGAGTCCATTCATTTTAACACTTGTCAGCTAACTGAAACAATATCACCAAAGCAAATTCATCAAGTATATGGGTATATCTCACTTAGGCAGCTTGATAAAAGAATGGCCAGGACAGAAAGAGGTGCACCAATTTCACTAAGTAAGACCCATTAAATAATGAAGATACCTACTGTAGTGCCCTTCTCCTCTTGGAGACTTCAGAGGAGGTATGTCAGTGCCTTTCAAGATAATACTGCCCCAATAAAATCAAAATGTCCTTGTCTCCTACATCAGGCATCAGTAGCTAGGTACTCTAAGTTATATGTCTCCCCTGAAACCAGTGAAGGTACAAGGACACTGGATTGAGGACAATCAGCCCCCTAAAATGGATGTGGTTGTAGAATACAGGAAATCGTGGTTTGGAAAGAACAATTCAAAAGGATTTCATCTTACCTCCAGTGATCCGTACAGAGGATGAGGGGCTCCTGAACAAGGTAATTAGGTCCAGCTGGCTCAGACCAAAGCCTTTTAAATGTATAGGTCCCCACATCTTCCTTCTTCAGACATGACTAACAGTAAAAATTAATAGCAAACCTTATGGGCAATGCCTCATTTCAGATACTTTTCATCCATATGCACCTGATTTGTGGTGTGCTCTGGACAGTTGCATTGGTCTGCAATGGTGGGGTGCTGGGTACAGCCACCTACTCTGTCACTGTGGCTGCTTGCCCAAGAGCTTCTGAATCCCCCTTCTCTTTCTGGGGTACAGACTTACTGCTAGGTTTGTTGTGATGTATTTCCCTTGGGGTGATAAAGTCATGTTGCCTACAAGGCTACCTCTTATGATACTACTGCTGTCTGCAAACCTTGTTTCCTGTTCTAGATGCTGGCAGAGTCATTTTGGAAAGCGGAGAGAAATACTGGGTTCTCAATGTATATGTTGAGGCTTTTAGTGTTGCCTTACATACTTGCTCATTCCCATAGACTGCCACATGAGTTTCAAAGCATGCTGGCATTCCAGCTTTGGGTGCTCAGTGGGACAAAATGTTAGCACATGACATCCATGCTTCACTACTTACATCCAGGCAACACTGCATGCAGCTAGAATTTATCTCCACAGCCTGGTGTGGTCCACTGGAGAGCCCTGGGGGTGGGAGTTCCATGTTCCCCAGCATTGAAGTCACTGCAGAGTTCCCCCAAAGGCTTCCCTGTGCCCTGAATTCACCTCATTTCCTAATCGCTGCTGGGTTTCTTCCCTCTGGGACAGAGCTGAGAGCCATAAACAGAAAGTATAGGGAAAAGCTCCCACTGTGTTCAGCTAAATTAGAAAATCAAAGTACAGAAGGCCAAGGAATTTCTTGATTACTTGGTTAATTCAAAGGTCTGTGCATTTGGGAATTTTCTTATCTTGAATAAATGTAGCCTATTTTTAAACATTTCTCTTTCCTTTGCACCCTTAAGCGAACAGCATCTATACTGTTTAGACATACTGTTGCTTAAAAAATTCTCCTTTGTTACTGGGGACACAGAGGTTACTAAGGAAAGACAATTGTCCCTTTTAACTATCATTACTAATTACTAAGCTCCATCCCTCCATTGATTTAGATTGGTCCCTTAGTTTCAGTATTATTAATTACACAAGTTATTGTACACCAGTTTACAGGCAGCTCTTTCTCCCTGATTCTTTGAGTTAACTCTTTGATTTACAACTTCCCACTGGAGATCCAAAGTCAAGTCACTGACTTTGAATGCAGTTTCTGTAACAGAAACAGATACATGGGCAGTTTCTGTAAACCAAAATAAAGTTATTAAAAGTAACTGGTGGCTTCATTTTGATCTGCTTGTGCACCTCTTCCCTGGAAGGAAATCAGAATACATTTAAGATTGCATTTACATAATAACACTCAATGCTAGGGTTCTGACCTGTGCATATTGCACTGAAAATAAAAGGGTTAATTTAGTCCTCTAATCTATTGTTATAAGCCTAATTATTTTACATGTCTTCATTTCATTAATGAATTGCTGCTTTTTACATGCATCTCCTTCCCCATTGCTTTTGTTTAAACCTCCTGGTGGGAAGGGATAGATTAATTTTGTTGTGCCTTAATGAAACTGTATGCTACATTAGATTTAACCATTTGGCATGCACTGCCAACATCACCATTATGCATAATGAATTACTTTTTGTGAGTCCCAAACTAACACAGACCTTCGACGTTCCTCTGTAGATATTAACAACAACACAGCTGGCCGACACACCAAGTTCAATCACTACCTTGAACTTACATGGAAACCTAGAGCTTGATGCAAGAATGCAGCTTTTGAAAATTTTTCATAAAGAAATGGGAAGTTGACTTAAAAAAATGCAAATGCTTTCAAGAGACGACGTGGAAAGCTCATTAAATTTTGCTATTATCTACCATTAACTGTGTTTGCTATGCATATGCATGTGGGTGTATGTGCACACTGGGTCTGCAGCCACACGCAGAACCCCCAGTGAGGGATCGTGTGCTTCACGCCGGGACCAGCCAGCCCTCCCCCCCGCTGTGCAGTTTACCTGCATGTACATGCGTAATGCAGATTAATATCTGTTTCAGCTGCTGAAGCTTTTAACATGTGAACTCTTTGCCTCAGCGGCCAATCTGCTGACCCTGACAGGCTTTCTCTTGACCAGCTTGCTGCCAGTGAAGTGATGTAGGGAAATAATTGATTAAACATGCAAACCAAGCTCCCTTCCCAGCTCCAGTGTCCTGTCACCTTTGGTTTCTTTGTTTGCCGTTCATCAGAGGTGCTCAGCTTGTTTATCACCAGGGCACCATATGCAGTTCTTCAAGACTCAGACACTCCGTGGCTCCTTTCACCACTCCTCCAGTCACCTGGTAACACCTGAGGACATTGAGGTCCCAGGTGTGACCTTCAGCAGAAGCATGACATTTGAGTTACCCGAGCAGAGGAGAACTAAAGGTGTTCTCATGCACCTACTGTGTTTTGTGCCAGGGCCAGTTAATGTCTGGCCATTGCAGCTCAACGTCCATCACACCCACACCTGTCACTCCATCCATCTGAGACATCTCACTGTCAAGAGAGTTACAGAAGTTGTTTGTCAGGGAGTAACGGAAGTTGTTTGAACCAAGAGACAAAAGTGACATACCCCAGCACGCATCTGTTAATTACTAATTGGCTGACGTGTGCTAAGGAGACTGTACTGGTAACACCTGCCTCACTGTCTTGTCTGCCTCCACCACCCACCTTCAGCCTCCATGTCCCCAGCTCTGGGCACTCAGCTCTGTCTCTTTCACGTGTGTCCACTTTGAGTGCTGCTCACCACCCTGTCCTTGCTGGACAGAACAAAGTTAATCCCAAAGCAACCCTGAACCCTCATTTAGAGAGCAGCAACTCTGTGGGGGCTATTTTATTGACTATATTCTCATTTAATTCCTGAAGAGCTTAATGTGTCTGTGAGTGGAGTTCATATGCCTGAGCAAGAGAAGAAGCATTTGGACCAGTGTTTCTGAAGTGGATTGAGTGTAAGAATGATTATAACACATTTATAATGCAAAGAGGAGATTTTATTTTTCTCATGGTATCAGGAGATGCTTTCAGGTTCACCTGAGTGATTATTGTCCCAACTTGTTTTTATACTTTTTGTAACCTTAACATCCTCCCAGAAGTTCTGCATCTGCAGAAAACCATCTCTATTACGACAAGGTTTAGTTAGTTGGATCTAACTTTGAAGCTCACCCTGCTCTGAGCAAGGCTATGGTAGTTTCCAGAGGGTCCTTGCAGTTGTGCAGTCCCTGTGACCTCCAGGGACAATATTCAGTAGATTTTCTCCAAACTTCTGACTCAGACCTATAGAGGTGGTTTCCAGCTACACATAACGGCAGATTCTACTTCATAAAACAGATGGAGGAAAGAGTTGTTCTTTTATCTTCTCTGTCCTAGCAGAGAGATTAGTTCTTTCCCCAAGACCCAGTTATAATTTCCGCTTCTGCCTTAGAAGATGTATTTTGAGAAATAAGCCTTACCCACCACAGCCCAGGTTCTTTTTTGTACAAAGATTAAGGAGAGGGGTTACCATGATGAACACTTACAGGGAAGGTATGGTCTGTAATAAGAACACTTTGCATTCTTATTCCTCTTCTGTCACTATTTACTTATTTTATGTAGCCAGTGCATAAAATGCCTAAACAACCTCTAGAGGGGGCCTAGGCGTCGGCCTTCCCCCTCCCTCCCTGACTCCTGCCTGTGGCACCCATTCTGCCCATAGACCTTCATGACGGGTAGCTCCCCTTGCCCTGCCGGGAGTGCTGAGCCTCACCAGGGCCACCCGCTTCTCCCCACGACCTGATGTAGACAGGCTGTGTGCCTCTTCCAGCTGCTGGGTGCCTAAAGGGAAGAAAGTGCTGTACGTTTCTGTGTCAACAAACTATTTCTTAAACATACAACCTCATATATTTAAATATATAAACACACATCATACACACACATAAGCATATGTGTGTGTGTATATATGTATTTTTATATATATATATATATATGGATGTGGCATACATAGCATTTCCAAAGATTTTGCCTTGTAACCAATGACGTACCCTTCCTAATTAGGGGATATTTTTCTCCTTTCTGAGCAGATGTGTGCTGGTTCTGTCTTGCAGATGCCATCCATTGCTTCTGAACACGTGTGTGGAAGGCAGCCTTTTTAATCTTCTCCTGTAATCAGTTCCCAGGAGCCCAGACTCCGAGTTTGTGCGAGTTACAAGTATTGTACACCGAACCAGCGCAGACACAGGACTCTGAAATGCAGCCTGCATCTTGTCTGTGCCAATATAGCTGTTATAAACACCAATGTGTGTGATAAGCTGCACAAGGTTCTCAGACAAAAGCTGGCATTAGGCAAAACAAAGCAGAGGGGAAAGCCAGTTCTGTGAACCCTTTACTGATCAGTGTTTAGAACTCATCAATGAAAATTAGGAGCTATTAGTCCTGCACATATTCCCTGCAATTTTTAATTACAGACATTAAATCTAATGGGTACAGAGCAAGAATGCAAGCAGGCACACTGGCTATAAAATTAAATTTGCAGAGATATACTTTTGTTTGTTCAAATGTCCTTGAAAAATGCAAACAAAACTGCCTGGCGACACCAAGGCAAGTCAAACATTTTCCTCAGCTGGCAAGGTTCTCTTCTAAGAAATCCTTCTTTGTTTGCCAATAGACTATATTAATGACAAGGAATGGAGCTGAAGGGAATTAATGCACAAAAACTGCATTAAAGTTACATTAAGGGGTACATTGTAAAGTCTGATTTATTTTAGATCCATGAAAGCAAGGAAATTTATTGTCAAAGCTGACACTCTCTATTTAACTCACTCCGGACTGCCCCGCCGCTGAGGATTTGGGGATTCAGGTTCTCCCCTCAGTGCCTTATGGTGCTCAGGCACAAAGAAGCAGCTGCCTGCTGCCCTCACTGATCTGAAGAGATGTCTGCCAAACTTCCTCCACCTCCGTGTGTGGTGTCTGGTGCAAATGACTCAAGAAGCTAACTCTTGTATTTGCAGAAACTTTGCACCACCCTCACATCTGCTGTGTTATTTTTTTTTCTTACCTTCAACTTTAAGAAACAGTTGGTGTCAGCTGAAGAACAGTGAAAGACATGAACCTCTGCATCCCCAGTGCCAGCAGGAAGGCACTGAGAAGCTGCAGAGGAAATTGGTGAACATCCAGTGAATGCCGACTGGCCGTGTAGATGCACCAGGACAGGGAGATTTGGGCGAAAGATGTTGGTGTAACAGCCCTGCTGAATGAAGTTCTCAGTCTAAATACAGAGCTGAAGAGGTTTTACTCCATGTTAGGAACTATTCCTCCAGGGGAAAAAGCAATAGCTTAATTTCCAAGGCCCACGCATTTCTGCTCCATCCGATAGGAATAATGGATTTGGAACCTTCAGAAACACTGTAGATACCCCACGGAGGAGCACCTAGGTAGTTATGCAGTGTGCAGAACAGTCCTGAGAGACCCACAGAACATATGCTGCTTCCTAGAGGTAAATCAGCTGTAGGGGAGCCGTGTGTAATGTTGGGTGTCAGGATACCTTGGTTCTATTCTCAGTCTAGGGATTAGAGTTGGGGTTGCAGATGGCATAAATGGGAATTTCAATTTGGCATGCAGAGGGAATTGGCTTAGATATGTCACTTTAAAGACCTGGGTTCTCTTCCCTGGCAGACAAATGTGAAACCTAGCTCAGTAATGACAGCGGTGCCTTGTGGAAATACTAACTGTCTTTGGAAGAGACACTTTTAGAAATTCTGGCTTTCAGCCCAAAACAACTTTCCTTTGGTTACAGGATGTCTCAAACAGGGAAGTTTTCCTCTCACATTTTGCCTTATCTGCACGAGGCACAAGAGGAGGTGTGACATTTGGCTATCCATGAAGTTAAGGACTTGCACTGTGGGGATGAAATCCAAAATGTAGCCCACTGTCTTGAGGTGAGATTGTCATTTTGTGGATTTTAGACCCCTTTACAGAACTCACATCTTTTAGGCCAACATTTTGCATGGTGTGGTGCCTGGGGTGAAGCAGCAAAGCTCACGCTTCAGGCCTATGAGGAGGTTTTAGAAGGGCTGACTGTTTGCCTGCCTCGACGGTTTCCACAAAACAGGGCCAGGAAGATACACTGTGAGGTCCCATATTTCTGGTTAGATGCTTGTCCCTGACCATCAGCTCTTATGGTCTTGCACAGAGGCAAAGTGAGAGCTGCTGGAAACAGGGCTAATCCCAATAAGAATGCTGCTAGGAAGTGATGCCAGGGAAAGGGCTCTTGTAGACCTCGCACAGACACCTTTTGCTGCAGGACTTCTTAATTGTCAGAATCTAGATGGATGGATGGGCACAATCTGGTGCCCAGGCAGTTCAGGGACCCTGAGCCAGCTTCTCGCACCACACCACCTCTCAGCTTCATCATCGCCCCAGCATCAGTGAGCAGGGTGAGCTGGAGAGAGCAGGTCTGCCTCACTAAAGCAGGCTTGTTTGAGCCACTGTGTTAACCCACACAGTCCGGCTGACCCCAGGCTGTTTCTCTCTCAGCCCCAGATCTGCCATTTCCCTTCTGCTGTATCTCAGTCACCCCAAAGTTATTATTGCACAGAACTGTGGACTGCCATCACGCCTGGCTTCAGTCAAAAGCCAGTAATAAGTGGAATGAACACATCAGCAAGTTCGCTGATGACACCAAACTGGGAGGGGTGGCTGACACCCCAGAGGGCCGTGCTGCCATCCAGCGTAACCTAGACAGGTTGGAGAGCTGGGCAGAGAAGAACCTAATGAGGTTCAACAAGGACAAGTGTAGGGTCCTGCACCTGGGGAGGAAGAATGTCAGGCACCAGTATAGGTTAGGGGTGGACCTGCTGGAAAGCAGCTCTGAAGAAAAGGATCTAGGGGTCTTGGCAGACAGTAAATTATCCATGAGCCAGCAGTGTGCCCTTGTTGCCAAGAAGGCCAAAGGAATTATGGGCTGCATAGGGAAGAGTGTGGCCAGGAGGTCAAGGGAGGTCATTCTCCCCCTCTACTCTGCACTGGTGAGGCCACAATTGGAATACTGTGTCCAGTTCTGGGCTCCCCTGTTCAAGAGAAACAGGGAACTACTAGAGAGAGTCCAGCATAGGGCAACAAAGATCATCGAGGGATTGGAGCATCTCCCTTATGAGGAAAGGCTGAGAGAGCTGGGACTCTTTAGCCTGGAGAAGAGAAGGCTGAGGGGAGACCTTATTAATGTTTACAAGAATCTAAAGGGTGGGTTTAAGGAGGATGGAGCCAGACTCTTTTCGGTGGTTCCTGGTAACAGGATGAGGGGTAATGGGCACAAACTGGAACATAAGGAGTTCTGATCAAATATGAGAAAAAACTTTTTTACGGTGAGGGTGACAGAGCACTGGAACAGGCTGCTCAGGGAGGTTGTGGAGTCCCCTTCTCTGGAGACTTTCAAGACCCGCCTGGATGCAGTCCTGAGGGATGTGCTCTAGGCAATCCTGCTCTAGCAGGGGAGTTGGACTAGATGATCTCTGGAGGTCCCTTCCAACTCTGAAATTCCATGATTCCTTGCTATCTATCTGTTTGTGTCAGGCTCTTAATGTACAAACTGACACTGAATTGAAGTTTCAACGGATAAAGATAGTTTATAGTGAAATGCAGATGGTGAATCACCAGTGTTGAGGGGACATTTGCCCGTTCTTCTAAGATGCTCTAAGGAGGAACATCAACTGTCTCCCGAATAGTTAGATTAAGGGAGACTTCTGAGCTTTGATATTGGAGGTATGCAAATTAGGGGTAATTTTATTTTCTTCAGCATCATCTTATTTAAACTCATGCTGTCTGTTTTGGAAATTGGAAATAAAGTCTTTTATTTGAATTTTACATGAGTTGAATTGAGTTAACATGACTTTTACATGGCTGGTTAAGATCAAGATATTCCTCCTCCTCCTCACAAATGTAGCAAATCTAAAAGCAGGACATTAGGACACCTTAAAAGTGCTCTGATGTTCTGAATGCATGTAGCAAGTGAAGGAGCTAGCCTCTCTTGCCTTCCCTGCCCGTGGCATGTTCTCCCATTGCCTCTCTTGCACCAGATTTCACAATCGAGTTGTTGAGAAGTGTGTCAGACCAGCCTGCTGAGTGGAGAGCCAGTTACCAAAATAAAAATGCTTGAGTTTTCCTCTAAATGTGCTATCCTGGGTAAAAGGCGGTCAATCTTACACAGGTGCAGAACAGGTGCACTAAGGGCCTCAGGATTTTTGGGGTAGGTAAAACCAAGGACAACAAAAGCATCCTGGCCATGTCCAAAACCAGAAGCTTCAGAACTGCCACTCCCAGATCCAAGCTACAACATGATTTTTAAGTTTCCTAGTTTAATGGCAGGAACAGATTTTTAAAGATCAGCTATGCTCGTACTTTAAAGATAGTGAAGATTTTTCATGTGGTGTAACATTTCTCTTAACTAAATTTACTAAAATTTAAACTAAATGCATAAAATTTACCAGAAAACCAGAATAAATCTCTTTCAAAAGCCATACAAACAGTGACATTTATTTATCCATCAGACCATAGCCAGAGCCATGCTTTTATATTCACACAGGTCAACTATGTAAATACAGTAGATAATTCATGAAAGTCATATAATGCACTCAACAGGCTACAATGCTTCTTTTTTACCAATGTTTGTTGCATGAATGCAAAAGATGTTAGGAAGTAGTTCCACAAATGAAAAAAGAAAGTCCTGGAAATTAAACAGCACCACTCTCGTAACAGGGGTACAAGGCCTGTGTGGAAAGGGCTGTCTCCACTAACAGACCTGAGCTTTCTCCGTCAGCTTTGGTTCCATTCACAAGAACCAGCAACACATTTTCAGTGTAGTCCATCAACGGCTGCTTCCACCCAAACTACTTTCATTTCCATTTCATGTTTCTATACACATCGATTGTTATAATGGACCCTGAACATCTTCTTTTTTCGGCCCCACACTGAAGTTTTGATTGGGCTGCAATTGTCCATCGAGAAAGGACTTGCTCCAGAGAGACCCCTCCCAGCTCCAAACTGGGAGTGGGAATTGGGTGTGCTCAGCTCAGACCAAAGTACTGCGATCCCTAAGCTCTGGGTCCAACACTTTACAGAAACATGAGAAATCACAGCTGTGTGCTTTCCCGCCTCTTTGCATTTAGGTCTAACTTGACTCCCATCAAAGTCAGTATGATTTAGAACTTAATTTCAGTAGGATCCTTCCTGAATCTTTCCTGGTCATTGCTGGGACAAGATGCAGAAATACTGAAGCAAAGCCCTAAGTGACAGACATGAAGATTTAAAGTTAAGAGAAGCAAAAGAGCCCTGGCCCACTGTGCTCTAGGTCCTAGACATTCCCACGTGCTCCGTGCAGCTCTCCAGCATTTGCTTGTTCTGATGCGACCCTGCACACCTGAGCAAGCAGCACTACAACCAACACCCTCCGGATGCACATTATTTTGATGCACAAGCTAGTGTATATTGCTAACAGTCTCTTACAGTGGGAAAGAGTGGAAAGAAAATGAAACCTTGAGCCAATTCTTTGCTCATCGATAGCATTCAGTGTCTGCCACACAAATCAGCCTTTCTTATAGATGCTAGCCAAAACATGTCCCTCTGTCAACTGTGCTATTGCAAACACTATTCAGGGACCTGTAATCGTCTCTGTACACAATGTCTCAGCCACCACAGAAATCACAGCAGGCGAAAAAGTGGGCGAGACATGATTTTGCCCTCATGTTTTCTGTGTTTCCTCCGTATTTCTTGTAATGATCTCATTGCTGTTCTTCAGCAATGCTGTGATGTTACTACCTGATCCTGGCACACCTGGAGTCAGGTGTATTTGTATTTGTATTTGTATTTGTATTTGTGCTTGTATTTGTGCTTTTATTTGTGCTTTTATTTGTATATGTAGTACATGTGCATATGCATACTAATAATTTATAGCTTATATTTGTATATTTCTATTTATTTATAAATAAAAATATTTAAGATATGTTAATTTGAATTTTCTGAGACTGGTTTTTTAGTAGGTATGTTCTGACAAATCAAAGAATAAAAGCACCCCATCAACCCTGATATATTTTAAACACAGGGGAAAAATATTATTTAAACAAATGAGAAATCAGCATTTTGTCAGAACTGAAATGTTTGCTAATAAATGTGTTGGGTTTGCATAGTACGGTTTTGGTAGCGGGAAGGCTACAGGAGTGGCTTCTATGAGAAGCTGCCAGAAGCTTCCCCTCTGTCTGACAGAGTCAATGCCAGCCGGCTCCAAGATGGACCCACCACCGGCCAAGGTGTAGCCTATCAGCAGTGGTGGTAGCACCTTTGGGATAACAAATTTAAGAAGGGAAAAAAAACCCTGCACAACTGCAGCCAGAGAGAGGAGTGAGAATATGTGAGAGCAACAACTCTGCAGACACGAAGGTCAGTGAAGAAGGAGATGCTCCAGGCACTGGAGCAGAGATCCCCCTGCAGCCCGTGGTGAAGGCCATGGTGAGGCAGGCTGTACCCCTGCAGTTCATGGAGGTTAATGGTGGAGCAGATATCCACCTGTAGCCCATGGAGGACACCATGCTGGAGCAGGTCGATGCCCCGCTGTGACCCTGTGGAGAGCCTATGCTGGAGGAGGCTCCTGGCAGGATCTGTGACCCTGAGGAGGGAGGAGCCCATGCTGGAGCAGGTTTGCTGGCAGGACTTGTGACCCCATGAGGGACCCACACTGCAGCAGTCTGTTCCTGAAGGACTGTACCCCATGGAAGGGACCATGCTTGAGTAGTTCGTGAAGAACTGTAACCCATGCAAAAACCCCATGTCAGAAAAGTTCATGGAGGACTGTGTCCTGTGGGAGGGACCCCACGCTGGAGCAGGGGAAGGGTGTGAGGAGTCCTTCGCCTGAGGAGGGAGGAGCAGCAGAGACAAGTGTGATAAACAAGCCCCAACCCCCATTCCCTGTCCCCCTGCGACACTCAGGGGTGGAGGGAGAGAAAATCAAGAGTGAAGTTGAGCTCGGGAAGAAGGGAGGGGTGGGGGGAAGGTGTTTTAAGGTTTAGTTTTTATTTCTCATTACTTCATTCTCATCTGATTGGTAATATATTAAATTAATTTTCCCCAAGTTGAGTCTGTTTTGCCCGTGATGGTAATTGCTGTGTGATGTCTCCCTGTCCTTATCTCAACCCATGTGCATTTCGTTACATCTTCTCTCCCCTGTCCAGCTGAGGAAGTGATAGAGAACCTTTGGTGGGCACCGGGCGTCCAGCCAAGGCCAACCAACCACTGGACATCTTTTTGCATAGCCAAAGTAACTTACTATTACTTTTCAAATTACTGGATTCACTCTGCGACAAATATGTTTATTTTCTATATTCACTCTAAATGCATTATTGCAAAAATTAAATTTCTGTGACTTCATTGTTAACTTACATATACCAGAGTTGAGAAATTTGGGGTTGTACCTCTTTGTGCATGTAGATAGTTTTTAGGCAGACATTTCAAAGTTTTGTTGGCAAGAAATGGAATTTTCTAACTCGTGCTCATTATTTCAAAGTTGATGGAATATGTGTTCCCTGATGACTTAAATATTTTGGAGTATCCCATCCAAGAAGAAATTTAGGAACTTTTTATAGTCACAGATTTCCTTAGGGTATTATAAGTCATTGAGTCATATTTACTCTGTGCAACATGTGAAAGGATTTGTATAAAGTTTGTACAAGTTGAAATGTTTTTAAAACATTGTATGAAATAGGTTCATATTAGCAACTATTTACGAACTATGAAGCCAACAATTAAAGCGTATGTATGAGATTAAGAATGGAAATGGATGTGAGTCACAAGCTGTTCTGTTGTGGAGAAGGAGAGCGATCATTTAGATGAGACACCTCTTGGGTGGATCAAAAAAATTCCCATTAACTTTAATTTGGCACTGACCCAACTGACTTAAAATATGCTTTGCTTTCCTACGATTCTGTGGTTTAACTAATTCTGCTTCAATTCCATTGTAAGATAATTAAAAAACCCCACTCAAATTATTTCTCTGTCACTGCAGTGCAATGCCATTCGTGCAAACCTTCACTGCTGAAAGGAAAATGGGACCCATCAACTTCATATTTAAATAGTTTTCAAAGTTTTATTAGATATTTTGAAGTTTTTGTCATACTTAACCAGGAAGTTTTTATGTTGTTCCTCTGCTGAAGCACAGTACATACGAGAATGGACTTTAATAACAATTGTGTTGACTCAACCTTTCAAAACCAAGTTTTCTATCTATCTGGTATGGCATAAAAAGTGTTGTTCTACATAATAGATATTAATCTTCGTGCACATTTCCTGTATGAACATCAGACTTCTGGAGCTGTTTCCTCATTCCTTTCTGTTATGGTTTAACAGAATATGGTTTCCTTCACCAGCCAGGACATAAAATAACTGTCATTGTCAGAAACTGCTTTTATTTTGCTTTTCAAAATGTAGCATAATAGTCATGCACTTTTTCTGTCTTACCATCCAGTGAGAGCTTGTCCCAATTACCAGTAGTTTTGATTCTGATTTTGACAGGCAGTATTGTGCCTGTAGCTCATTGCTACAGGGCTGCAGAGATTGGCGCAGTGTAACCCATGATCCCAAAACTCAGCATTGCCGTCCAAGGACTTGCTTTCCCATAGCCATGGACATGACTGCAACAACAGCAGAGCCGCAAACCCTCCAGTGAACGTCTGTACTGCAGAGCTGCTCTGCCAAAACAGCAGGGCGGCCGGTGGTGGATGGCTGGGCAGGGATGCTGCTGGAGGGGGCTGTGCCCTCGCCGGGCAGCCTGCACGGTCGGATGATTCGCAGAGGAGTCAGCAGCCAAGCCACACCGGGAGAGAAAAGTTAGGGGTATAAGGACAGGCAGAGAGGTGCTTTCAGACTGAACAGTGAAAGAAGATGCAAAGAAAATGGTCAGAGGGAAGAGGCCTGACTTCAGTTGCAGCCTCAGCTGTCTGGTCTGTTGGAAGGATTCTTTTCCTGAGGCGCTGCAATAGCAATACAGGATCAGGCTGTTGGGGTTGAACACACCGTTTTTCACATTTTCAACCAATGCATTAACAGTGGTGGCACGACACAAGCAAGCTTGCAGCCTCACGCTGAGTGATGCAGTGAAAGCAGCAGCAAGTTCAATGACAACAGGAGCCTAATTCCTGAGTTTGTGGGGAGGACTAGAGGCACAGAGAGAAGTAACACTCCAGCACCCCACCGCCAGCTTTCTGGGAGGACCTGAGACAGAGTTAGGCTACTACCTTGCAGGCAGCTGCAAAGTGATTAAGTTCTGAATTAAATGGTGGCTGGCACCTTCAGGAGCCAAGAGAATGTTACGGGGTGCAGGGTGGGGGAGAAGAAAGCTAGGAATAAAAAAAGAGAGAGCATAGAGAGAATACAATAAAAGCAGCAGGAAAAAGGACCATATTTCTTAAAAACACGGGGTGATGTGTAAAAGAGACACAGATTGTGCCGTTTTCCCGGAAACAGTATAATGTTACACAGAAACCGCTATGTAAAGCCCTACGGCGACCAAGCAGGGATCTGGTGAGTGCTGCATCTTGTCAGAGTCGTCCCCAAGGGAGGCTGCAGTACCAGCCACAGTTAGCTACTTGGACATATGTCCACACTATGGAAAAAAAGGTCTTTTTACCATCAGATTCCTCTTCAGGTCAAATAACCTCATTCTGAATGACCTTTAGCAGCAAATGCAGAGGCCGTTTAACACAGCGTTGGCTAACCAGGACATCTTTCCCTCATTTTACAGCTTCTCCAGGTTGCCAAACAGGAACAGGAATGAAATTCAGGGAGTGGGTTTCTAAGGGATGTCCTCTGACCCTTTCTTTTCCTCCATTATATAATCCCTAAGTGATGTATTTCAGTATTTTCAGGTATGAATTCTTAACACAGATTCTATGGGAAATCTGCATAATCAGAGCACACATTCCCTTTTCCGCTCTTCAAAGTTAGAAAAACAAACAAACAAACTTGGAAACTGTTTCACTGTGGAGAAACAGACACAATGAAGTAAACTACTTCTACAGCATCTTTTTTAACTGTTAAATTATTAACAAGAACAGAAATTGCAAAGTAGCACCTTTTAAAAAATAAAGGCTTCGGTGTGTTAAAATAATAGGAACTATAATTTTCAGGGCTGTGTACTGTACAGTATGTACAGAAAAGTAATAGTTCTCTCCATTAATTTTTAAATCATTCTCTTTCCTTAGTCAAGATGCTATTTTTCAGTCTATATCCTTTGTATGGAAGCTATAATGTTGCCTGCTGTGCAAAAGAAAGAGGTGAGAAAAGAGACAAATAAAGTCAGTAGGGGACAAATCATGCTCCCACAGAATTACTGGAAGTTTGTTCCTTTGTCTTCAATGGAAGAAAAACACTGAAACACAACACCTAGCAGTTTTACCTTCTGTAAATGTTGAGAAAATCAAGCATGACACATGGTTTGGGGACGGGAGGCTGCTTGCTCATTTGTCCATATTCATGTAATAATTTTTTTTTTTCATTTAAAAACAGTATTTCAAAACAGCAGATAGTAATCTTCTGATCATTTCCCCTTCTGTCTGCAATGGTATAGCCTGGTCAAAAGAACTGACATATCAAGTTCCGGGCAAAACCTACAGTTCCTGAATTCAAGCTCTCTGAAGTGATATGAATCAGAAAAAATTGTGTTTTAGCAATGAGAAAGATTCTGTAAATAAATATTTTCTATATTTGCACTGAAATAGCTTAATCTACTAATGCTAAACCTTCAAGGAACTAATTCTCAACAGAAAGAAAAAAAAGTAAGTTACTTTTCCATTTTTTTATCAAAAATGATAATGGTTGAAAAGCACACATCTGAATATATTTGAAAAGTGGGAGACATCAGGGATCTTTTAATTGACTCTGGTGGCCTTTGTAGGAAGTATCAGACTGAAAACAATGAAGTCCCAACACCTAGAAAACTCCTCTTCAAATATATCTTTAAATATATGAGTCATCCCAGTGGTTTAGATGGGCTCACTCTTACACCTGAAGCTCAGCTGGATGTGTCATGGCTTCTCCTGCTTAGAATTGCTGCAGTAGCATAGTTTTGGTTAGGACCACCCAGTACAGCCCCCTCCTCTCCCAGCCCAGGCCATCACTGGATGGGCTATAGGTCTCTGCAAAAGCACCATTCACACAGGCCTCAAGCCAGGGTTTTAATCCAAGCAAGTTAGAGAGAGGCTACCAAGTCAACCAGCTTTGATGCTATAGTTAAAACCTGCCAACAAAAGAAGTTGACCCAGTTAGGTTCAAAAACCATCAGTGCTACAGCAGACGTTGCAGCAGCTGGTAGTGAAACTCTCAATGATTAGAAAAAAATCATGAAAAGTCAAAATAAATAACATTATAATTACACTATATCAACCAAACATGAAATTATCAAATTTTGCAACTCAGTTGCAAAAATCCAGGCAAAAGTGGTGACCCACATTTACAAACCCTTCTGTAAACTGGGATGATTATTTTTTCTCCTCAATTAACATTTCTTACATAAGCAACTCAAAGGGTATTCGAATAACATACACAAGCCAGGCAAACCTGAGATAAGTAAAGTCATAAAACACATGCGCAAGGAAGAGTGGTATCAGGAAAACACTGATTGTCACTACTGGCATTCAAGTGGATCTTTGGTTTTAAATTAGGGAGAGGTGCAAAATTTAAATTTGTTAACCACGAATGCCTTTGATCATCGAGCGAGCGTCCTACACAAGAGGAATATTTAGAGCTGTGTCCCACATACGGCTCCTTAGCAGCCATCCCTTGGAGAAAGGGAATCTCCCCCACGCTTGAAGAAGCAACAAACAGTCTGCATAAGTTTTAAAAAGCTTGTTTGAATACAGATCATAATTTGATTCTGCTTTGTTATTCCTAAAAGCATTTGGAAAGGCAAATATTATTCTTCTATACATGTCAGGCCACAAGTCCTATACTTCCAGCAGAAATCTCTGGCAAGTATAGAGGGAGAACTGAATATCTTGTAGGATACATGACTATTTTACAGATAGCCAAGTAACCAGCCTCCATATGAAGATGCTTGTCAGATCAGAGCAGTCAGAGCTGATTAAATCATGCTTGGTTGATTGGCATTGTCTCGGCATCGCATAGATTAAAGCAGAAACTAGTTTAATAGGACATGTGAACAAGATTTGACATTTATTTTTTTTAACTGATAAAATTGGAATTTTGCAAACAAGGTGTGATTAACCAGACCTGACTGTACTTGACAAACATAATGGTATTTTAGGATTTTTAACAAGGTTCTCGGGGCTTTCAATATATTTTTGATGGTCACTTATCTGTGGTGAAGTTTCGCTGAAGGTGATGGCAACATCCTTCCAAGGCAGGAGATTGCCCCTAATCAGCAAACAATCTGGACCAAACATAACTACCAACCAAGTCAGTGGTGGATGTTGGTGCACACACCTAAGGTAGCTTCAGAATCACAGACCTAGTAAACAAAATAGCAAACATAAACGTCAACAGGCTTTGTTTGGGATCAGAATACATTTAACAAGATCTCCAAATTAAAGTCACGCAGGAGCTCCCTGGGGTGGCAGTGTCTTCTTCACAGCCCAAATTTGTCCCTCTCAGAATGGCTGCATTTCTGCAGAGGCATTTGCATCTCTCAGGAACGTCTGGGACCAACATATCTCCTGAAGGAAGCTAGGAAGTTACTGAGTAGAGAACAGACAAAGTTTTAAAGAAAATCCAGAAAAGTAAAAATCTAGAAATAAAACCCCCAAGGTTTGCACAAGCATCATACTGTCCGTTTGAGTTATGAATCATGGTTCCTTGTCCACAGCACCGAGTTATTTAAAAAGCCTGATCCACCAAATACTTGTATTTGAACCCTTTCTGGATAGTTTCATGGGCTACGTGTGGGAGACAGATCTTCTTATCTCCAGATTACGGACTGACCTCAACCCAGGCCAACTAGCTGACAGCATTTGAAAACACACTGAAAGCATAAGGTAGCATATGGCATATGAAACAGAAGATGACAACAATTTAGCGGCAGTGCTGTGGTCAATCTAAAGATGGAGTATGAACACTTCTGAAAGGAGGAGTAGTATCTTTTCTTAGGCAAGCTGATAGAGTTGGATAAAGTAGGTAAATTTTAGGGCTTAACAAACTCCAAGCCAAAACAGGTTAGAGGCAAAGAGGCAGTGTTTCAGTCTGAAAGAGACGCTGGTCTAAGGTTCAATAAAACATCCTAATTTCCTGTCCTCTCCTAAACCTCCTCTGCTCTACAGATGCAAAAAATGTATTTCACTCTCTGGTCTTGGGAACCACCATATGTCTCTGCCCTGGCCAACAGCCAGCTGCTTCTCTCCTCTCAGTACCTTCTCCTATTTTATCCATTCCTCCACCCCTGCTCTTGTCCACCAGACTCACATACAAGTGCTTCCTGGGTGAAAAAAGGGTGAGAGAAGACAGCACTGACCATCCTGTTGCTTTTTTCACAAAGCCTCTAGAGCCTTCATCTCTGAGGCCTTTTCCCTCCAGCCAGGTGAGGTGGAAAATGGTCAATGAGTTGTGAAGTTAGTGAGCAAGAGAAGAGAGATAGACTCACCCAAAGCAGGCCCCCCAGATCACACAGGACAATCCTTAGGAAATCTTGCTGAAAAAATACAATGCTTGATGTTTTTTCTTATCAAGTACTTTGTATTCACCTTGCCTAGCGTTCAGAGCAACTCTCTGCCTGAAGAACTGGAGTTTGCCCCTTCCTTCTTTACACTGCTCTCATATATGTAATATCTAATGACAAGCAGTGCTACATGAGCCTCTGACTAAGCATGTCAAAGACTTTATGGCTGCATCTTGGACTTTTCTTGAGTGACATTTGCCGAGGTTACACCGAACTGACTTAACTGGTGCAAACTTCTCCATGGGCGCTGCACCTCGTGTCACATAGAATGCTCCCATTTAGGATAGATGCAAGACGAAATTAGGATGTACTCTCACAAACCTGCATGGAGCAGTTTTAAGTACTGCCCTGCAGCTGTTTGTTACTCCCCTGCAGTGTAAGGACTGCACCCCTAAGCTCAAATAGGTGCGGAACTGAAACAAGTGCGTCCATACAGAGGGATATGCCACCAGCTGTACCACCACGTTTTAAAGACACTATTACTGCTGTTATAAGGTTATAGATCGACAAGACTCAATGCACACACTGGCAAAATCTGAACTATTAAAGTTTAGAAACCATCCACATATGCCAAGCCCAGCTAATGGTATTTAAATGTATTCTTGCTGGGTGGTGAGGGACAGCTTTGTGAATTGGACAGTCCTTTAGTATTGTTTTTCTCAGAGGCTGTATGCATGGGTTATTCTGTGATGACTTTCACACCGATTACATCATCTTTAGTTTGTTCCACCTTCCTTGCCATGAGGGTGCTGGGAGATCCCCATGTTGTGCTTTATTGCCGTTCAAAATCTTGAGGGTTCATGTCCTGCCCTGGCTCCTAAGGGGTGGCCAATCACCTGGCTGCCCGAGATGGGATCTCTGCAAAGCCTGGCCCATTGCTTCTCTAGGCCAGGGAGCTACATACCCTGTAGGAGAAGAGCACCCCTTCTCTCGAATATCATTTTCTCAGGATAACTGCAAGTGAACGTCTTAGTGAAATTCCAGAGGGAGCTCTCACAAGCCCAGTCTGCAAACCAGAAGGAACAAGTTGTGTTTGAAGTTCAGCTGCCTACTGCACAGGCTGGGTGGTGGGATTTGCAAGGAAGTTAGCTGTTGTCCGAAGGAAAAGGGTACCAGAGCATCCTCTTTGTCCTTTGACCTCAAACACAGTTGGAGATTTGAGGTATGTCTGTAAAGCTTTTGTTCAGATGGACATGCTGCGTGTAGACTGACCTGACAGTGTGCTATGGGATAGACTTCCACTTATTATGGTATAAAAGGATATGGACATGTGGAGGGTCTCAGACATATTTTGAGGATGTGACTCTCAGTGTATTCTGAGTATTTCTGGAACAGTTGAAGCCCCAAATTTAAATGTTACCTAAGAGTAAACAGCTCTCTATTTGCTGTTTCCTGACAGGAACCAAATATATGGCAGGGCTGGCTGGATAGAGATATAGGGAGATGGTTCTCATGGAAACCAGGTGAAAAAATAGCATGGAAAATAGCCGAAGGGGACACTGGAGGAAATTGAATAACAGTGACAGGTAGATGCTAATTACCAATCAAAATTTAATTGAGATAAACAGCTGTTTTTCCACCACAGTAACTAGGAATGAGTCAGGAAAAGTATGAAGATCAACCAGGATGCACAAGAGCTTTTCCGACAGAGGCGAAGTGAGACAGTATTAGTGTACCAGGTGCAGACAGCAAAATCAAAAGCAGGTGAACAGTTAGGCAAGCTGGGAAGATCAGAAGAGGGGAGGCAACCTGGCACACCGGAGAGTTCTGGGTACAGGGAGTCAACTGTAGAGAGTACAGGGGACCAAAAACAAAAAGACAGAGTAGCTGGAGAGAACAGGACACAAATACCACTCCCTTTATGTCCCCACAGACATAAAGGAAGATGGACAGTGCAGAAAAGTTTGATGCAGTGATAAACAAACCAGATTAGGCCACTGAAGTCTTTGGAGCCTCAGATGATACCTGAAACCTGCCTGGGAAAGTGCTTCCATCAAAGGTTCTTAAGGTAAGGCGCCCCTAACCTACGCTTTTAAGATTTACATGCCTTCAGCACTTACCAGTAATGAGATAGCGAGCACTGAGTGAAGGAGGTCTTAGAGTGAACTCCAGAGCCTCTTGCAATGAGAGGTCCTAGGAGAAGGCACAAGACAAGCATGCCGTCCTGGAGAAATGGGGACCAGGGTGGAGGAGCTGGAAGGAGAGAGGAATGAAGGAGAGAGGCATTGTACCCTGGTGACTCATAAAAGCAGGACTCCAGTCTCCACCCTCCAGCAACACAACCATTAACAGATATGAAGCTTTAACAGCTATAGACACCCATGAGCAAGGTCTCATGGAGAACTGTACCAGTAGCATACAGTGGATACCATAAAAATAAACGATGTGTAATCATAATGAGTGACTCTCTGCTAAGGGACACTGAGGCAGCCAGCTGCCACCTGACAGGGAGTCATCACAGAACCAAAGAATCACAGAATGGTAGGGTTGGAAGGGACCTCTGGAGATCATCTGGTCCAACCCCCCTGCCAGAGCAGGGCCACCTAGAGCAGGTTGCACGGGAATGTGTCCAGACAGGTTTTGAATGTCTCCAGAGATGGAGACTCCACAACGTCTGGGCAGCCTGTTCCAGTGCTCTGCCACCCTCAGGATAAAGAAGTTCCTCCTCATGTTTCGGTGGAACTTCCTATTTTCAAGTTCGTGCCCGTTACCCCTTGTCCTGTCACTGGGCACCACTGAGAAGAGCCTGGCCCCATCCTCCTGACACCCACCCTTGATAAGATCCCCCCTCAGTCGTCTTTTTTCCAGACTGAAAAGACCCGAGTCCCCCAGCCTTTCTTCATAAAGAGGTGTTCCAGTCCCCTAATTGTCTTCATAGCCCTTTGCTGCACACTCTCCAGCAGTTCCCTGTCCTTCTTGAACTGGGGAGCCCAGAACTAGGGAGTCACGACAGGCATGCTACTTTTTGGGAGCCAGGGTCTGAGACATTGCTGAGAGGGTGCCACAACTTGTCAATAGCACGGGCTCCTATCCACTGTTACTCTTTCATGTGGGCATGAATGACACCACAAGCTGGAATCTGGGCAGAATAAAAGGAAGGCTGTAAAACCCTGGGGATGTAAGTGAAAAATATTGTTGCCCAAGTTATCTTTTCCTCCATTTTATTAGCTGGAGGAAAGGCAGCAGCCAGAAATAGATGTATAATGCATTTCAACTTCTGGCTATGTGGCTGGTGCCATTGCAAGGGTTTTGACTTTTATGGCAACCGGACATTCTTTGATGACTACAACCTGTTTGGGAGGGATGGAATCCACCTGTCCAGGAAAGGCAAGGGAATCTTTGGCAACAGGCTGGTCAGCTTGGCGAGGAAGGCTTTAAACTGAAGGACTCGGCAGGGTGGGGTCCAAAATGGCAATGCTCATGCCATCACATCCAACTGGGCAACAAGCCAGGCCAATCAGAGTAGTGACAAATGTTCCTTAGCTGACTCCCAAGGCAAGAACTAGAAGGCTAACCACCTCAAGGGTGTGTATGGCTATGGTGGATCCTCTTGCACCCCTTCAGGGATGCTCAATTACCTCTCTGAAATGCCTGTACACCAATGCATGGAGCATGGGAAATAAACAAGAAGAACTAGAGATCTGTGTGCAGTTGCAGGGCCGTGATCTCATTGCAATTACAGAGACATGGTAGGATAGTTTGCATGACCAGAATGCTGTCATAGATAGCTACATACTTTTTAGGAAAGACATGCCAGTGGCACAAAGTGGTGGAGTGGGTCTTTATGTGAGAGTGCAACTGGAATGTGTCAAGCTTTGCCTTGGTGTGAATAAAGAACGAGTTGAGAGCTTATGGGTAAGAATAAAGGGGCAGGCTAATAAGGGTGACTCTGTTGTGGGTGTTTACTGCAGACCACCGGATCAGGAAGAGAAAGTCAATGAGGCCTTCTACAGACAGATGAAAGTAGCCTCACAGTCCCAGGTCTAGTTCTCATGGGGGACTTCAACCACCCTGATATTAGCTGGAAAGACAACACAGTGAGACACGCCCAGTCCCGGAGGTTTCTGGAGAGTATTGATGATAACTTTTTGACACAAGTGGTGGAGGAGCCGACGAGAAGAGGTGTGCTGCTGGACCTTGTACTAACAAAGAAGGACTAGTTGGGGATTAGGAGCAACCTTAGCTGCAGTGACCATGAGATGGTGGAGTTCAGGATCCTGTGTGGAAGAGGCAGGGCAATAAGGAGGATTACAACCCTGGACTTCAGGAGAGCTGACTTTGGCCTCTTCAAAGACCTAGTTGGAGGAATGTCATGGGTTAGGGGGCTCCAAGAGATCTGGTTAATATTCAAGCACCACTTCCTCCAAGCTAAGGATTTGTGCATCCCTATGAGTAAGAAATCAAGCAAGGAAGCAGGAGACATGCATGGATTAGCAAGGAGATTCTGGAAAAACTCAAATGGAAGAAGGAAGCTTACAGAATGTGGAAAAAGGGACTGGCCACTTGGGAAGAGTGTAAGAATGTTGTCAGAGTATGCAGGGGTGCAATGAAAAAGGCCCACTTAGAATGGCAAAGGATATCAAGGACAACATTCTTCAAGCGCATCAGTAGCAAAAGGAAGACTAGGGAAAATGTGGGCCTGCTACCAAATGCGGTGGCTACACTGGTGATGGAGGATGCAGGGAAGGCAAAGTTACTGAATGCCTTCTTTGCTTCAGTCATTACTACTAAGGCCAGTTCTCAGGAACCCCAGACCTTGGAGGTAGGAGAAAGTGCCTGGAGTAAGGAAGATTCTCCCTCGATTGAGGAGGATCGGGCTAGACATCATTTAAGCAAACTTGACACCCACAAATCCATGGGCCCCAATGGGATGCAGCCACAAGTGATGAGAGAGCGGGCAGATGTTATTGCAAAGCCACTCTCCATTATCTTTGAAAGGTCATGGTGTAAGAGTCAGACTGTAAATTCCCTGACGAGGGGCAGAAGGCCCTCCAAGCCTTCACTGGAATGCCTCAAACACTCTCAAGGAAATAAATAATGCAGGCCTGGCCTTCAAAGAACTGATAAGACTAACACTTCTGGCGCCTGAAATTGTGGGAGAATTGTTTTATGAAGATAAGATAGTTCTGCCATTCATGTGGTGACCTTGCTAGTTCTCAGTTCTGGAGGCCATTGTGTCCCATAAGTGATCTTTGCTTCATTATCCGTGAAATGCATATGACAGCGCACACCCCTGCATACGCTAATGAAGATTATAGAGATCATGCTAAACATGTATGACTATGGCACTCGTCTCTCCACCCAAATCATGCTACACTTCACCAGGGAGAAGGGAGAAACCTGAGACAAGGTTGTCCTCGGCAAGGGGGGACCGTGCTAACTCAGCAAACATAAAAGGGGAAAATAAGTGCCCCTGGAGCGGGAACAAAGAAGAAACAAAAGAAGATCATGACTGGGAAGATTTTTCCCAAGAAGAAGGTTGTACTTGGGAAGACTTTTCCCAAGAAAGAAGAAGATAATGCCTGGGAAGATTCCCTGAAAAAGACACTGGAACCAGGACCAGTGGTCTTTTTATCTCTGTCTTTTTCTCTGTCTTTTCCTTAATCTATCCCTCAGTTTCTCTTTTCTCTTAGAGTTGTTAAGTAATGGTTAGAGTTGTTAAGGAACGACCTCAAGTACTACTTGCTGTAAGTTGTCCTATACCTGTTTTTAAGTAACACAATGCATACCTCACCACTTGCCATAATTTGTCATATACCTAACCAATTATCATGGACTTGTTAAGACCTGTACTAATCATTTTGGGAAACTAATTAATGTTTGTATACGGACCTTGAGATTTATCTCACCTTAGTCTGCATCATTAGGGATTTACGAGTCTGAGTCTCTTACCCCTCCTCTTTCCTGAGAGAGGGACATGACATCATGGAGAACAGGAGAGGTGCCTGAGGACTGGAGAAACGCCAATGTCACACCAGTCTTCAATAAGGACAAGAAGGAGGACCAGGAAACTATAGGCCAGTCAGCCTCACCTCCATCCCTGGAAAGATGACGGAACAGTTTGTTCTGGATGTAATCTCTAAGCATGTGGAGGAAAAAAAAGTTATTGTGAGTGGTCAACATGGATTCATCAAGGGGAAATTGTGCTTGACCAATCTGATAGCTTTCTATGGTGGCATATCTGGCTGGGTAGATGAGGGGAGAGCAGTGGATGTTGTCTGCCTTGACTTTAGCAAGGCTTTTGACACTCTCTCCCGTACCATCCTCATAGGTAAGCTTAGCAAGCAAGTGTGGGTTAGATGAGTGGGCAGTGAGGCAGACTGAGAAGTGGCTGAATGGCAGAGCTCAGAAAGTTGGGATCAGCGGCACAGACCATGGCCAGCAGGTCAAGGGAGGTTATCCTCTCCCTCTACTCTACCCTAGTGAGGCCACATCAGGAGTACTGTGTCCAGTTCTAGGCCTCCCAGTTCAAGAAAGACAAGGAACTAAAGGAGAGAGTCCAGTGGAGGGCTATGAAGATGATCAGGGCACTGAAGCATCTCTCTTATGAGGAAAGGCTGAGAGACCTGGGTCTGTTTAGCCTGGAGAAGAGAAGACTGAGAGAGGATCTTACCAATGCTTATAAATACCCAAAGGATGGTATCAAGAGGATGGGGCCAGACTCTTTTCAGTGGTGCCTGGTGGACAGGACAAAGGGCAATGGGCACAAACTGCAACACAGGAAATTCCATCTCAACATGAAGAAAAACTTCTTTACTTGGAGGGTGACAGAGCACTGGAACAGGGGTCCCAGAGAGGTTGTGGAGTCTCCTCTGGAGATATTCAAAATTCACCTGGACGTGATCCTGTGCAACCTGCTCTGAGTGAACCTGCTTCGGGGGTTGGGGAGTGTGGGGAGTGTGTGGTGTGTGTAGGGGGGTGTGTGTGGTGTGGACTTGACCGTCTCCAAAGGTCCCTTCCAACCCCTACCATTCTGTGATTCTGTGATACAGTAGGTCAGATACTTCTTGAATAATCCCACCTACTTGTAAGCAAAACAGATCCCTGTGCATGGCCTTAGGTATGAAAAGGCAGGCTGGCAGTGCATTTGGCAGGGTGGGAACAGAAAATGGTCCTTGAAGACAACTCAAAGCTGGATACTGTTCAGAAGAAGCCTCTACCCCATACTTTAAGGGTAGAGCTTGCCAGTGACCATGAGAAGGAATGAGACTGTGGCTAAAGCCACTACTCTTTTGAAACTTATGCTCAGGCTGGATTCCTATTTCTGCTACAAGGTGCCTTCCAGCCCTTCACAATGGCTCAAGGTTTATTTCTGATATACCCAAGAGCAGATCTCAGAGACACACCACTCAGACTCTGTTCCTCCAGTAGAAGAGGTCTGTTGGTGAGGACTGTTCCAGAGGACTGGAAGCACCTTTGTTGGTGTAGCTCCATTCCCCAGCAAAATGATTTATTCCTGCAAGGTCTTTTTGTGAAGGTCTAACCACCTCTAAGCTAGATTTGTCTGCCACAGCAATGTCATTTCAAGAAACCACCTCCCTAACCTACTCGGTGATACCAGTCAGTGTGCAGGGTCAGCTGGGACTTGTGCAATATATTTACCATTATTCTGGCTTCCCTCAGAGGGAGCAACACAAAGGGGATGGCTGTGTCCACATCTCTCTGGACGTCTGTAGCAGCTGTGGTAGTCTGTGGGTCTGTCCAAGGTTGCAGGCAGAGAAAAAGAAAGTCAGGACTGTGGGACTTTGCACGAGTACGCCATACAGATGGGAAAAGCAGATATCTCACATCTTTCTTTCTCTTCATTTATGCCCAGGCAGAGCTAACCACAATCTGTCCCCAAGTTATGAAATATTACTAAAGCAAAAGTGAATGGCATTTCTTGGCCAATGTAATTAGATTTCAGCAGCCTCAGCCCACAGAACAGTACCGTCTACTCTGCAGAATATTAAGTCCAATAACTGGAATCAACAAACAACACTGGAAAAAGTCCTGCTTGAAATAATATATATTAATATAGTGCCATAATAAATAATAAATACTGTTAATACTGCTGTAAATAATGTATCATGCTAGATTTGTGTAATAAATAATACATAAATATGTAATGATCCTTTGAAATAATATAAAATTAGCAATTGTGAAGTGAACTTAACCTATTAACATGCTTCAGGAGGAGAGGCCTACAAGTTATTTAGAGCCTGAATCACTGCAGCACGGTAATAGCTTAGCCGAGAGTAACACCAGCAGCACCACATGAGGATGCAAAGGAGGAGAGAGCTGTTGCCTCACAAAGCAAATAGTACTGCACCTCTCAATTTTATGTTTAGGGCTAAAGGTCAGTTGATCTACTGGGTGCGCCACATTTTTTTGTTTAAAAACAGTTAATTTATTGCTGACGCAAGGCCTTGAGCAAGTTGTTTTCCAACAACTAAGATGAAATAAAGCAACACAGGCAGTCAGCAGATTTAAGAGAATATAAAGATCATTCCTGTGGTAGAGCAACAGAAATACTCTGGGCTCCAGCAGGGAGTCATGTTTTGTCTCTGTTCCCAGAGTCCCCATAACACTTTTTATGTCCAAGCACCTTACAAACTTGGGCCAATTAATATGCATACAGTCCCTTTGGGGTCAGCCTGCTTTATTGTCTCTGGTTTCCAGAGGGAGAAGCTGGTATGCAGATTTTTGGGGCAGATTGCTAAAGATTTCCACTCTGTTTTAGAATGTGTTGCTATAGACTAGTTAGCAATGACATCGTATCTGTGGACAGATTTTCTGAAGATCAGCCTCAAAACGCTTTGTAATTCTCTACAAGTTGTGCCACACATTTCAGGGCTAAATGACAGGGGAGCACTAATGAGAATAATCTCTGAACGACTCACTCAAAACCTTAACGAGACATTGGTTACTAGAAAAGTATTTACGCAGCTTAAAGCAACCATGGGTAACTTTCAAAACTGACCTATGGTTTTTCAAAGGCATTTGGGCTCTAAAAATTACAGGTGTGTACCTGGCAGTATTTTCACAAGCACATAAGCTAGGGAAGTAGCTAATTCCTACCCCTCAGGCACAGCTATTAATTGTGGAAAGTACCTGTGAGAAGCTCAGTAGCTAACCTCCTGAAAATACCACTCGTCATCAAAAGCCCGGTCTCAAACATGTGCTACTTACTCTTAAAAGAGCAGTGGAATCTGCGACTTCCAGCTCTCCTAAGCAACAGAGGGAATGGAAACCTCCAACATTGCTTAGGGATGTTTACTTTGCAGCCATGGAAAGAAACAATGTCCGTTACAAAATCGTGCAGGCAGTAATAAGGTGACTTAAGAACTGTTATTCGCTAAATCCCATAACAGTAGAACCAGGTAGCACTAGACAGAGATCAGTTTAAAGCAGTTGAAAGAAGATATTTCTCTGCACAGTCAACAGTGGGATTTGCCGCTACAAGAGGTGGACAGTGCCAGTGGGCCCCACGTGCGGTTGGGCACATTAGTGGACCTTAAAGAGGTGCTAGAAGAGCTACAGGGGGAGCTACACTCCAGTGTCCCCACCTCCACCACTCTGGCTGCTGCGGCAGCATGTGGAAATGGGCACGCAGGTACAGGTGTTGGCTAGGCAGGTCATGGCCAGGCTCACAAGGTCTCCCAACATAGCATCTCTGTTTGCACCACAAAAGACAGAATACAGGGAGGGATTAATTGCCTCTTTGACCCGGGGGGACATTTCTTATGTCCTTGTGTCATGGTGCAAGGGAGGTCAGGCGAGGAAGCACCAGAATACCCACCTGCAAAAGAGAAGCAGCTGTGGCTGGGTACGTGTGACACAGCCCCTCATTCAGTTGGACTGGCAGCATTTGATGCTGAAATCCAGATCAGGAATGTAGCAGCACTGGAGAGGACTGCAGGGCCAGAAGGCAAGCCTCTCTGACTGGGGAGGGAGCACAAGCCATGCCAGGGACCGGGCGAGCCCTTGTGCCAAGGCTGGCCACCAGAGTGGCTCACCACCCTGCAGGTCTGCCGGGAAGCCCACACCACAAAGCAGGCTCTCCCCTCCCAGCCCAAATTCCTGCCTCTGGGCAGGAAGGGCTGTGCTGCTCTGCGCTGGTGGAGCAGGCATTTCACCGTACTAGCTTGGCTAGTCCAGGCACAGTCAGGGTTGCCTCTGAAGGGAGCCAAGCTCAAACTCTCCCCGCTGAAGACTCAGCTCTGACTTTCATGAGCTGAAAAGCGTTTGGTTGGCTAGAACAGAGCCAACTGTGGTTGGCTTTAATCTGTCTTGGCTGCCTGACGTCAATCAGTGAGTTACCAAATGAAGAGCATTACTCAGACTTCTTTGCTTTGCCTATAGGCCACACCCAATTAAAACTGGTGAGTTTTCATTCCATATAAGGCAAAACCAGGCCCTTAATTCCAAGGTTCAGTGACAATTATATAGTGTGTTAAGGATGTCCCATCTGAAGAAACATGTGATCCACAGATTGGTTTCTTGGAAACTCTTCTTAGGTATGATTCAGGCTGCCGTTCCTGCAGGGCAATAAAATGGCGTTTTTCCCTCTGTAACTATTCCAAGTAGGATTTGGGATTGCTGACTCTCTCACTGCTGGATTTTGCAATTCCTGCCCAGTCACTTACCGTTTCATCAGCTTCAGAAAGGAGAAACAAAACCTAATAATTTGTCCTCCTCTCATTCCAGTGTCTGAAGCAGTATAGCATCTCAAAAGGCTACAACAAGCAAGGGATCGCTCATCATGGTCACCTCGGAAGCCGCCTCAGCAGGCACCTGCCTTCTCACCACAGTCACAAATATCCTGACAGGAGATAAATTGTCTGCTGGGAAGATTCTTTTAGAAAAGTTCAACAGACAGAAACCTGCTGATGGGGTGAAGGGCTCAGTGCCGCAGTATGACAGTCATTGAAGGTTGGCCTGGCAGCTGGGACTCCGCTCAGAGACGGTGATAGGAGTCACAGCAACAGGCAAATAGACCTGAAAAAGGATATACCTCTGGATGCCAGGAGTGGTTGTGGACTTGGGGAAGATGCAACAGGGAGAGAAGAATCTTCAGTCAAAACTCTCTCCAACATGATCTTGAGAGGAAGGAATAAGGTATGGGGTTTTGCAGAGACATATGCCAGAAGAACTGAAGTTTGTAAAAGCACCGTCAAACCTTGAGGAATTTAAACCAGCTCCACCTGAATCGGCTTTGCTAAGTTTGGCAAGTAGTTCCCAAGGGAAACAGTCAATAAGCTGCTGATTCCCAGCAGCTCCTGCTCCTCTCTATATCACATCCTGTGCACAATGAAGAAGGATTTGTATGGTCATTGTGAGTAAAAAACCACTACATCTGTTTTTTTTCCACTGCCTTCTACCCAAGAATGTGATCATTGACATCATCCCCATGAAAAGCAGGGTCTGTGGCCCTGGGCTGCCAGCGGGGTTATTGCACCTGAACACGGAGGACGCAAACATGCCGCAGCCATCGTGCTTCGACAGGTATAACCATGACTTCCCTGAGGGTTAGGACACAGCACAGGCAAGGCCCAGGACTCCTGCTTTTCAGGCTTTCAGATTTCAGTAATAAATTAACTCAGCTGCTTAAGGTAATCCCTAGCCCTATTGAAGTTGGAGTGAACTTTGTCATGAATGAACTGAGCTCAGACGTCACCTAATGAATGTGTATGTTTTGCAAGCTAAATCGATTCCCTTTTTTTTTCTGAGCTCAAGACTTCTGAGTGTATTTTGAAAGAGAATTATCTTCACAGGGAGAAGGAAAGAAAGGAAAAGAAAAATTTGATATTTGTTCCATTCAGGTATCTGCAAATTTGTAATTAACTTTTAAGAACTCCATAGCAAATAACTCAATTGTGAAACACTATGGGAGATACATTAAGATCCAGTTCTAATTTTTGCTTTCAGCAATGATTGATCTTTCTGGGGTTTTTATCTCGCTTCCACTTGGTTCATAAAAACTTGGGAGCAAAAACATTATGGTTTTGTCCTTGCATTGCAGTTTTGCTCCTTTGGTAATTTTTGACTGAGTCCTACAGTGTAGCAAAATTATTGAACTTGGTTTTGCTTAGGTCTCTAATTCCTGTAGCTCTTCTATTACTATGTGGCAGGGCACCCTATAGGCACAATAAATAAATAATACAACACTGAGAGCTGTAACAAATCACAAAATACATTATTAAAAAATTAAGAAATAAATATCCCCCTCTTACTTAAATAGAGATTGATTTTATAATGTGGAATGCTGAGGAGAGCTGCTGGAAAATATATGTGGGCCTGGGGACATGGAGAATACACTGTAATGGGCGATTTGCTCCCCCGATTAGAAAAATAAAAAACCCTAAGTGAATGGATATATTTGTCAAATGGAAACTGAAACTGAGCTCCTCTGTTTGTTCACTGCCCAGGTAAGATGCAGTCCCTTCCTTCATTAGGATGCTGTGCTGTGCAGCAAAAACCCCAAAAAGACATGAGCTGGCATGCAAAGGTGACTCTTTATGTCTTAAACTGTGTGGCAGGATGCAAGAAGAGGTTTTTTTCAAATGAGGAGTAGGCGCTGGCCTCCCTAGGTCACTGAGATATCTCTCAACAATGCTCCTCAAACTGTGGCAGAAGGTCCCCAAGGGGGATGCTGACCTGCCTGGGACATGATGCTCTGTGGACCTGGTGTGGCTCCCTGGCCCCGCTGCTTCCCTGCATTCCCTGCATCCCGGGCAGAGGTTTGATTGCTTGCGCCTCCTTGTGCCCTGCAGCAATTAAACCTCTACCCAGGTTGCAGCAATGTGGTGTGAAAGTGGAGTGCTGCTGAATGGCCAACAAGTCTTTCTTGTTTCTCAATGGAAGGAGGGAACCATATGCTCAGTGCATCGCTAAAAGGCTTGCAGCTCCAGTCAAGCCCTAATCTCATTAAAGATGCCCTTTCCTCCCTGTCTCAGGCACCTTTTTACCCTTCCACTTGAGCAGGTGCAGAATAGGCACACAGGGAGCTGGCGATGCACTTCTGTGCAGGAAGGACTTCTGACAGGCCCCCACCTTGCTCGACATGGCACTCCTCCCTGTGCACATGCTTTTGCTAGAGTACAGCATTCCTGCTGTGCACTCGCAGAGCCATGGAAAATCGTTTTGAGTACAGCTGCTTTCCATAGCTGAATATTAAGAGGTAACACTAATACCTTACTCTTACACTTTTTTTGTCAGTAGAAGTGCTTTTTATGGCATTTTACCCACCCATTATCTACGACTTCTTTCAGTCCCGAAAACCTCCAAGGAGGATTTGCAGCCCCCCTGGATAGCCTGCTCCTGCATTGAACTCTTCACTTAGCAAAGAAATTTTCCTAATGTTCACTCTGACCTTCCCAAGGTGCAGTTTGCAGCCATTGCCTCTTTCTGTGCCATCTTCCACTTCTAGAAAGAGTTTGCCTCTGTCACCTTTGTCAATCCCCTTTGTGTAGCTGCAGGTGATCATCCCTTTGCCCCCTTTTCATGTGATTGAACATCAGCTTCTTCAAGCCCCTCCTTGGTGGTCATGTCCATCCTGGTAAGTCTTCCCCTGGACCACATTTCCAAATCCCTCCTTAGCTGGGCCCTGTTCTGGGTGATACCTCACCAGTGCTGAGTAGAGGGGAATAAAAGCGTCTCTTGATCAAAAATCTTGCTCCTTCTAATGCAGCTGAGTGGGTACCTGGCCTTGTTCACAGTGAGTGTGCCCAGCTGCCTCAGCATGCACTCTGCTGCAAGTCCCTGGGTCCTCTTCAGCAGGTTGGTGACCCTGCCTGTTGTTTTCCAGCTGTGCCATGCTTCCAGTTGTCCTGCCCAGTGGCCAAACCCTGTGCTTCTACTGGCTAAATCTAATGAGGTGACTCATGGCTTGAACCTCTGGTGTCTTCTGGATTGACATCCTCAGGTGTCTATACCTCAAGGTGCTTCTGGACTGAAGTGCTGCTGTTCCCTGAGTAGGCCATTCTTCCTTATTTAGTGTCATCTGCAAATTTGCTGGGAGGGGGGCTTTCTGTGTTGCCATCCAGGCCACTGATGAACAAACTTCAGCCCAGTATCACAGAAGCTAGACCTTTCTCATGCCTGGGCTTCAAGAGACCACATTTCACCCTGTTACCCACACCAGAGGCTGCAGAACAGCAGCACAGATTCACCATCCCCACCAGGACAGTACCCGGTTTTACCAAACACAGCTCTCTATGTCCTTGTTCCCCTCCTGCTCCTACCCAGCTCTCACCCTCTGCACAGTCTTTCTCGTTGTGAGTCAAGGTTGGGTTTTGTGTCCAGCCTTACCATTTTCTGCTGAGACTGCCATGGAGAGAGAGTAGCGTGACGGTGAGGGTGGTCTTCTGTAAGAGGAACTATCGTCTTGGGAAAAAGACGGACACTATTTGCCCTTAGACAGTAAGGGTTACTGAGCTGCTTTGCCTGTCCATTCTAAAGACAGAAATTACATCTCTTACATAAAACTATTATTGGCTTGTACCTCTGGTCTTCATGTCAAAGTTCACCTCTTCGGTTTACAATATGAAGTAGTGCCAAGTTGTAATGCACACAACTGAAATGTGGGTCAGTGATGTGGAGGACAATTTAGCCAACCCGGCAGACCTCCTATTCACTCTGCTATATGACTATGAGCTGGAAAACACTGACAGATAAATACCTTAAAGTAGAGCTGCCTGCAGGCTATTTCTGTTCTGCAGTTCGTACAGACAGGCCTGAGCTAGCTTTACAGTAGCCCGCTTGGCTATTGCAAACATTGCCGTTGTGGGTGGATGCAGCTTAACACAGAGTAGTCCCATGGAGGTTCCCTCATCTCCTGTATGTGTCTCACATTCCCCACTGCCCCAGCTACACCGCTGGCTGTGCCTTGAGCAAAGCAGGAGGTGACTCCGTGGCTGCACAGCATGGAGGTGCCTCCTGCTTCTAAAGAGGGAGGATATGGTGTCCCCACAATACAATTCAGCTTCCATTTTTGCCTAGGAGAGTGCTCCATGGAGGTGGCACCATGAGGCAGCAACTTGGGCTGTGGGACTTATGAACAGCTGCCACTACTGACCTCACTGGACTCATTGGAGATGTGGATAGCTGGTCGACACAGCTCCTTCCCATTCCCTCCTTTTCACAGTTCCTTTTTCACTCCTTCTTGCAAACATCCCTGTGGTGGAGCTATGTTTCTTTCTGGTGCCATGGACATTTTTCATGTGGCTTATACGTACTGGATTTTCATATTATTTACCTAGGAAGTGGAAGGATTAAAGGGACCACATTATTTACTGCTACCCAAATGCTCTACATCAGCGACAGCATCTTTGTATATTCATACAGCTACCATTTAACCTCTCAGAGACAGTTCCTATACTCGCTAGAATTGAGGTGTATTTCATAAGGCACTGCCGCTGACAGGACGCCAATCCTGGCGAATGTTATGGTAACACATTATGGCAACAATTCATCACAAATGTCCCTTCATTATGAATCCATTTTGCTTTGAACTCAGTTTGTCCAAATGCTGAAACAAACAGCCTGGGACGTGTTTCTCGGGAGCTGTGATGTGAGGTGCATTTCCCCTCTTCTGTTTCCACCCTCCCGTTTTCCTACAGGGAAATGCGCAGCCATCAGTGTCTGAAGGGACGGCCATAGTTATTTTTGATGCTGCAAAAGAACAGAAGAAAACATATTACCCTTTGTGATGTGAATAATAACTAGATAAGATATCTGAAGGGTATTTATTCAACACATGAATTAAATTTCAAGGCTTCAAAAATAAACATCAGTGGAAGTTTAAAAATATACTTTCCCAGGTGATATTTTTACAGGGGTTTTATTTGCTGAAATGCCTTTGTTTTTACAGGAGATGACATTTAGCTGTGATGGGAATACATTATATACTCTTTAATAGGTTATTCTAAAATTAATTAACTGCTTAGGTGTAAGGCATTTATCTAAGGGGCTGTCACGAAGGACCAGACTCTCTTAGGGCAGTGTGTCTGCTTCATCTCAACCACATAAGAGCAGAGTCAGGACAATTCTCCATGCAGTGGGAGCCTGCAGCCCTCAGCAGCCAAGGGCTGAAGTTGCCATTGCGGGAGCAATGCCGTGCCGGTACGTCCCACCAGATTTTGGACACAAGAGCTTTGGGGCGTTGGCAGCAGCATGCTCTGAGCTGCCTAGATTAACCACCCCAGCAAGTGTCCTCTCAGGGCACGGGGAATCTGTAGATACCATAAATGCCACCTCTTCACCTTGTCCTGATGCAGCAGGGAGGAAGGGGCACTACTGGTGGGGAGGAGGACCCTTGCCTTCTCCCAGTCCCTGCTGTGGTCCTAGGCTGACGGCTCTGGCCAGCATGGGGAAGCCAGGTTGGGACCATGGCAGAGGTGCAAAGGTATAAAGAGGGATGGACCTACTCACATCCTGACTTCTGCTCCAAGAGAGTCATCTCCACCCCAGGATATGGCATGTGAACCTCACTCCTCCACCGCAGGCACAGTCATGCATGGATATGGGGCTGGAAGAGGTGACCCTGGAGCAGGGACTGATGCAGCTTCAGCAGCCACAGCTTGCTGGGGCAGGGGTGCCAGGGTCTGGCAGCAAAGACGGGCCCCTGCCTTTTTGCACTGGCTCCTGTAACCAGTGGAGCTACTTCTGCAAAAGACTATGTAGGCCAACATCAATTTTTAAGAAGCATTCAAATTCAAGCTCATGGCTAGACTAGCTAAAAGCACCCTTACAGCCGTCGGCCTTCCTGCTGTTTGGGTCCTGCATCCCAGTTCACAGTCTGAAAACAGACCTGGGCTTCATGCACCCCTTTCCTCCCACCTCTGCCCACCCTCTCTGCTGTTCCCGCATGCCAGAGCAGCCGTCTGGCAGCTCCTCACCTTCTTGCTTGCGTGTGAATCCCTGGAGTCCTGTGTTCCAGCCTCAGGATATGTGCAATGCGCAGAGATATCAAGGGGTCTCCCACGGCAAAATCAGCACCCAGCTCCTCTCTGCCTGCACCACACTCCTTCCTCCTTTGTAGGCTCACCGCCCTGTCTCCTGCTGTGCCTTCCCTCTCCCCTCGCAGCTCTGAAGCCAGCAGTGAGGCTGGATGATACTCAGGTGTTAGTGGCAGGATAGATCTTTTCAGCCTGGGTGGGAGATGGCAGTAGCGGCAAGGACATTAGTAGGAGGTCACTTTGCTCGGGGGTGGCTTGAAGCTCACTTTTGTGCTTGCTGGGCCCTGCTGGCGGGGTGTGGGGGGAGACCCCAGACTGGCATGAAGAGGAGAGACCAACGAGAGGAGGCAGCAGATCCCGTCCTTTGTTCTCTTTCCTGCAAGGCAGCTAAATGCCAGCTCTTAATTATGTTTCAACATTTTCCCTTTTAATGTTAATGCCAGTGTTAATTAAAGAAAGACTGTGCCACTCGATATATCTGAGCTTAGATGGCCGGTCATTCTGGAGGTAAATAGGTATAATCATTTTTGTTTTTTCTGCTTTGCATTCACTTACACACCATACTTATTTGGCCCTCTGCCTCTTAAAAACACACTTCGAGGACAGAAGAAAATCTTATTTAGCAAATTACCTTTGAGTCACCATTTTTTTGGAGAAGCCAGGCATACAGGTACCTTTCTGGACTTCTCTGTCATGGGATGACGCACCAAATAACACACTAAGTAATTTGATCCAGCAATTAAAAGTAAGGCATGAATTACACTAACAACTATCATGGAGAGAAAATTAATTCTCTCATAGCTACACTGGTACTGTAAATGAAGTATCACAGGTGATTAAAAACCAATTGTGTTGAGCCAAACTCTCTCAGAAAAAATGTGAGAACTTTGTAAACATGCTGACAAGCACAGATCTGCACCCCAGGTGTGGAGGGCCTGAGATCTTGCTTTACAGTTTAATCTGCAGTCACTGGGAGCATCAGCAGGGGATCCTAGAACCACTGTGTGAGCAGATTGCATCAGCATTCACCTTTACACGCCACTGGCGACTTCCTGTTATCTTTTAAGAGCCTCCTAAAATGTGGTGCTGCATAGCACCAGTTAATGTTCCCTGTTGCTTCTGAGGGCAATGGTGAGGAGGAACTTCTCAAGTTAGCAGCTTTGAGACCTCACTTCTGAAGTTTTTGACCCACCTTCACACCTGACAGCCTTTATGTCAGGTCTGACATTTTGTAACAAAAAACAAGCACACAAACAAACAAACAAGCAAACAAACAAAAAAAAAAACCTGAAGAACAACAAAAATAACACCCCAAATTGTAGGGTTTTTGAGAGATTCCAAAATTAAATTTCTTAATGGGCTGTAACAGAGCAGACTGAATTTTTTCCCTGACCTGAGAACACTGGATGTGAGAGGGCAGTACCAGCCATCACAGACAGACTGATGCTATCAGACAGTCACATCATCGAATACATTTCATTAACTCACGGTGCAGAGAACACAAGAACTTCTTTGACTGGGAAAATTTACCAGAGGGTGGTGAATAAAGAGATAATGAGGCCAAAATCATAATTCATGTATCTATAGAGAGCAGAAACAGAGCAGCCTTTATGGTCACGGGCTTGTCATACAATGCATGAGCCCAACAGGCCTAGCAGCAATGATACGGCAATCTCATAGCCATTTACACATCACCACCGTAAAAGAGTGTTTCAGAGGAAGACAATAAGCACTGTCCTAAGAAAGTTGTTTTGAGAGCAATGAAAACAATCCCCACGTGAAGCAGCGAGGTTAGATGGTGAATTGGAGCAGCCCGGCCATCCTGGCAGAGCAGATCGGGTCAATGTCTTGGGGAGGAGCACCTTGCTGGCTGGCTGACATGGCCCGTAACGCATCTCAGCTGCATGGGTTCCCCACGCGCTGCCCGTTTGTGGCTGAAGGCAGACCGAGGGTTCCCTTCGCTGCACACGTGCCCACCCTACTGCCCAGCAGCACGTGGTTCGGCCGCTTGTACTTCAGCCGGCTCACTGCACACTAGGGAAATCAGCCCTTTACTCACAGCCTGGCCTGTGCTGCGTGAGTTTCCTCCCTTTTTATACTGTCACTTTTACTGCTTTATTCCCAGTATTTGTCCCTTCCTTGCTTAGCATCATTTTCACAACAGAAACATACTTTACCTGTCAACAGAGAGGGTGACAGATGGTTAGGAAAAGTTGTTCTTGTGGACCAAGTGGTCCACTGGATGCTAAGCTGAGAGCAGCAGAGGGCTCTGTCAGCGGGCTGCAGAGGGAGTCAGCATCTCCCGCCACAGAACTGGGACAATGGGGTCACCCTTTTCGGTGGAAGTGCATGGGGAAGGGCAGAAGAAAATTCTGCCAAATTCTTTGAACTCGTTAAAATGAAACCAGTACTTGGGGGAAAAAAAAATCTGGTAGAAGAGCTACCTTAATTTTCACAGGTTCACAGAACAGGATGTATTTGTCACCCCGAATAAGCTGTGAAAAGTATTTTTAACATGTTTAATTACAATTGGCATTCCTGCAGCACAGTCAAATGCTAGAGATGGCCAGGTCTATGAAAAGTGATCGTTATGACACTGTCACCGTGGGAGCCCTGCGGGAGAAACTGTAAGCCAGCTTCCAGCTCTCTTTTATCATTAGCCCCCTTTAAAAGGTAAGCTATCTGCTTCATTTTAAGTGGCTGAACATTAAGGATTTTCCTCAAAACAGCACTATAAGCAGGAATAACTTGTATTTTACAGTCAACCCGATTGGCCTTCCACTTAGTGATGATAAAAACACCATTACCTTTGCCATAAGATGGTCATCACCATCCGATTGCGGTTATACATCACATAGATATAGATACACACATATTTGAACTCCACTTGCCCTGTTCAGGGTGAGAAGTGTTTTTTGTCTTCCAAGCTCTTAGAATGAGACACTTACAAGAGTTTTAGCTCTTTTCCCTTCATGGAATAATAGCTCTGCACACCTGATGGGGGGTTTAAAACTGTGCTGGATTCATAAATTGCCATGGAAATAGGTCCTTTTGGGATTCATCCCTGTACTCATTAGGACTCTAGGATCTCCCTCCAACCCCAACAGGCAAACGTCAGTCACTTTAGTCTCCACATTGCCCCTCTCCTCACTGTGGTGGTATTTCCCTTGCTCCTGCGGTAAAATACAATTGACATCAGAAAAGAAAAGCCACACGTTACCATCCCAGCTGAGGGCTGTCACAGCAAGTGGGGTTTGAAGCCGCCCAGCTGTGGCCATTCCCGTGTCTCGTGGCTGGGAGCATGTCCACACATGAAGTCGTTCTGGTAAGCCCATCTCTGAAATCAGGCAGGGATTCCTCAGCACATACAGTGGGATCATCATTACCATTGCAAACCAGCTCAGGGGTTGGCAACTGTGTGTCGGGGTGATGCTGATCATGGGTTAATTAGTAAAAGAAAGGTTTCATTAGAGTCTGTACAGCCCCGTGCTATGCTGTGCCAGGCAGCTCCTGGGGTCTGCAGCAGCAGCATCCCTGCGTGATGCTGCCCTCACTGCACAGGCGCCCCAGCGTGCGCAGGGACGAGTCAGAGCTATCTGACACACGCAGGGCTGCACTGTGCGGCAGAGCTGCACCTTCAGCCACACTGTGCTAAAGCAGAGGTGGGTGTTTGCAGTGAAACAGCTTGAAGATTGTTGCCTGGAGCTGCTCTGACTGGGGATGCTGGGAGAGTGGAAGGAAGGTGTTGGTGACCACAAACGTTTCTTCCACTGGAGAGCTAGGAAAATCGTTGCTGAACCCATGGACAAACTGACCATTTTCCCTGGGGCCAATCCTATCTTTGGGTGGGCTGTAAGGCTACCTGGCAGCCCACCCCAGGTAAAAGGAGGTTATGGGCATCCTAGTCCGGTCTGCCACAAGGCACGATGAAGTTTTTCCCTCAAGCTGGAGTAGCTCCTGGTGCCAGCGGCACCCACAAGGTTATCCTGGATGTTGTTTCCATCCCACTCACTGCCTCTTCCCTAGGTTTGGTGTTTTCCTTACTGGCGTCCATCCTTACAGACTTTCTTTCCCTGTTAGACAGACTTTTTCTTGTTTCAGCTTTAACAAGATTGTAAAGTACTAGGATTACTAAACATTCAACCAGATTCATAATTCTTTAATGTCTATTAATCCACCCTGTTTCTAAAAAGGGAACTACTATACTACAACAACATGGCCAGATCAGTATCTTCCCAGTACCTCTACAGCAGTTTTTGTATCATACTTTTTTTCTACAGAAATGCAGTATGTTATTCAAATAAGACTATGCCTCACAGTTATGAGTGTGCCACTACGATTAATTCATCTTGCACCATCCTCTGTCCTCATTACATTTTTATTATAAGAATTAATACATTTTGCCATTTGCTATTCTGGTTACAATCATGAAGAAGTCGTGAGAATGAATACATTTTGTACCACTTTGTCCTCGTTATAATTTTAAGATGTTCTCAAGAATGGATTAATTCAATGCCACTTTTCACTCTTTATCCTGAGAAGGAAAATTAAAATAGTTATGAAACGCCAGCAGGTCCTATTCTCTACCTATTTTGTTATCGGTCTAGAGATTTTATCAAGAAGAAAAATAATAATAAAATGTATAAATTTGCTTGAGAGAGAATACAGAGGGAATCAGTAAAAATGTCACAGATGACCTAGTCCTTGTGACTGGCTCAAGGTCATAATCTCAAGTCCTGTTCAGATGCTATAATTATAAAGATCTAATTTTCATTAATTCACTGTTTCCCAAGTGGAATGAAAACAACTGTTTCAAAATTAACAGTAGGAATATATACAGTTCTGCTGTTCAGGTTCCCCACAAATGTTTATAGCTTTCTGTTCATTATGAAAACCTGAAATAAAAATATAAGAAAATAAATAGTATTTATTAAAAGAGCAATAGATTGTATTAGTAACTGATGTATACAGACTCTACCATAAATTACCAGGAAGGCAAACCCAGGGCAGTTGTCCTAGGATTTGATCATATTCATGTTAAATCAAATAAAAATCCTATGGATTTTTATGGGCGTTGAAGCAAACCTTTTCTCATCGTGTGCAAAACAAGTTCAAGTATCTCGGAGGATTTTCCTGCACTGAACGAGGAGGGACCTCTGCCAGGCACTGATCACAGACACCTCTTCCCTGAGTCCCACTTTCTTTCAGACTACTTTCAGAGCTGCACTGCCTGCTGGAGATGGAGTCCTGGTGGAGATTTGATCCTTTTTGAATCAATGTATTGGTATGTCTGAAATTTAACAGGAGAACAGAGTTTGAAGGCTTCCTAACAGATGAAGCAGGGGCTCTGGATACCCTAATGGGTTGGGAGACTCAAGAGAAAACTCACACTATCATGACTAAAAAGCTAAGCAGGTGTGTTGCATCTCTGCTACCCTCTCCTTTCTCAATAGTGTGATCAGTAACACCAGCTTCCTAATGCTAGGGTGAGATGTAAAATTAGGAAAAATTCCTTTACATAAGGTGAAGAGTCTGAAAAAACTGTAAAATGTGGCTTGAAATTCCTTTCCTAATAGTGTAAATCATCAATAATTCAGCTCCTGTTTATTTCAGGTCCACAACTGTAAAAACAGTAATTTCCTCCCCCATAATATAATACAAGGAGAGAAAGATGAATTACACTATATTGTACGTCAGGAAGTGCTATGTCGGTGGTGGGTACCTGATGGTCCTGTTCTGTCTGTGCAGTTATTCTTCACTTCCCAGTCCCAGTCTTTTAAAAATTGGGACTCTATTCTCACAGCACGTAACTATCCAAAGCATATGTTATTGTATGCTGCAACACAACGTCCATCTCTGTCTTTTCTTGCCACATGCTGCCAACTACAACTGCAGGTTAGTCTCTATACCTTACCTATGGAAGAAGACCATGAAGAGTAGTTGCCAGGTTGCTTCCCAAGACAAAACTGGACAAGAAATCCAAGTTTTGATGCTTTGGGCTTTGGAAATGAGTTCTGTCCCCTCAAAATTCCAACTCAGATATGGATGGTTGACATCTGCTTAACAGACTATTCTTGGACTAAAAATGAACTTCTTTGCATGTACTCCTCCAAGCATCCCCTTTACACCAAGAGAGGGACCTTTGGATAGCCTGGAGATATATCTTCTGTGGCCAGGGCTCCTCTTAATTTCCTCTGTGGCTGGCTCAAGGCATTTGTCTGGCCTGCTGCTACATAACTATAAATTCACCTGTAAAAATAATGAAAGAAATGTCTCTTTCCATGTAGTTAGCATCAAATACCTTATTTTTAACCTTTCAAAATATTAAAAAGAGTTACAGGGTTTCTAATGAGCAGCATTTACCATTTAAAATTGTTACAGCCTGAAATTGCACCTGGTTTTCTGCTACACAATTTGAAAGATTTATAGGCCCAGATTTTCAGTGCTCTCTGGATAAAAGGGAGAGCATAGAGGCGAAACAACCAGAGAAAAACAACCAGGCATTGTCAGGGCCAGCAGTGCACTGCCAGCCCTCACCGTGCCTGCCCGTCCCATCCCTGGTCCAGCCCCATCCCCAGGGAGGTGCCTGATGCCAGGGGCTGCCAGGGCACCCCTGGAGACAGCTCAGGCACCCCAAGAGACACCCAGAGAAGCCAGAGGTGTCCAGTGCAGCCGTTTTGCCCCCAGGATTCAAGGTGCTGTCTGTGCCGGGCTGCAAGTTCAGTATGTGCCAAAGACTTTGCTGGAACAGGACATCATCATTGACAATGGATGAGAAAATGTTTTAAATAAGCAAACATGCTCCATTTGATTTTGCATGCTTGCTTGCTTTGATGGAAATCTTAATTTTTCTTAGATTTCTTCTGTAGACATTCACAGAAGCCGTTTTGGGTCAGCACATAATTTATAAAGAACAGATGTGGCATGAAAATATGAAGGATGCTATTGGAAGTGATCCCATTTGATCTCTGAGCATAAATAACACCCCAGTTTCGTACCGCAGACTGCTGCACCCAGGGACTCTCTCTGTCCTGTGACCCCGTACATAAGCATGAGGAGTTTGTCACAAACGGTCACATCCTCACCTCTCGGTCTAGCTGATCGCCTTTTCCCCTGTGTTCTGCGCAGCTGACCCTTGGGTTTGCTTTGGATTTTCATAAATATTTACAATTAAAAATAGTTGTTCGTTGAAGGTGGCACTGATAGGAGCTATGAGAAAATCAAATGTACCTCCAAACCACTTGTGAAGCTAATAAGATCCTAAGGCAGAGCTAAAGCTACGACTCAAAGCAAGAAATGTGAAAGTTCAGTTAGTTAGGTTAAAAACATAATACAGCTTTGGCCATCTGTGTCTCCTGTAAACTTATAGACAGGAAGAAAAGATAAACACTGCCTTGCTCCATCAACTGTTATTGCATTCATATTCTGTATGGGGCTTGGCCTGACACTGATAATATTTTCTGTCAGTATATGTGATTATGGTTGCCAAAGTACTTATTCAAGTGTAGGCTAGACTGTTGTCTGCATTTAGTCTCACTTTAAATGGATTTTTGAAACCAAAAAGATTATCTGATCAGGAATATGGGCATGGAAAGAGGTTTCAATGCATAATTTTCATTTGGATTTGACATATGTTTCGTGTTATTATTACTTATTTCAACATCCTCAAAACCTAAGGACAGTTAAGTCCTCTGTTCCATTATATTCTCTCTGTACATGAATGTTTAAATGAAGTTTTTATTAGTGACAGGATCCTTCTCTATCTTCAGTTTAAACTTCAGCAGACCCTTAGTGGGTCCATAAAAAGCAAAGGGATACTCCTAGGCCACGAGGTAGAGCTCTCACGAAGCATCAGATACTCCTGTATCTGCCACATCACGGTTCAGTTCTGCAAACGCAGTCAAGCGGTGTGATTGACAAGCCGGATCAATCAGGCTTCTCATCATCACAAGGTGATGGAGTCGCCCAAGATGGCTGAAAAGATGCTGGCACCTGGGACAAAGCTGTTTTAAAGTGAGTAGCTCAGCACATCTTTGGAAAGATAGGCCTCCCCTCGCAGGGGCCGGCTGGTGCATCCAATGTGAGAGGTTTGGGTTTTTTTACAGGGCCTGTAATTAGCAACTAATAAAATCGCCCCCATCCCCAGCCTCCCTGTAGGCCAGCAGCAGGTGCTCCTATTTTCAGATGCATGCGAAATATCTGCCAAATCATTTGGCACATTTCAACTAGAAATGTGCCAAATTACCTGTCATAGCTAAACTGCCTTTTTAAAAGAAAGATAAATGCTCCCGCTGCTCAATTTGTGTGGAACGCGAGTGCCCTCCCGTGGAGCTCGGCTGCCGGCGGGTCCCCCACCACGGACACCCCCCGCCCCGTCCCCCACGTGGGGCCGCCGGCACGGAGCCCCGCAGGCAGCCGCTCCGTGGGACGCGGACCCGGGAGGTCCCTCCGGGAGCCCCGCTCTGTGCTCTCCGCACCGGCGAGGCCTTTTGACTGCTGGTCAGGACATCTGGGTTTCACTTGCGGTTCCAGCTAAAGAAATAAACCGGCCTTCGGAACCGCTGGTGCCACTGGAGAGGCCACTACTGGGGGATGCTGCCGGGGGAGGGGGCTTTGCCTTCCAGTCCTCTGCAGCAGCAGCAAGGACAAGCGAGCAGCAGAGGCGAAGCCACGGCAGGGCATCACGAGGGGAGCCAGGAGCGTGTGTCTGCGCGACGCGGCCACAGCTCAGAAAGCGCACCGCCATGGGAGGAAAACTAATGAAATCTCAGGACCAGAAAAATGCCCCATCTCAGCAGAAAGCGCCAGGGAGTGGAATGAACTTTCTGGAGGACAGAAGAAGGGGGAGGTGTTTTATTGTTAATAACAGCTGATGATGACTGATGAAATTCTCTTTCATCTGCTGTTTGAGACCTCGTTCTTGGATTTTTCATGATTTTCTTTTCCCTTTTATCATGATCTCGGGCTCTCTCTTTGGAGATTTTAATTATCTTACCATCAGCTCTGTCAGTATGAATAAGTTATTATTTTATTTATAGCCATCTTTATAAAACATACTTTGAAACCTCAACTAACAGAAACTTCATTGCAGCCGGTAACGCTTGACAGCGTCCTTGCTGTCCTCTCCCTAACATATAAACCCTCATCTGACCAGGCTGCAGGGGTAATAGCAAGGCAGGGCTGATCCAAATCTTGTGCCTCTGAAAAAGTCGTCACACCATGTCATGAAGCTTTGGCTTTTCAAACCCATCTGACTAAAGGAGCAGCCCCCCAGGGTAATCTTGTAATTATCCACAGCTCAGCTATTGCAAAGCAGAGTGCAGCCTGAGCTCACTTATCGACTTTTCACTTATCTGGGCTGATTATTTTAAACACGGTAAAGTCCCTAATGAAAAAAGGAAGCCATTTAATCCAGCCCCGTGACTGCATCAAGCGGGACTCTGGTTTGTACAGGCGCTTCTGCCTCAGCCATCAGCAAAGTCACTGAGCACCTTCCAGTCACGCATGAAGCAACGTGACCAGTGTCTGTCCCATTTGCCTTCTCCTCTTGTAGCTGGGGGAGAAATGTGTTTGCCACTTTGCACCACTGGCACCTTGCTGGGCCACCTAGCAGTTTCTCAGCCTGTTGCCTTCTCATGTCTTCATTTCTAATAGGGAATTGCTAGCTGCCTCAGAGAGTGGCTGACTTTAAAATAGCTGCCATGCAAAGCTAACATCTACTATCATTACCATCATCGTAGCAGCTTACCTTTCCATGGCACCTGTCAAACCAAAGCAAGCCAGTGGAAGAGCGCTGAAATGCCACCTCCTTGGGGTTGAAGAGTGGCAGACGTTGCATCACATGCTACATGACTAGGGGACAAATGACATTTGGACAAGGACACAGGGACCAATTCCCCTAGAAAAACCCCAACATCTAGTGCGTGCACCAGGAAGATCACAGAGTGCAGAAAGGTCTCTTCCCAAAGCTGCTATCACACTGTGCGACATGGAGCTTACTTGCTTCGGGAGATGATGTTCTGGGATTCTTTTAAAGAAAACCCCCACTCCCTGGACTTTGGTAAAAAGGCACAGCCACAGAGAGCTTTTCGCTCTCTGTCCGTGCTGCCAGCTCTGCTGTTGGTGAGCTGAAAGGCTCACAGGGTGGCTGTGTCCAGGTGTGCCGATGTGTGTGTCGATGTGTGCGTAGGGGGGGCACTCACAGGCTGGAGGGATCGCCAGTCGCTTTTAGCAGATACATCCAGAGCAGTGATTCAGCACTTGGCAGCCCATGAAACCACTTCTCCATCTCACTCTCTCTCTGTGCTGAAATACTCCCTCTTTCCAGTTTTATGACATTTGCCATGCCATCTAAATGCACTCTGTGACTAAAGTGACGGCAGTATTTTCCCGGTGTGCCCACCCTGCATTCAGGAGGAAGCTGTGAGGTGGCTGAGCGCGGTGCAGTGGGGATGGAGGTGCAGCCACGGGAGACCTTGCACAATGGTCGCCTTGAGCTCTGAATCACGCAAGGTTTGTAGTTATTTTTCTTGGCTGTGGCATGCAAACGCACAACTGGTTTGGCTTTGTACAAGAGGGCAGGAGCAGAAGCAGGAAGGTCCCCGCAATGGGAGACCTTAACCAGAATTCCTGCCGTCGTTGAGGCTAGTAGGTCAGTCAGGGCCGAGCTCATTCACTTTGCAAACACAACCTGAGGCTCGGGGCGCCTTAAGACACACAGACCAAGACAAAATGGCTGGCCATGGCCCAAATTGTGGTTGCAAAGGAAGGCATGTTTCCTGCCCATATTTTTTCCCCTTGGGTGGGAGAACTTAAGCAGGGAAGGCTTGCAGTGCCACCTGCAGCAGGCACCCATTCAGCAATTTTATTTTCTGTATGGCGTGCCACGCACTTGCAGCAGGATAAGTGACAATTTCCACTGCAAGTTATTAAATAATAACGGGTGCAGCATGGTGCCCAGGCACTCGAGCAGGTGCAGCACCAACAAGGCTCTCTCTCTCCCAGTGCCACAAGGATATCTGCTGCAGAGGGAGCTCTGGCAGGGAAAAATGAGCAGCAATGAAAGACAGGTCTTTGTGATGTTTGAGGCAAGACGGTGATGTTGTCACCAAAACAGCAAGAATGGTGCTTGAATAGTTCTGTCTTTAACGCTCAATTAAGGAAAAGGGGGAGGAAACAGCACAACAGGAGTGTGGCACCGCAGCTGAAGATGAGTAAATGTTACGCTTCAACTGAACACGCGTAATAGCTTCCTGTGCTCCCTCCTCCTTGCACCTTCCTCCTCCTCTTCCCTCTCTCCTCCCATCTAGGAAGCAAGGCTGGGAGGGCAGGGAGCACAAGCCCTCCCCCTGTTTGTACAAATAGAAGCAAACGAGGAGGTGTGTGGATGCTTTTTTCCATACCTCTAGCGAAGGGTTCACAGTGGTTTGCCTCACCTACGAGCCAGTGCCAGTAGTGAACCAGGTTGCTCCCCACAGGCGAAGGTACAGGGCTGGCAGCAGAAGGGAACAAGAGCTGCTCTTTCACTTCTTCTGCACCGACGAGTGCAGTGAGACACCGATAGTCCCTGCTGATGTAAATGGCATTCATTATTTTTAAAAACTGGAGTGGAATGTCTTACACACACGCACGCGCACACAGAGCTTGCTGGCTCTGGCTTTGTCCTGAAGCACCTGGCACGTTTTCAGTTCCTACCAGACCTGGAAAATGCACACGAAGAAAACAGTAAGGCCAATATTTGCACACTTCATTATCAGTGACAGGGAGAAAAAGCAGAAATCAGGAAATACAGCTCAAAGTGATATTTGATAGCATATGGATATTAGACTACCCAGGATGGCCACAAACACTGATGACAAGCATGATTTTAAAGAAAGCTAAACTGTGCTTTCCTGGCCTGACTGCTAGTGAGTAGGATCTCTCATCTCACACACAGATCCCGTAGGTAAAAGATTGCTACTGCCTCTCCTGAAAACCTGGTATCAGCCATAATTAAAGATGGTGTCTAAGCCTAGATGGGGTTTGAGTCTGACTGAACACAGCAGCTCCTCATCCAGCAATGCCAGATCTCCCAGCTCTCTGGAAGCAGAGCAGATGAAACAGAAAAACGTACATGATAATATCAGAGTAGCCTTTAGGCAGCAAGGTAGGAATATTGGTAACTAATGAAAATATCAGAGCAGCCTTTAGGCAGTGAGGTGGGGATACACACTGGTAACTAGAAATGGTAGACGGAAGTGTCCTGACCGCAGTGAGAATGCACACAGCCACCAGCTGAGGGCTTCCAGCCTCCAGGAATCCATCGAGTCCTCCACAAGCCTTCGCTGTAGGGAATAACACTGAAGGTTCCCACAGGTGCCATGTGGTGGATGGGAGCTGTCAACTGTACAAAACACTGGAGCCGTTTTGCTGCAAAGCAGGGCAGCTTTTAGGACCTTCATATTCCATTTGGCCTAAATGGGAATAGTCCCCTTTGCTCCTGCACGGTGGGATGGCCTGGACGGAGCAGGAGAGCCGTGGTGTGGCTGGAAAGGCGGCTCCTGTTGATGCCATTGCTCTTGCTCCCCTCCCCGCAGGAGCTGGGCGTTTCTTTTGTGCGACACAGTGCTACCGAACGTGGAGAGATCAAATTCAGTGTAAATCTGTTCCATCATTCAGGGATCATTTTTTCAGCCCCTTTTTTGTTACCAGACACATGAGGTAATCCAATTACCTGTGAATAGATTTGTGGTACCCAGAGCTATTTCAATAGTGATGTGCCTCTGTTCCTTCCTGCAAAATATGTCAAAGCAATTTATCTACACATTTGAATAAGTCATCTATGCAATCACTCTCCTTCAGGGAGAAATTTAATTTCTTCCGCAGAAGGTTTGCTGTTGCTATACAGAGATGCGTAAGTCACAGTTAATTGCATAGCTATCCCTGAACTTTTCTTTTTAAAGTAGAGAAATCATCAGAAAATATTCCTGGATTCCCTAACTGAAACCGAGATTTGGTAAACACGGATATTAAAATTAAACCATTAAAGAAGACTTCTTCAAACAGTTTGTATCTTTAAAGGGGGATGTTTCTCCTACAAGTTGTCTCTTCCCTGCTCTTGCACAGCCAAAGGGCTCTCATTAGGACTACCTTCATGGAAGTCACATGAAGCAGAGCTCCTACCCTTCCCTCTTGTCTGAGCAAAGCTTTGCTCAGAGGAGCGAGCAGAACAAGCACATTATTCTGCAGGGAAATTATATAAATATGGAGGGCACCTCAGTGCAAGAATAGGAATTAAAAAAATAGTTTCACATAGCACGTGCTGCCTCTGCTGAAGGGAAGAAAGGGCACCAGATTCCTGACCTTGTGGAGCAAGTTCACAGTTGCAACCCTGCTGCAGGCTGACAGCAGGTAAAATGTGATGTCAGCAGGTCTTAAAAAACGAACTGGAGGAGCTTAATGGGATGTAGACTAGGTCAAGGGACTATGAGAAATGGCTTCGCCTACTGCTCCCTGCAGAATGATGTCTCCCGAGGGGAGTCTGGAAAGAGATGGGTCTCAAAGTCTCTCTGGCAGCTGGACAACGAGGGTCAGACCAGTGAAGAAACACAGCTTCTAAAGCAAAAGGAAGAATTAATGACTGCAGTTCCTCTGCAGCTAAGTTTGATAATTAACTATAATAATTACTGCACTACACCTGTTTTTTCCAGTCTCGTCACGGCCCCACTTCCCTAATTGAGGGGCTGATCTTGCAATCATTGCTCAGGCTTGGCACATACTGCCACAGCCCCTCTTTCTTCCCAGCCGCTCAGTTGTCCTCAAGTGCAGCTTCCTTCCAGGCAACACGTCTGGCTTGAGCAGGCAACATCTCTGGTAACCCACATCAGCATCCGCCCAGGGTTGCTGAGAGCTGGAGTACCCTCTGGGATGGGCTGCGACCGACCAGGACTGGGCTGTGTCGAGGAAACAGGGCAGTGTTGATCAGTCATAAGCAGATATGGCAAGAAAGGGCTCTCTGGAGTACAAGTCACTCAGAGGTCCGTCTGACACTGAGATCAGCATGCACAGGCAGCTCTTCTGTGTTTCCTTCTCTGCCTGGCATGTGTATAAAAATCTCTTCTTGTCATATCACTAGGGAGAGGGGTGTAGGGATACGATGCAGGACCTACTGCTCTAGCACTCTGTGGAGGACATCAGACTGAGGTCTGGAGTGGCTCTCCAGATACAGGAGCAAGATGACAGCGACAGTCTTCAGGTCCTGCCCCTGAGCTGTGGAATCACTGGAGTGGGACAAGTCAAGGTACCAACTCATGAACTTTCCTTTCTAAATGTAAGTATTTTCGCAGAGCCACACTGGCAAATTGCAGACCCTGTAAATGCAGGAAGTGCCAAAAGTACTCCTGTTATCCTTGCATAAAAGACTGAGCAAGCTGAGCAAACTGGTGCTACAGAAAGGGCTCGGTCTCAATTAGATTGCTAATAATGGAGTTTGGGGTAAAGAGATCCATCACCAGTCCATAATTTTGTTCTCCTTTATACAGATAACTCATTACTACAAAATATATCCTCTGGTGCAAAGGCAGGAGCAAGCCACCTCCAGCAGGCTTTCTGAAGAGGTAGTCCGTCAGAGGCACAGAAATCACCCCAGATGTGTGACAGAATCAGGCTGCTGCAAGCTCACTCCAGCCAGTCCTTACCGCCACGGCACCCGGCTTGTTCCAGCCCCCCATGGCTGCTGGCTGTCACATGTGACATCAGTCACCAAAACTCACTTCTGTCCATCGACATCTGCTTGAGTTGTATATCACCTGTATAGCCTCTCTTGTGCGTGTGGTGGTGTTCAGAGATGGTAAGCCCCTGCTCTGGCAACAGCCCTTTCCACACCCAGAGGGAAAATGAGAGGAGAAAGAGCAAAGCCCACAGCCATTGGCAGCTGTTGGCAGAATTTAACCTTATCATGGCTGGGTGATGGGGATCAGTATGGGCCTGACTTTCTCACTTCATCTGTCTGCATCCCTAGTAGACCAAAATGAAGGATTGACCCCTGCAAGGCAAATTCCTCCTCCCACCTCCCTGCCTTCCTTTGCAATAAATTGATGCTATTCCAGTGTACAGCCCTGGGTTCCCTGGCAGTTCAGGGACGCTGTAATGATATGAATGCATCCAGAGGAGGGCAACAAAGCTGGTGAAAGGGCTGGAAAGCATGTTCTGTGAGGAGCAGCTGAGGACTCTGGGCTTGTCTAGTTTGGAGAAAAGGCTGAGGGGCGGCCTCATTGCTCTCTCCAGCTTCCTGAGGAGGGGATGTGGAGAGGGAGGTGCTGAGCTCTTCTCCCTGGGATCCAGTGACAGGATGCGTGGCAATCATTCAAAGCTGCATCAGGGGATGTTTGTACTGGACATTAGGAAGCATTTCTTTATCAAGAGGGTGGTCAAACCCTGGAACAGTCCTCCTAGAGACGCAGTCGATGCCCCAAGCCTGTCAGTGTTTAAGAGGCATTTGGACAATGCCACCCTTAATAACTTTTGGTCAGCCCTGATGTGGTCAGGAGTTGGACTAGATGACTGTTGTAGGTGTCTTTCAACTGAAATATGCTATGCTATGCTACGCATTGAAAAAAGACTGACCCCAAAAATGGTACTTTGAAAATGCATGTATTTCCCACTTAAGGCTCCAATGATCATCTAGAAACAAAACAAAACTGAAAATCTATCTATTCTAAGCAAGAGCCAGTTCTCCACAGTTACAGATGATTCAAAATCAGAAAGTGCTATACATATCCTGCCAACCCTGGTGCATAAAAAATTGCATCAATTATCTGTTCTTTAGTTTGCATAATCCAAACCCAACTGGGAGAGTCTCTTTTAACCTGATTCTTCCCACTCATGCAGGAGAAGAAAACCTAGGATCTTTTGCCCAATGATCCTAAAAATTTACCAGCACATCTAATACCACCTGACAAACTTGGGCCTATGATATTAAGTCAAAATCCAAACAACTGGGACAAAAATTAAAATCTTAGTCCCCCTCGCCCATTTTGACTCAGACTTTTATCAATACAAAAAGCCCATGCAGAGTTTCCACCTCAATGCTTTTTATGTCTTCATATGTCCTTCTGTACCTGTTATTTTCTCTCATTAAGTACACAAGAACACGCTTTTCCATGCTGAATCACAGGAACCATTTCCAGCAAACAGTTTCCGTATTATTACAGCCCACAAGAACAGTGTGGGAACTTTATGAATAGCAGCAGCTAACTGAGATTAAACTGCTGGTTTGGGAATTTTTTTTAAGTCATCTACTGTTTTTTTTTTTTATGATTGTGCTCTGAAATAATAATTTAATCATATGGAATGCCAGTAAATCTCTCGAAAATAAATAATTTATAAAAATATTAAGTTAAATAATCCAGGCAACCAACCTAATGAATTGTTTGGACGAAAATAGATATTAACCACCAGAGAACAACAAAAGTTACTCCTTAAATGTCGACTGTTGCTGCAGATGCAGTTTTAGGCATTTTATTGCTTTTATAAACTGATGAACAGTATTTACAGGATTGATATTCCCCAAACCCCACAATCACTGTTGTCCGCTGCTTGGATTCGGGATAGTGAAAAAAATCTAGAAACAACTTACATCTAAGCCTCAAAACAATTAAAATGCATGTAAAAGATGATGATGTGGGAATTAATCACTCCAACAGTAGCTTGTTAATAAGACTGAAGCAGACATTTGTCTTTTTTTGGAATCCTGTACCTCGAAGACTTCAGGAATGCCAAGGAACAATGAAAAATGGGGTTGCTGCAGCAAAGGTATCTGACTATAAACTAATGATTAAAATGACCTGGAACACCAGAGACAACCCATTTGGGGCAATTCCAACCCAATTTTCCAACCTTTCCTACTCTCTGTCCTGTTATGGCCCCAAATCTAAACAGCGTAAGCTGAAGGGGGATTTTCATGCAGACCCCAACTTCACAGGTTGGCTCACGGTTGGGATGATGGCTACGCTGACAGCCACAGACACTTTGCGCTGAGAGGTTTGCAGAGGCAGCTCTTGGATCCCAAGAAGCAGAACTCCAGCTTGCTCTCAACAAAACATTTCAATGTTGGTCTTCTTTTAAAGAGCCTTGAAGATGAATGTCCTTTAAATATACCTCTGGGGCTGAGAGGACAAGGTGCTGGGGGCCTAGAGATATGTTTACTCTCTTCTGCACACGCACACACACGTTACGTACAGTGATTTGATTAAGTCCGATTATTGTGTAAAGAACTTTTCCACAGTCACTCCAGGCCCTCAGGCCACGCTGTGCCTTGCCCAGGGGCACAGGACCTGCCCTGCACAGGGGAGCGCAGGTGAAAGCCTTAAGTCAGCAAAGTCTGAGCTACCTCCAGAAGCAACATAAAACCACCACAATGGCACTGCAGAGGTAATTAGTAAATTAGCAAATTGATGCCTCTCTACCGCTTCTAGGATCTGATCTATTATCCTCACTGATCATGGTCCTGTCCTCTGTAATTTAGTATGGGATATATGGGTTTCTGTTCTCTCTGACGGGAGGTCGCACGTCTGCGTGTTCCAGTTTCAGGCTCCAGTGCAGCATGGTTGTGTATCCCAGCTTTCTGCTCTGCACAGGGGTCACAATTTCTAATACACTAATTCCCAAATTTAAAAACTCAGAACTTTACTGATGCTGTGAAATAAGTAAACCAAGACCCGTAATCTAAATTAAAGATTGTGAGCAAAGTGGGACAGAACTAAATTCCAATAAATAACATATCACAAATAAATTAATAAATAATGCACTTCTGCAAATCCTGTTGTACAAGATAGCACTTCTATCTTCTTAAATGACAGCTAACAGTAAATATCACTGCAACTGTTTCTTTCACACCACGATGGATGTGGTTATTAGAGCTTCCATTTAGCCAGCACTCCCAAAGGAACCTCTTAGGAAGTACAGGTTTTATAAATATTTGGTCCATATTCAGGAAGACCGAACTGTGGTGTACCGTTTGGAGTGCTGTGCCACTGGAGGCAGGTTCCCACAGGCGCTGAGCTCTGTCAACAGTTGCCGATGGAGGGCAGTCGACTGACCCAAGTCCCCCAGCTGAGGAGAAGGAGAGCTCCAGAGCTGACCTGATGGGACATCAGGGGTCTTGGAAAATTGCAGTGTCGGGAATATCAGAGGCACTCCATGCAGACAGTGAAAGATCTAGTTGCGTCTACTTAGCCAGCAGAGAAGCTGGAATGGGTTAAAAAGAAATAGGATGTAAGGATAATTGAGGATAAGAGAGATAGATAGAATTTTCTGTGTAAATTACTAGTCTGGGCTGATAAATAATCCATCCCTTTTCATCTCTTTCCTCTTTCCCTTGCCGAGACTTACAATGGTAAGTGGTGGTACAGGAGACGCTAAAACCCTTTTTGGAGACTTCTTTGGTGCAGAGGATACTTAAGCCTGCCTTTAAAATCATGAAGTAAGTTCCTAAAAAAACTCACACTTTTGTGACGTAGCTGTAAGATAATCAACAGGAATTTTCTGCTGCACAAGAAATAGCCTCTTTCACTCTTGCCAGCTTCTCTTGCATCTCTTATCTTCAGTCCTATACATGTCTTGGTTTAGTTTATAAACTAGCTTTTTTGATGGCTGAACTTACCTTGACTTTCACCAAAATACATCTGGAAGCATTGATGAAACCCTGGTAAATTACAAATAAAGGAAAACCCCTACTACTTGAGCAAATAACAAAGCCATTGGGCTCGTAGGCAAGGATAGGACCTCCTTGATAGGAGATCATTCAACCTCTTGCACAGCTAAGAACCTTGAGCAGCTTTATACTAGTATAATGTTACATGATTGTAACAGCCTTTTCTTCTATTCTGGTAATTCTTGTAACCTCTTCCTGGAATACAAACATAATAATCACAATATAATATATTGATACATATTAGAAAACAGTGTATAGCATATTCACTACTTCACCATCACTCTATACCTGCAGTTCACTAGAATTCAAACCCAGTGGTCAAACATTATTATTCAGTTAAGTAACTTGCTGTTTTCATGCTCAAATTGAGTTTCTTCTGTGTTGAGTATATTAGTAGACAACTGAAATTAAAACCTAGATTCAGTTGTTCCCATGCACCGTATCTCAGATCAGAATCTGACCAGTAATATATGCTCCCTGGGTAGTTCAGAAGAATAATTCATTTGCAGATTTCCTCAGTTCATAAAAGTTTCAATACTCTGCCAATGTATAAAATATCTGTGTTTTACGTAAACCAGGAAATGGCATTTCTGATTGGAGAAAACAGCAATATTGCACCAAGTTGCCTGCTTAATTGAAGGGCATTTGTGTTGAAGCAAAGCTCGGACCATTTTGAAAATGTAAACACAGGGATCACTCCATAAAAATTGTATGTGCACTCTGAACTAATACATAGCTCTTGGTTGCATGTTATGCAGTAAGGCATTTAAAGGAGTTATCATGATGATATAAGGATGGTAGCTCAGACGAGACTAAAGGGCAAGATATTCCATTAATGTTGTTTCTTATTGCACAAAATAATTACTTCCCACTCAGAAAATGCTTCAAAATCTAATTATTTTGTATAATATGCCTCTTCTCTTCCTCCAGGTTATATCAAATACTGGAAGAGGATTCTTTGCTCACATGGATTTTATCTTAATGAATTGCCTAATCTTTTCAAGAAAATATGTTTTTATGTGTAACTTTTGAGCACAGCCCCTTAATTAACAGCAGAAATACTTGCGGACTGAAAACAAAGCCAGTTAGTGAGTCCTGAAATTACATTCAGAGCCAATTGCATTGGCATTAGCATTCCTGAACTGAAGTCAATATCTCATTCCTGAATTATGTGCAGTGACTCATGTAGCAGGAAGTCAAACATGGAATAAAAATCTTGGGGTATTGCATTATCCAGGAGCACACTCTGCACATGGCAGGGCAAGCCTCACCTCTTTGGCACAGAACCTCTTCTCCCTCTCTTTTTCTTCCAACAGGGCCAGCGAGGAGATCATGAGGAGGGGGCAGAGGGTGGTCCGAGGATGGGGACACACATATTTTCACAACCCTGTGAATGTCACAGAATCACAGAATGTCCTTTCAAGGATCAGCGGTGTCAGAGCAGTTGACATCGCTGTTATCACCGGCACTACTTCCAAGACCAGCTTTGCCAGCCTGTCCCTGAGCCAGGAGTTGGGTTGAGAGCAAGAAGCCACCATAGCCGCAGACTGGTCGCAGCATGTCATTCTCAGGTTTTCCCAGAGACTGCCTGCCATTCATCCTCACCTCCCTGGAGACCCAGGGGGCTTGCTGATGCTCTCCTGGCTGTCCAAAATCAACAGTCCTAAGAAACTCAAGGCTATAGCCTTGATTAGGTCTATAGATTTTGCCTTGGGAAGGTGTGATCTCCACCATCATATGCAATTGAAATGATCCATGTGTTTCTGTTCGAAGGATTCTCTCTCTCTCTCTGTAGACATAGAGAGAACAAGAGTGGCAATAGACCCATACTTCAGAGTTTCTGTTCCAAATGAAGATATCATGTTATAATGAAAGGGCTCAAAGCCCCCTGAAAGAAATAAAACACAGCATAAAAAAATACAAATCAAGTCCATCCACAAAGATCCCACTCCCACAGGTGCAATACAAGCAAATTTTCCGCTGGCGGCAGTCAGGTGAGTAGCTCCAATCTGCACAAGGTGACAGTGGGGACTCCCACTGCAGGGGCTGGAAAGAAATCACCTGGCACCTCCTGGGGTCACCGTCTTTGCCTCAGAGAAGACAAGTGGCCAGGCACCTCCTTACTTGTCTTCCACTTCCCCATTATCTCTTCCATCCTTTCAGGACTAATATGCACTTCTAAATGCAAATGCCTCCCTCCTGCTCCAGGTCGTCAGTATCTCTGCGCTATCCTTATTCTCTTTCTAAAGAGCAAGTTTCTTCCTCACAAAAGGACAATGATTATTCTTTGTTCCAGAAACAATTATATGTTTGTTTCTTTCAAATGGTTATTAAAACTTCAGATTATTTTCACACCATTTATTTAGCAAGATTTAACACACAGCTCTTCCTGGAGAGGGTAAAGTCATCTTTGGCTGCTTTTACTAGCTACTTTCCTAGAGAAACTCTGGCCAACTTTTTCTAGAGAAACTCTGGCCAACTCATTTCAGATACTGGTATTTCCTTTCTTTTGTCCTCTGTGCTCCACCTCCAGGTTTCTAAGTGCCAACCTTTACATTTTCCCCTTTCCTTCAAAAGGGCAAGATACCAAATTCACTGCTGACGTAAGTAGGTGCAGCTCTAATTAAGTCAATGGGGTTACACCTGCCTATGTCAGCAGTGAATTTGGCTCAACATCCCTAGTGAGCAAAATGTCACATTACCTTTGCTGAGCAGGACATTTCAAATAAAACATTAGCAAAAACAATTAACTTTAAGCCATTAATCCCACTGAAGCTACTTTCAACCTCCTAAGGATTGAAGTCAATTCCCAGTAAATGTCTTTGGCTTAATAGATTGTGATGCTTTGGTATGAAATATATTATTGAATGACATTGAATTAAGCAGTATTATATTGTATTTCTATATATAAATTATACTTTAGCACGCGTCTGACAACTTTTAACTATAATACTTAAGAAACTATTAGCGATGGAGGAAATCATACAGAACACCACATTATATAATACCTATGAATTTTGCAGATGTGTTATGTACAACTCTAATATTACACTGAGATATAAAACCCTTCTGTATTTCATTAGCATCCCATTTTACATCAACAAAGATGGAAGATTTATAAATAGCATTGTTCTCTAATTCATGCCCTTTGGCACAAAACAGGCAGTAACAAATCTGGATGACTGAGAGATAAGAAGCAGTCTTGCTCCCAAAACCTTCTTTACCACTACAGAAGGAAAGGAGTCAACATATTACCTAAAGAATTTGAAAGCCCAGGACTTCCCTGATCAGTGCGTGGCGGCTCACAGCGAGGTGCACGTGGACCAGCAACTCCACCTTTGCACTCCTGGGTGTCCTTTTGCTTTGCAGTGTTCATAAAACCCAAGTGTGGTGAATAGGCTCCTGCTTCAGAAAAAGGATAAAATCACCAGATTCTTGTAGGTCAAACGCCACTGTAGGCAGCCAGAAGGAAATGCTGGAGATAGAGATGAATGTTGAACCCTCTCCATCTATAGGACGGTCACGTTCTCTGGCTTGCGTGGAGTGATTCCTCCCATTCAGGATTTGCAGCCCTAAACCTGTTCTGGGAGTTAAGTATCTTAACCCTTTCTTCTAAAGTCCAAGGAAGTGATAATCATTTTATCTATAAGGAAGCTAGAATAGAAAGGGGATGCACAAATCCTGTCTTGCAGCTCTTCTCTGGATGCTCCACAGGGGAGAGAACTGAAGTTGAGTTCCTACATCCATCCAGAGGGACATTTGCTCTCCAGCCTGTCTCACAGGTGCATGAGCTAAACACTACATTTTAGAGTCATCGCTCCTTTTCCTATTGAATATTTACTTAGAACATGCAAACTGTAGCAGCCACAGCAGGAGATGTGAAGAGAAAAATCTTTCCTTTGTTACAGACTCCTCCCCAGTGTGCTGGTCACTTCTTTTTTTCAGGAGCAGGAGAGAAAGCCCAACTCACAGAGAAAAGAACTGAATAAAGGTCACTCACCAATTAGGTGACTGCTGCAACTAAGAATCTCAGTATTTTAATTACAGTGTCCTCTCGAAGGTAAGCAGAGCTCCCCAGCTCCATGTACGTAACCTTGCCAGCCAACACAAACATGTGCACATTGCCTAATGTGGATGAAGTTGAATCAAGGGGAACAGAGTTCTGCAGGAGGAGAATTCTGACAAAAGACTTCCAAAAAATACAAGGTACCAGTTATGGTACCTTGGCCATCAGGTGAAATAATATTGACCCGAACTTGGACCACATGATGAATGACCTTGAATCTCTGCCCCATCAAGTTTTAATCATCATTTTCTCAAGGAGAGAAGACCCTGGCTGCCCTGAGGTCCTTTCCCACATACCCAGAGAGGCCCAGGGAGAAAGGAGGTTTGTATATACCAGGTAGCAGGCCAGGCAGGAGAACTGCCTGCCTAACTTCTGTACTCCAGGGTACAAACCTGAAAAGATACCTGAAAATGATAATCTCCAATATTCAATATTGGCCCAAATTTTTCCATTCCCTTAACAGCGCCCTGAGTTTGCTCTGTATCAAATCCATTGAAGCCACATGGCAGGCACAATGTGAAAAGCTAGATTCTGCAGCGCTGTAGTATAAAGTATATTTTGCAGTAACTCTTCCCACTCAAGGAGCAACTGCCATTGCTGGTTCTTGCAACAACAGTTCACACACTGAAGTGAACCAAGAGTGAGTGTAGGTCGGTGATTTAATCTCACAGTACAACTTCTAAGGAGGCAACACACCATAAAGCCCTCCTGCTAGAAATTCCGGACTATTACAGCTTTCAGTAGCTGTTTGTATTGTGCTGGGACATACCAAATTTGTTTTGTTTTACTTTAACAATTATTTCTGACATGTTACTTGTCAGATTTCATGCTCACTCAGAGAATACATTGAATAGTCAGTCTCCATTAGAAGTACTGCTGGGGAGCAAAAAGTTCTAAAACCTGAGTACTGCTCCGGGCTGGACCCTACAGGTTTTATGCAGGCAAAAACTCAGGATGAATTCAAAGGTTTTGCTGGTATGAAGGATTTGTGACCAGACACAGAAGATGCCTCCCACCTCCAGGTCCAGTGTGCCCCACCTCTGCTCCTGAGTCCCTGAGGTGGCTGGGGGAAGACCCCCGGGACACCACATGGCAGCACCACTGCCCAGGCCCCCGGCCGAGATGGGGGGCAGAGGAGGGAGAGCAGTGTGTGGTCTCAGCCCAATCCCAACATATGCTCATAACCAGGGGGCCGTGGCCTGAGAAACACTCCGAGATGCCATGGTTTCCATGCAGTCTGACAGCACAGCTCTGCCTGGTTAAATCAATGAGCATTTTGCAATTGATTTCTGGGGCAACTGCAACAGGCCGCACAGTTTCATCCATCAATTGCTTTACTACTCACCTCATTGCAAGCCCATTAGCAGCTTGATTGAAGTCAATGGTACAGTTCAGATAGCTAAAATGAGTTATGTTCTTCGGTACCTCAATGAATCGAGGCCTTAATGAACATTGTTAATGAAGGTGTAATCCTCTGAAATCTGGAACATCTTTAAATCTCACACTTCATTGCACAGTCACTTGAATTCGGCAGAAGTCCTTGTTGCCATCAAAAAGAGAAGTCACCTCCCCCTTTCCCAGAAGCCGGTCTTCATCATGTCCTTGGTGCTGGGACCTGCAATTGCATGGCTGTGCAGTGTGTCTGTCCACGATTACCACTTTGGACACGTTCCCTCTACAGCACTATGCAGGCGTCTCACAGAAACAAGCTGCCAGGAGTAGAGACAGAGGTGATATCTGAAAAGAGGTGGTACCACCTCTTCTGGCAGCAACACAGACATGTGCCAAATTGAAAGGACTATATAAGCATAGCACAGGCAAATCAAGGGAGAACTAGCTTGTTAAACCATTTGAGTGGTTGTCTGATAACTAACTATCCAAAGCGTATTAAGATTCAAACTGAAAGAGGGTAGATCTAGATTGGATATCAGGAAGCAATTCTTTACTGTGAGGGTGGTGAGGCACTGGAACAGGTTGCCCAGGGAAGCTGTGGATGCCCCATCCCTGGAAGTGTTAAGGCCAGGCTGGATGGGGCTTTGAGCAGCCTGGTCTAGTGGGAGGTGTCCCTGCCCATGGCAGGGGGGTCGGAACTAGATGATCTTTAAGGTCCCTTCTAATCTGAACCATTCTGTGTGATTCTTTACTAGGGAAAACGCCAAGACTTCAGCATTCACGTGAGTTCTTTCAGGTCAAATCATATCTGCAAATGAGATTGTAAACAATTAAGAGAGAAACATAATGTTTTATGTGGGTACCACCTAGTGGCAAAGGGCTGGGATTTCCGTGTGTTATTTTTGATGGAAATAATACGCACATTCTGGAAAGAGGATCCTGTTATCCAGATGCCCAAATATTTTGGATTTCTCTGGACTTTGCATTTGAATCCTGTTAACCTGTTTCAAACTGCACGCCTATCCTGGGTTGAGCGACACAGGACCAATTTATCTTCTAATGCTGGGGAAAACTCCACTTTTGGAAGACTCTAGTGTCTGAATTCGGGAAAATATTTACTTTATAGACAGTTAGGCTATGTGGGATTCAAAGTCTCGGTGTTTTCAAGCCTGGCCAGGTGCAGGGACGAGGAGGAGCGAGACCTGGGCACTTGACCCACGCTGGCCAACAGGATTATTTCATACCGTGAACATCACATTCAATATAAATTAGAAAGTTTTGCTGCGTAGTTTCTCTCTCCCTTGATGGCGGTGGTCCAGAGAGCTCCTTGCCCTGGTGCCGGACCCCTGAGCCCTTCCCTTCCTCCTGAAGCCGCAGCGCTCGCAGTGTCCCACATTTGCTGTCCACTGCTGGGAGTGCACAGCTTCTACTGATAGAATTGCCTGAGTATAATTCTTGTATACCTTATACTAGTATCGGGATTAATACTGGTTCTTTAGTATTATTGTTAATTATTTAGTCTTATCCTATTAAATCTATTTCTATTTCAACCCTGGTGTTTCCTTGCTTTCCCCGATTCCCCTTTCCGGGTGGGGAGGGGTCATCAGGTGATAGAATAATTGTCTAAACAACAATAAATTGTTATGGGTTTTCTCAAACCATAACAACGCCTAAAACCCACACTCATGTTTGGAAGAGTTTCCAAGAACATTTTTATGGTTCTGGAGACTCTGGGTAAGATGCTGACCAAAGGTTTTTACAGTGGGGAAGCAAATTAGATGGCAAATGTGACACAGAGAGAGGGAGACACACACACAAACTAATGTGATGAGGCATGTACAACAAGCACAGTGGTTTCAAGGTCAATGCCGCTGCACACCTGTGATTCACCAGAGGCATAGCTCTGGATGCCCAGCAGCTCAGATGCAAATAAGAGAGAAACCACAACTATCTTTTTCGTCTGGATCAGGAAGCCAACCGTGCAATGAGAGAAATCCTGTTTTCTGCATGGTAGCTCTATAACTGTTTTATTTATCTGGTGTTCTCTGAACTGAAGGGTGAATATCATGTTCTTTTGGGGCCTTTGCAATAAAATGCAAAGGGACTTTCAAGTGGAAACTACACAAAGGAAAAAGCCTCTGGATGAAAATGCCTCTGGACATGGGAAGATGTTACTTAACCAAGTAAAGGCACAGTGAGATCATAACTCAGGAGAAAACTAATACCATCATATTGCAAGCATTTTAATTGAAAAATGTTCCACTTGGAAATTGTTAGACATTAATTTTTATATGCAGTACAATAAACTTTTCAATTATAAAAAACATAAAAATGATGCTTAACTGTCACAGACAGTCAGTCACTTTATCCTGAGCTGGTAGCCCTACCCCCACACTTTGGCACGCTTACAGCAGTGTCAGCTAACCAGCAAAGGGCCCAGGACTAGAAAAAAGCGATGTAGCAACAAGCTGTCGTTTGGGTTTGGAAATGGGCAGCAGCACAGCAGCTGTCCCCAGCCAGGATGAGGAAACTTGCAGGCAGACGAGGCGGTGGGGGTCCCATGGCTCTGCTCAGCACCAGTTTCTCACCTCAGGTACATCAGCAAATAGTTCCTCCTAAGACCAGGCATGAAGTCCTGACCATGGTGGAATCAATACCAAAACCTCTGTTAAGTGCGTTTGTGCCACCGTTTCACCCGCTGCCTCCAGTGATTTATGCCACTCCAGGACAGGGTTCTAGATTGATATGTTTATTAATCTCACAAAGCAGATTACAAAGAGAGGCTGCTCAAAGGGATTGCAGTGTGCGTTGTGGTGGGAGTATTTCATACTTATCTTTTCAAAATTATTGTTGATCATCATGTGAATATTGCATTAACTTCAGCTTTGAAAAGCTCCTAATAATTGTGATTCAGGAAGCTTTCAACTAATACTATACCTACTCACTTTTTACAGATCTGCACATCAATAGATCGGAAATACCCTGCAAAACGAAGAAAGGGAGAAGAGCAAGGAAAGACAATAAAGAGCTTTGCATCAGCCCCCTGCTGTGGGGAGGGATAGCAGCAAAAATATCGGTCTGTCTCCAGGGGTGGAAAGGCCCTTGGACAGTTATAGGTGACGGTGTAGCACCCTGGGCAGACTGTCAGTGCAAAGAACTCTTGCACCAAAGAGGGAAGTAATGTAAGAAATTTAACTCCAGACGTAGGAAAGACCCACAGTGTTTCACCTTAAATTAACAAGAGTGAAGGTCTCTACTGAAAGCCTGTCTGAAAGTGATTTGTCATTTAATGACCTCCCCAAGAGAAGCAGGTCTATTAGTGATGGTGCAGAACAAGAACAGAGTGTACTTTCTTCTTAACACTGAATTTCAGATCTACCTAAGCGTTAGACAGTAAATAAAAGCTCTTTGAAAAACCAGCTTCTCCAAACACTTCACCCAGTGAAGGGGGTGAGAGAAGTCCAACCATCAGATCAACTCTATCACAGGCATCTGCAGCGTACCCTGTGGATCCCCACATGCCCTCTCTACAAATGAAGCTCTCAGACAGAGAAAAAGGAGGGTGAAAAAAAAGAGGACCCATAAGAAACATCAGGAAAACTCTTGGTTGGGGAGGTATACACTGCTGATAAAAATACCAATCTCATTCTCATTTCTTAAGAAAAATGAGTGGATGTAATTTAAACACTTTTCTTGCAGGAACAGAGTCTGTCTTCAGACAGGCCATGGTTAACACTTGTCCAGTCCCATCAAAGCGATTGCAGGCTTCCATGGCGCACATATCGTCCTCCACACCCTGCAATAAATTGCAACCAGCTCTTTGCCCTCTTCTACCTGCCCAGTTTGTTGTCCCCCTTTTATGCTGTCAAAAATATGGTGACCTTAGACCAGATGACACATAAGAACTTAACATCTCTTAGACAAAAAAAACCCTCCAAGTATTATCCCACTTTTGTAAATGGGCATAACCAATGTATTTATTAATTTGAAACAATAAATTTTGAGCACAAAAAAGCCAGGCAGAGTGTAGGGTTTTTTTAGAAAAAAATACTACATGAATGTACTTTAGTGGAGTTGCATTGCAGCTGTCAGTAATGATGGGAAATAGCCAGATTGATAGGTGTGACTTCTGAGTTAATTCCATTGAGCTCATTCCAAGCATAGAAGAAAGGATGACAGGGACCCCACAACTTACCTCATATTCCTGTCTTGGGCAAAATGTTCTTCCAGCCGCAAGGGACTTTCCATTTTGTCTGCACAAGCACCTCGAGGTGGCTGGACCATAAACTGTCATCTTCCTCCTCGTCACCTCCAGTCCAAGCAAGTTCAGAAACGTCTCTCAAGTCAAATGTCAATACTGTCACTTCACAATTTGGCTTTGTCAGTTCAGCAACATGTGTTTTTCCAAATATAAATAAATGTTTTATAAAGTTTTACTCTACTCAATTACATATGTACATTTATCTTGCTTATAACTGATAGCTAGCTAATACTCATGTATTGCCTGGAGAGTGTTCCAGCTGGTTAGACTTTCACCCAAACATGTGAATCGAAACCTCAGGCAAAACAAGAACTGTCCCTCTTACCTTTTACAGATTAACAAATAGTTCTTGTCCTGCTAATGCCATTCTTAATTGGACTACGCTGTGAGGAGCAATTAAGACTAAACGGCCACTTGCTGAGAGCTGGTGAAAGAGAAAGGGCAGCTTGAGGCATTTGCATTTTCCAAATAAAATGCAGTTGCCTTACTTTGGTGTTAAACAAGGAAGCTTAATTTTTTTAATGGCTTAGTATATTAAAAAGGAATGATTCAATTCACAGCAGGGAAATCGGTTTTGGGAGGGATTATATTTTCTTAATTATTTTTTTTTTCAAGACCACTTTGTAGATTCAAAGGCCCCTGGCTGACAGCACCGGAGGTGGGACTATCCTGTCCCAGAGAGAAGCAGCGACAGCTACAGCAGCAGTAACCTTGCTGCACTGCCAGTCCTGTAGCTTGCAGAAGCCATCCCAGGACTAGAAAGAGATTTTCCCATTTAGTCCATGCCCTATTGGTCTGTCAGATAAATACTGTGTGCACGACGTAGCAGTGCAAATGAAATCTAGGTAACTATTCACATATCGTCCTAAATAATTCTAAAGGGCCTGTCAGTCCATGAAATGTCCTCCGTCTGCAGGTATAGCCCAGTGTGAGCCATACCTGCTGCCCCTCCTCTATGGTGATTAAAATAAATGCCACCTGCAGTGAACCGCAGTCATCGTAAGGAGTATCATAGGCCCTTATTAGAGAGGAAAAGTCACACTCACCCCCACTGACTGGTAACAAGGGAAGGAATTTGCTGCAGCTATAACCAGTTATATATTTCCAGAATGGTTAAGCCTGAGGAGAACCACTCTCCCTCACAGCTGGCAGTCTGCTGCCTTTCACTCATGCTGAAGCGGGGATCCTGGCAGAGTTTCCCAAACAGTTTTGCTTTGTAACCTCAGCGCCGCCCCACCAGCGTGCCCCTTCCCAACACCGATGCCAAGTCAGCTGCATCTCACCCAGCTGCCCACATCCCTTGAGTGCTGCTGAAAAGCCAGTGCCCGGTCGCCTTGTCTGTGGCTCAGCTACCACAGGCCACACAGCAGGGCAATCAGCTGCCGATGTCTCAGCCCTGTCTGAAAAGGTCTTCTCACCAGAAGCCTTCTGCAGCCCTCTCCAACTGGGAACAAATCCCCTTGTGGGACCCAGGCTCAGTGCAAACTGCCTGGACTAAGTTACAGGAAGAGTGAGCAAGGTCTCAGCTGCTGGATCTAACCCCAGGCAGAAAATACATTCAAGAGGATACCAAGTTTTCTCACAGAGAAGCCTATATTTATAATGGTGGACAAGGGGCATTTGACCAAGGTATCCACTGTATCCTCTATGTATGTTTTTAAACTCTGACTTAGAAGACTTCCCCATTGGCTCCAACAGAAAGAGCTCTGCTAGGTTTTCTAGGAAAGACAATTGTTCTTCTGACACATCCTTGTTAAAATGAGGTCCCTGCAACTCCCAGTGCTCATATCACTTCCATACAGACTTTAAAAGCCTGAATGCCTAAGGATTTGTCTAAACTAGTTTTATATCACACACCAGGAATTTTTGGGTTAAGTTTTTCTTTGTCTAAAACATTTGGAAATAGGTAACATATCAGTTCACGATGTTATCTGGCTGCACTTTTACATCCTTTTTACTTTTTGTGTTCATTCTCTCCCTCTACAGAAACCAGGAACTGAACATCTTTTATCCACCATTGCAGGCAGTCTCAGTATCATTAGCATCGTTTCATCGCAGTGCATCATCTATCTAGTGACTTAAACCAGTGAGATGACACTAGCCAACATTAGTATTTCATTTTTCCACTCCTCAAAAGATATTTCTTTTCAACTTAGTTACTACCTGGCAAAAATATTGCTGAGCACCTGCAAGAAATGAAACAACCTGAATCCAATTTCTTTTCACAGATGCTAAGGGCCATGTTCTGCCACTCATGCAGCTTATAGCTCAGACTTCTGCACAATTTAAATGAGAAGCAAGTTGTTTGACTTGGTTGTGGGAGTGGTATAAACAAATGTAATCTGCCCTTCACTGACATTGTGTGGCTTGTCGAGCTCAGTGCTTACCTGAGGGAGGAGGGACCATAAATGTACCAAAGCAGCCAGGTGTAAATCAGTAGCAATGGAGAAAGGAGCTGCTTCACTGTGCGTTCCTCTGAAAGACTTGTGCGTCTGAGGCAAGTCAAGGCAAAATAGAAGGAACCAAAAAGAAAGCCACTTCTGACAGTAAATGATCCACACCGGAGCTAGACTACAAAACAGACTCTGCAGCTCTGACTCACAGACTAGAGGCAGCTAATTGTCGCAGCTCTTCAATTAGCACGGAGCTGCCATCTCTGCAGACAGTGGGGGAGGGCATGCAACGTGCCAGCGTGGAGCACAGCACATGCCAGTGGGGAGCCCTCTCCTCCCGTAGCGATGCCCTGTCTCAGAGGCTGCTTTTGGCTAAAGAGCAACACTGGAGGCCAAAGACAGGAAAATATGAAGTGGATCTTCCGTAACATGCAGAGGGTCAAGCAGCCGAACATCCGATACGCTTCTCTCCAGGCTGTAACCCAAGGAGGTTTTCCCTCCAGGGCTGAGAACAGAAAAGCCAGTGTGCAAATGGTTGCTTAGGCTCACTACCCCCTAGTACAAAGGAAAGAGGATGGTGCTCCACTTAACATGTTTTCGCAGACATTCTCCATTCACATTCAGCGTGCAAACCTTGCATGCCCTGGGATGGGTTGGTATTTCCTCCTCTGACCCACAGAGTTCGTGGCCACTTCAGTATTGCCATATGCAAACAGTTGCTCTGACCACAGGTCAAGCACCTGTGACTAAAGTTTTTTACTAAACAATTCACCAAGTAGTGAGCAGCCTCTCCTAAGAATAACAGAACATGATATAGATAAGGCAGCAATTGTTTCCTAGCTACCAAAGGAGCCTTAAGCAGGCAAATCGGCAATTTATCCTTTTTGAGTTATTAGTCTGAGGAGGAATTTCCTGAAAGTAATCCATCCTTTGTTTGCAGAATACTTCTGAGGTTACATTTGCAGATGCAGTTATGTGTCTCAATGTGTTCAGTTGTCCAAAGGGATCCATCCGAAGTGTCTTCTGCTACTTTCCCTTTTCATGCTCACTACTCAGCCTGCAGCTCCTGAAGCAAAAGGGCCTCCTGACACTTTTGGCGATGCGTAAGGATGCAGAACAGCAATGCTTCCAGTGTGACAGGGCCTCAGTCAGAGCCCAGTCACGCCATAGGAAAGCCAGCGGGATAACTCTAGTCTAGTTAGGTTATCCCAGGCGTCTCTTCCTCTTCGGAACAAGACACACAGATACCCAGGCACATGCATAACACATATCTCACAGGCCAAATTCTATTCTCTGTTACCAGTACCAAGCTGCAATAACTCCAGCTAAGCCAGCCTTTGATGTTTAATTACATCACTCTGCTGGATAATTCTGGATTGATGATGCTGTATGAGAATAGAGCTTGACCCTTAATATAATGTATATTTTTATACAGAGGATGACAGATAACAGGTGTCAAAAATGCAAATTTATTTGATGAAAAGGGAGTTACACTCTCCTTGAAGATGTTAGGAAGACCCGCGGAAACCTTCAGGTTAAGGTAAGTTTAAAATGAGATGATACCTTCTCCCTCACTACATATAATTACAATCCCATGACCGTTTTAGGCCCAAATAATTTCCAGTATTTGCAAGTCTGTGTGCCATCAGTGTAAGGACACTTTTATATATCAAATGCCAGTCTCTGTATCTTGTCCTGGCATTTCTAAGATGAGACGTAGAGCTATGTTCCACCAGCATTTATCCAGAAGACCTAATGCTGCTAAGTTAACAATATGGCTCAAAATTTTTCATTAATTTTCCAATGCACTTTGCCTTAGCTGGCAATGTAGATATGAAATTCAAAATTTGCATGGAAAGGAGAAGCCTGTTAGGAGCTTAGCAATTAACAACATAGAGCAACGCAGCTAGCACCAAGTTTTTAGGGCTGAAACATAATTACTGTAATTACGTGAGCTGTCTGCAAATATATGTATGCACAGACAGATCCCAATGGATTGAGCTGAGCTGTGTTTTGTTTGTTTGTTTTTTAACTTTGGAAGATTCTTGGCTGAAAAAAACTCCTCTCTCTCTCTCTTCCTGCAGTCCTGTACATGCAGGTACCTCCCAGGCCTTGTGTGCGTCATCCCATTTCTGCCATTGAGGCTGACCAAGTGTATAGGGATGGAATGGTGTTTGTGTGAGGATCTGTGCAAATGTGACCCAAGCAAGAAGGCTCGATTGTTTTTTTTTCTAGTTCCTCCTACCCATAGCCTGGAAGGATAGATACTGATAAAAGTAACTGCAGCTGCACAAGGGGATGCATGAGAAAATTCAGCAGGATTTTTTCCATAATTTGAACAGCTTGGGATGCTTCCCTTACCCTGAAGGGTTCGGGTGACTCTGACCAGACCCTGGGAAGGGAAAACAAGGCTTGGGGGCATAGGAAGGATCTGGCTAGTGATGGGCTCCTTCAGGTCTGGTGTCAGGTCAGGCCTTTTCAGCATTTCCTCAGGACACACTTCCTAGCCAGGAACCAGTGTTCAGATGTGTTTTTTCATAGTGTCCTGAAATGTTCACTGTGCACCCACACCCTAGACCATATGGTACTCATTAAGCTGTTTTTCTAATAAATATACAAAGTCTGAGTTATGTCAGTCATACAGCAATGTGTCTGAATTTTGACATCAGCAGAGTTACCTGGCACAAAACCATTGTGATGCAAGGGAGAATAATAACTTTTTCACTGGCATATTATCAAGGATAGTGTAGATTATTTCAGTCTGATGATAATAAGATGGCAAAACTACAGACATGATTCCTTGCTTGTCTGAGAATGGTAAAAAAAGTAGATTCTCTAGGGAAAAGATGAACTATTTCACATAGATTAAAACAGAAAAATCTCTTTGGGGTCCATTACATCTTCCTTGTTAATGTTTTATATTTTTTCCTCTGCATTTTAAAAAACTTGACATCCTGGGGTGGGCTAACTCTACAAATGTCGCTTCCCGGGTGGGCTTGTCCTTGTGCAATTAGAAATAAAGCACAGAACATCCAGAACAGATGGGACTGCTGCAAAGAACAAAATCTCCTTCTTTACTCTCATTTTTTCCCACCCAAATTCTGTTCCGCACAGAAGATATTTAAACTATGGAATAAAATTAGAGACGATCAGCCAGCGCATTTTGTAATTAATAAGAAGGTCACATCCCCTGTGGAATGGTGGAATTTTACAATCCATCACCAAGCCTGTGGCTTTTTCTCTAGTTTATCTGGGTCAAACTCTGTTTTCTATGGGAATAGGTTAAGTGGGGAATAAATCCATTCAAACCCACAGAGTTATTCTATACTTATATACTACGGAAATAGGTACAGATCATTTGTTTTGGGTAGCAGGTGCAGAGTCAAGACAAGTCTAGAGCCCATTACAAAGCACAGTGGAGGGCCTTGACCCTGCTGCTCTGGCTGCGTCCCCGTGGAACACTCCTGCTGGCATCACTGTGTCACTATGGCATCATTACTCCTGCTGGCCTCCTGCTCAGCAGCAGCAGCAGGACACAAGGAGAGGGTAATGCCCTTTTCTAAAGCAAAGTCCCTCTAAAGCCCTAGGAAGAAGTGAGAAGAAAAAAGGAGCTCCCCTTGCTCCAAATTTCCCACACAAGTGGTACCCAGGGTCTCACTTGCCTCCCAGCACCTGCAGGGAATTATATCTCATTTCCTCTTCTTTTTAGCTCTCCTGAGACAGTATGAAGAGTGATATGTCTGCTGGTGGTGATGAAAAACAACATCACTGCTGGCTTCCCTGAAGTGGAGCCCTGCCAATGTTGGTCACTGTTACAGAGGCTAACCTATCTCAGCTGTCCACAGAAATCTGAAATCTTCCTTGGGGTTTTAGCCCTGCTACGGACAATCAGTCCAAAGATGCTGAGCTCCTGAAGATCCTCAGGCACAATTCTTGACCTGACAGGCAACCCTGGGATTTAACCGCAGTCTAGGAGAGCCAAATGCTGCATACGCTCTCCCAAATACTTCCAAGGGACTTGCAAAGGCAGCAGTCACATATCCCATGGCTTTTGTAAAGGAACAATGAAAATGTTCAGATGATGGGAGTGAAAAGCATTTGAGAAGGGATTCAAAAGCCTTTGAGAAATATTAAGGCAGAACCCAGCTGGTAAATTTCCAGACTATTGAGTTTTAAATTGGCACGCACTTTGTTTTCTACCTTACGTTGTCCAGACCACCCTTTTCTGGATGTGTACAGAAGAAACCGCCCCACTGCTTTGCAGTGATTTCCTTCTGGCAGTTTGTTGGATTTTGACTAGTTTCTAAGCAGAAATAGATCAGTGGAGCTATTTTGCAATGTTTATTCTAAAACATTCTGTTCTTTTATGCAAAACAGTTGGGAATTACAGTAAATTGGCATTACTTAAATGCTGTCTTCACACTTCTCCCAAGACTGGTAGGTCTAAAATATTCCACCTGACTTGTTTTGTGTCATAGCTGTGGTAAATTTATATGAAGATACAATTTTTTATGGGTTTGTTTTTTGGGTTTTTTTGGTCCAGGGATGATATTGTAAATGATTCTTTAACTTAGGGGGAAACAAAAAGCACCTGCTTGGTAAATAGCTCTTTTTATGCCCATCTTTCTGATAAATAAACTGAAAAATAAACTGATGCACAAATGGATTCCATGGTGACAGAATTATTGAACAGTTAATCCGTGGTGTGAATGAGACCAAAGCTGTAGATGGCTTTGTCACTCACTTATTTCAAAGTCATTTGCATATTCACAGAATGATTTCCTCTAAAAGATCCTCTGATTTCTAATAACAAGCTAGCATATGTTCTATTAGTTCAAAGCAAACAAAAAGGTAAAAAAAGCCCTATTACATCAGTTTATATTTAAAATGCAATGTTATACATAAATATGTACAGAGACAACAAAGCAGCTGCATTTTATGCAAGAGAGATGAAGACGTTATTAGAGAACTGTTGTTCTGATATACTTAATTTCTCAACATCTTCAGCCTGCTTTTCAAATGGATAGAGACATTTTCTTTAATTACCAAAATACCGTGACAATTTATTTAGTGCCCATCATTTTCATGAATTGTCTTACTGAATTTAATGCGAGCTCTGACACCTTTAAAATACTAGTTTTAAAATTCTTCCAGAATATCTTTGCTTTGAAATAACAACAGGATCTTTAAATCAAATTTATTTTCTCTCCTGGCACGTGATGCAGATTTTTACTGTGACTACCTCCCGGCCACTGCAAAGAGCCGCGTCAGCCTCCGGCTGTGCCTGGAATTCTGATGCATCAGAAAACACTGCGCAACTGGCGTGGTGTTTGTTTCTGCAAAGCTCTTGCCTGTATACATATCTAATTATTTGGAGTAAAATTCACTATAGTGTCCCTTAAGTTCTAGGATGGTCATTTTTCTGAGTGCGATTCTGCGGTTTTTATCCTGGGATAGCTGCTGCTCCTGGTGCACTAATAACGTGGCAGTGAACCTGCGTATGGCCGTGCCTGTTCGCTGCGAGAGACAACAGAGCCCCTTCCAGCAATCACTGCTCTTCAGTAGCTGTAAAATGAAATGGCCCACACAGAGCTCCCAGCAAACTAGCGTCTGTCCTGTATAACCTCCAGCCATGCCGACATGGGTCTTCTTCAGCCGTTTTAGAAAAGCCAGAGGAACCAAGTGCCGTCCTGCTCCTCCTCCAGCGGCAGCCTCCTGCACAGACAGCCCCACTTCCCTCCGGCATCACCATCACCGGGCAAAAAGTCTGGAACTGAAAGGGAGGTTTATGACAGCTTCAGGAGAGGTTTAAGTCCAAAACTGAATTCTTAGGGTCCCCCTGGCTTAGATGTGTAAAACTGGAGATAAGAAGGTGTATTAAAGCATGTCAGTGTTAACTTCAGGGAAAACACAGCCAAACGATCATGAAATCTAGAGACAGAGAAGTTCTGCTCTATATCTGGATGCTTTAGTGCCTGCGGTGAAATGGCTTGTATCAAGCAGGGCTGGGGGAGACCCCGGCCCCCTGAGGAACGCTGAGCTTTGTCTCCAGCTCCAATGCAGAGAGTTTTGGTACTTAGCCAAGCAGAAATTGCTTATGTGCAATAATAATGTGAAAAAAGACAAAATATGGAAAAAAATATGTATAGATTGAGGGCAGAACTTTCCTTTTGAGGGGAAAAAAAAAAGGGGGGGCCTTAGAAACAACTGTCTATATTGTTGTGCACTAATGGGGTAGATTCCACTACCAAAACTGTGGGATGAGGTTCCAGCATCTTTGTGTTTGAGGCTGTTTTACACAGGACAGGTGATACCTTCCCACTCTTTCGTTTTGGGACCAGCTCTGCTGAAGAACAGAGGCATTAATTATAGATGCATATCCATTGCTTTTTACGACACTGACACACAGCTAAGTTTTTGTTGCAGGTCATGACCACACTGGAGGCAGCTCCCATGGGGAAGCAACTCGGCTTGTGAGAACACCACTGGCAGTCCCGGGCAGGAACAGAGCATCCAGTCAGAGCCCTTCGGTTACTTTGACATTCAAACAAAGTTTCCACAGAAATTTTACTCAAAAAATGCTCTGCTGCAGAACCGAGGAGAGTATAAATATAATGGTAATGATCCAACTATAAACAGAAATTGTTAAAGAAGCATCCAGTGTGGTAGCTTTTTAGTTTAAAAGCATATTTCAATTACTTAAATTTTGTGTTAGCGTGATTCCAGAAAAATTACACAAACTAGAGCAATTTTTCCAAGCTGTGCTTCCTAAAGAGGTGAAGTAATTACACAAGCATCTAAGCTAAATTTCTCCTCTTCACAACCTGAAAACACGTATAGGAAATGGGCCTTCTCTAGTGAGCAGAGAAATGAAAGCGGGTGAAGTGAAGAAAGCTCCTGAATAAATTAGAGGAACAGGGAGAGAAGCAATACGGAGAGGAGAGGCAGAGACCAGAAGGGGAAAGGGCAGAAGAGCAGGAAAGACCCAAAGAGGGAAGGTGAGGAAGCGACGTGAGAGGTAAGGCACATCTTCCTCCATCTTTAAAAATTCTGGAGAAGATATTTTCTTGCAGAGCATGTGAGCCTAACCTGGGAGATCAAACCCTGTGTTGCAGCAGGACAGTTTTAGATTTGCGGGAACAAGTGAATACCTGGTGCTGCCTTCCCCTGAAGTCTCTGCACCTCATAAATTCAAGCTGTCTTGGATTGGCCATGCTTGCGGCGCCCACAGAGGATAAATGAGCTCTTTCTAAACAGACTGCCTGTCTTGTGTCTCACGTCGTGCAGGATATGGTAACATTAATATTTATAAACCTTCTGCTATACAGGCTATCCCCAAATCCTTTATGATAGGAATCATTTATAAACTGAAGTGGAGAAGGGGAAGGGGTACAAAGGGAAATGTGCAGGCATTGCTCTTGACTTTCAGTTAACAGGATTAATGTCATTGAAGAAAACAAAATTCCCCCAGATCTCCACCAGTATAATTGAGGGCAGCACCTGACCCTGTGCTACACTCACCTTCTCACATTTAAGAGGGCAGCGTGCTCTTCTCCAGCTGTAACTTTTGTGATCTTATATGCTAACAGAAGTGGCCCAGTGACTTTGGAGGATATTTTCCAGTCCAAGAGGGTAGCATGCAAGAAAGGCAAATGGGAAATTGAAACTCAGTCAGGGGACAGAGAGGAGGGAGGCAGGCTTGCATTGAAGGTAACAGGGGATGGGCCCATTGACAGCCCAGTTAACGAGATGCAGCTCAGTTCCACTAAGCTTCTGGAGCTGGCTTGAAAATTCATAGGTAACCTGAAAAAAGAAAGCAAAAAAAAACCCCAAACCACTTGCCATTTCAGAGAGAAATATTATTCTTGCATCACACTGACTGGGCCAGGAAACGAGCTGCACCTGGCAGAGGTCAAGGACAACACAGCCTGATACTTTTGCTCTCCCCCGAATCTGGAACAAAATCAGTTGTATACACTGCAACGCAGTCAACAGTGAAATTACTTCCACTTGAGTTGCTGCTATTTTTGCTAATAGCAGCTAGAGTTTAGCTGGCTGTTTTCTCCTGAAAAATCAGCGTAAAGAGGGGGAAGATAATAGACTGATGAAAATTGCTGTTTCTGTTGAACATCCTATACTCAGTAGGTTTTGCTAGGCTCCTCTAAATATAGAAGCATGTGCTTGGTGGTGGATGCTGAGCGCTCTGTTCAAATTCAGAGCACTGCGCGGGAACGGTGCCCTTCCCAAACGCCTGGTGTGCAAATCACTTCCACAGCCTTCCTCATCCTCAGCTGCACCAGTCTCCTCTTCTTTAATTAGTGAAACAAACTTTCAACAGGGAATTCATTTCTACTGGCTATATTCTTCTTTTTTATTCATGCATTTTTCGATTTTAAGCATACACTTAAATAGGATTCAGACAGACTTGAGGAATTAAAGATGCAAGGAGAATTTTTTTTCTGATGAACACAATTTCCTCCAGAAACACCAGTTTGCTGAACCTAAATAGCTTTCTTCAAAATATCTTGGGTTGGCCCTTTTGGTGTCTCCAGAGCTGGATTTGGTGCTCCTAGCAGCTCCTGTCAGGAGACCTGGAGCAGTGCAGGTGTGCCCGTGAGGTGTGGGGCTGGTCCAGGAACCAGGCTCACAGCCCTGCAGCAAGCGCTGCTGGCCTGTCCATCCCCGGCAACAAATGCCGGAGGTGCCGGGTTCCTCTTGGCAGCACCTTTCAACTCTTCCCCAGAGCCATGGGTGATTTCCTGAACCCCTGAGCATAGCGAAGCCAACACCGACAGTCTTTTCATTGGTGGGCTGCTGCGTTGAAGGAGCCTCTGGTTCACATGACATTTGAGTCAGAGAAGGTTTCCACCCAAAGCAAGGAGAACGACCACAAATCCTGAAACACTTGGTTTCAGAGCAGTTCTTGTATCTTTGCAAGGTATGGAAGTTGCACTCTCTGCTCTAGCCATAAACTTTGACTTTAAGAGACTAAGGGGAATCTTATATCCACATGCAAATACTTATGGCCCTGATCCTGCAATTTATAACGCTCATGCAGACTGCTGTGCTCAAGTGGAGCGCCATTAACTTTAACGTGGATTCCAGCCATGCATTTTAAATTGCAAGATCAGGGGCTGAAATTATTTGCACTCGGGGGCAGGTGCTGTCTCCTGCATCGTCTGCAGTACTGAGCAGGTTGTGAGTATTTAACAAATGATAATAAAAATATTCAAATATCATAATAATAACAGCAATACTAATGGTTATGGAAAAAAATATATTATAATGCTGGCTACAATATTCAGTTTCAATTTTCTTTACGAACAAATAGCATACCAGCTTGGATTGGAGTAAACAAAGACTTGTGAGCCACGATGCAGCAGTTGAGCCCAGTTTGAGAAAATTACTCCTGGAATATTGAGTTATTTTGCTGATTATGACACAATTTTGCACAGAGTTGTTTAAATAAGAAACACTTTTATCCCTCATGCAGCTTTCAAATTGTGATTCATAGATAAGGGATGGCCTTTTTGGGAGCTGGAGGGAGTCAGGTCAGATTCGCCAGATTCCCAACAGTCTCCTCAGCCCCTAAGCCTGATCCGTTCACCCCCTGAGGTTCTGGATCAGCTTTTCTCAAACTCCAAGGACACACGGCCAGCCCTGGGTCAAATTTATCTCCTAAAAAATTGAGAAGCAAGAATTTGGAGCCATTCCCTTCTGTCACTAACCATCCTCACTATTAAAATCAGAGTAAATTGAATTCAGTTGGTTTCAGCATAACCGTATATTTTTATTATGTCTTTCTTTGTGAAACTTAAGGGACCTATAATAGTTTATATTTTCTCCCATGTAGGCATCTATACATTAAACCCAATTTATTTTTCACTAATAATTTTGGTAAGATAAGTAGCTTAAGCTCTTGAAGTTTCTCACTGTACAAACTTTCCTCTTAGAATTTTCTGGACCCATTTCCATATCCAGTTTGCCAATGTTCTTCTCAGATGGATGCAACCAGACCTCCACACAGCCCCAGCAACATCACACTCCCGGTTGGGTTTATCCTCTTGTTCCTATCTGATACTCCTATGCTTGCATGTAAGGAACAGCTCAGGGTAAGAGACCTCTTTTTGTGACAGTCATGGCCACAATCTTATTTATCACTCTAATTATTTCACCTTCCACAAATTTTAGATCATTGCAATGCTACACTTACCTCCAGTTCACATAGGAAAACATTTAATACACCAGGTTTAATCCTGATTCCTGCATGATTACCCTAGAAACCTCCATGAAGAGAAGATCCAGAAACTTGTAGAGATCTGCTTCTTTCCAAAATTGCAGTGTCCTAAAGAGAAGAACTGCTGCTTTTCAAACCAATAGTTTTTTTTTTATAAAGATCTTAGAAAAGATCCATAAATTTGTGACCTCCAGTCTGGTTGAAAGTAATGTGCTCATCTTTGGGCTTCAGGAGAATATTGCTTAGAAATATAAACTAAGACAAAATGAAGGAATCCCCTTTGGCCCAATCTAGAGTTTAAATACAAAGAGATCTTTTCTTCTCCATCAATACATTTTAGTTTATACATTTACTAGAACTGCTAATAGGGATTACATCAAGTCTTCCAGACCAATTAAAATTTGAAATCCTGGAAGATCACTTTTCTAACCACATCCTAGCGCGGCACATTGTGATACCTTACAGGAGACTCTAGATATGATTACATTAAGTCTTTCTCACCTGTGGGATGTAAAGGCTTCACAAGTCATTATGAAATACTAGAAACTACTTAAATCCCTTAATATTTAACCTGGAACTTCTATTCCCCACTTGGGCCCTGTGGGCAAGCGTAAGGAGTTATATGGAGAGGAGCAAGCCAAAATGAGAGAGGGTTACAATTTTTTTAAAAAATCATAGGAAATGCTGTTAAGACTTCATATTCTTGTCAAAGACCATTACTTGGGAAGCCATTTCCCCAAGGATGTGACAAATGCCAGCACTTCTTGCTCCGGGGCAGCCCTCTCCACCCACTCAGACTTTTGCTTCAGAGATCACTTGGTTTGGTTTTATTCTTGCTGAGAGCTTTAATCTCAGGTTGCCCAACAGTTTATGTTTTTTGTGAGTTTCAGGAAAACCAGGTTACTCTGTGAAGCTGTTAATTGCTGACTGGTTAGTATTAATGCATTTACTACATGCCAGTTATAAATGTGAGAAAGAACACCTTTTTTCTAACCTATCTGTAAATAGGGATAGATTATGCTGCATAAATTATCTGTGGGAGCAAATTCCTTCACGACTGTGATTTTTAAATAATACATGGTATTTCCACAGGAACATGTTGCCCATTAGAAGTCTTTCTTTAAAAGCCATAACGTAGCTACCTCAAAAGCCAGCCTAACTCTAGCATATGTCCTAACTTTTGAAGAGAGCAGCATGACCTTAAAGGATTGAAATTATGCCTGCCTGCCATTAAACAGACTTCGATAAAAAAGATGGTTTGATAAGGGCAAGCTACAAGGAAGAGTTCATTTCTATAAGCACAAAAGCAGCACAATACATAAAAAGAAATTTCAAAAGCAGGCAGGCAGTCGAAGGAGAGCAGAGAGACCCCTTTCAGTTGGCAACTCAGTTCGCCTGATAAATGCTAGAGATTTATCTACATCCCAGTGTTTATTGCATACTTTCGCTGCGAGCACAGTTAGCTATAAGTTTTACCCTTTACTTAAAGACAGCACTAATTTACGAAACGTGGGTCTGTATTTGGGTTACTCCCTCCAAATCACTCAGAATCAATTACCCTCTGAAATACAGATTCTCCTCTCCCTCTCTACAGACTGCACGTTCTTTCTTTCAGATTACTAATGCAAAAGAAAAACAACATACTCTCATACTAATGTAATAGTTAATAGTAACATTCAGTCACATTATTATTTTCTTAATATTTAAAATCCTTTCATATTTTCTGTCTTAATAAATCACTTACTGAGGTATGTATGTATGAGCTGTATTCCCCTGCATACTTTGACTTGATGAAGTAGTATATGTTAAGTATATCTGTTGCTTCCCCTTAAGTAGCTTGCAAATAGCTAGTGAAGGATTCTGCTCTGTTCAGATTTTCATCCTCAATACAGTGCCAATGCACCATCTAGGAACTGATAAAGGAACGGAGCTAACTTCCCAACATAGAATCATAGAATAGTTTGGGTTGGAAGGGACCTTTAAAAGCCATCTAGTCCAACTCCATTGCAATCAGCAGGAACGTCTTCAACTAGAACGGGTTGCTCAGAGGCCCGTCCAACCTGACCTTGAATGCTTCCAGGGATGTGGCATCTACCACCTCTCTGGGCAACCTGCTCCCGTGTCTCACCACCTTCATTGTAAAACATTTCTTCCTTATGTCTAGTCTGAATCTAACCCCTTTCAGCTTAAAACCATTTCCCGTTGTCGTATCCCTGCAGGCTTTGCTAAGGAGTCTGTCCCCATCTTTCTTATGAAGCCCTTCTAAGTACTGAAAGGCTGTATAAGGTCTCCCTGGAGCCTTCTCTTCTCCAGGCTGAACAACTCCAACTTTCTCAGCCTGTCTTTGTAAGAGAAGTGCTCCATCCCTCTGATCATCCTTGTGGCCCTCTTCTGCACCCATTCCAACAGGTCCATGTCCTTCTTGTGCTGAGGACTCCAGAGCTGGACACAGTACTCCAGGTGGGTTCTCACCAGAGTGGAGCAGAGGGGCAGAATCACCTCCCTCAACCTGCTGGCCACGCTTCTTTTGATGTAGCCCAGGATGCGGTTGGCTTTCCGGGCTGCGAGCACATGTTGCTGGCTCATGCCCAGCTTTTCACCCACCAGTAACCCCCAAGTCCTTCTTATCAGGGCTGCTCTCAATTCCTTCATCCCTCAACCTGTATTGATACCAGGGGTTGCCCTGACCCACGTGCAGGACCCTGCACTTGGCCTTGTTGAAGCTCCTGAGGTTCACATGGGCCCACTTCTTGAGCCTGTCCAGGGCCCTCTGGATGGCACCCCATTCCTCAAGTGTGTCAAAGCACCATTCTTCTTGGTGTGGTCTGCAAACTTGCTGAGGGTGCACTCGATCCCATTGTCTATGTCACTGATGAAAATACTAAACAGTACTGGTCCCACTACAGACCCCTGAAGGACACCACTTGTCAGCGATTTCCATCCGGACACTGAGCTGTTGACCCTTACCCCCTGGATGTGACCATCCAAGCTGAGGATCCTTTTTCCATTCTTGATAGGGAACACATTAGTTAGTGTCCTGGTTCCGGCGGGGATAGGGTTAATTTTCCCTGGTATCCCATGCCCTGTGAGCCATGCCCACCCTGAGCTGCCGGGGGAGGGGGCGGGAAGTCACCGCTGGGAGCGGGCGGGGGCGTCCCGGGTCCGGTCGGCGAGCGGCGGGGAGCGGCGGTTCCGTGATCGTGTTTGTATATGCCTCTGTCCGTGTTATTGTTGTTGTTTGCCTGTTCCCTTTGCTGTTCTGTTAAACTGCCTTTGTCTCAACCCAAGAGTCTTGCCTTTTCTGCTGATTCTTCCTGTATCGGGAAGGCCCGAGCGAGCGGCGCGTGGCTCTTTGTTGCCGTCTGAGGCGAAACCACGACAGTTAGTTACCCAAACTATGACTTGTTTGATATATTATTGTAATTGCTTATATTAACTCCTTTGTTCAGGGTCCCTGTCTATAACATTCGATTCTTTCATTAATTTATTTAGATAATTTCCAGTCTAGTGTTTTCTGAGCCACTAGCACCGTTGCAGGCATCGCATTGTTGAGTGGGGAGAAAACCCTCGGGTTACAGAGACCATCTACTTTGCACCAGGAAATCTGTCTAGATTTTGCTAAATTGCACACTGCCAGAAGTCATCATGTCCCTTTTCTGGCTCATTTGGTTCAGGAAAATTTTGACAGCCTGCCGAGATGATACTGGAGCAGAAACACAGCAGAAGGGTGTAACAGAGAATGTGCTACCATGACCACCTCTTGGTGAAAGCACATGTTCCCAGCAGCCAGCCACCCCCTTAAGGTAACAGCCATGAACTGGGAACAGCAAATCTGGTTGTTTTGATAGAGTTTAAGAGCTCTTTAAAAGCTCTTGAACTTTTATAGAGTTCCAGCAGCTCTTTGCTGAAAGCTTGTGGCTCAGGCCATGTTGAGGAAAAGTGGCGGTTGTCCTGGTATACTTCACGGAATTTGTTTCCAGCCTCTTAAATAAGAAGGAAATTACCAATAAAGTGAATATGATTTACATTTGTGAAGTGAAGTGGTTGAATGTTGTGAAACGTCTGTGAAACACACAGTTGTACCCTTTGAGATAGGTCTTACAGAGCATGGAGATGGTCAGCACGTGGCTCCAGAGCAGGCGGTGTGTGCAGTGCAATGAGCCGTGTGCGGTGCTGCAGCGTGCAATATTGCAGCACATGGTGTGCCGTGCACAGTGTGAGGTGCCTGGTGTGGGGTGCATTGTACGTGGTGTGCAGTGTTCATTCCTGGCAGTGGAGGGAATTCTCAGGGTGCAGATGAGGCTGCCGGGGCACTCTTCATCTGTCTCTACTCTCTCCTGCCCCCTGCCCTGAAGTGTGGGGGAGGACAACTCATCCTCCTCCCTTGGGGCTATGCGATACAGGTGCAATGGTGCCATATGAAGATTTTGATGCATGACCTGTAGGATCAAGATACAAGTGTCAAACTTCTTCCAGTGATTTAAGGACCTAGGTCTTGTTGACCATTTTCATCACCAGTTTAAATGGTATGCCCAGATTTAACCTTTCTATCAGCTTATGCCCCATGCAGCGTACGGGAGTGGCACACAGGCAGGGGTTTAAAGATCTCAGTGCTCTGAATGTTTGTCTTTCTATTTCTCATTTAACTTTGCAAGCACAGAAAAGGACACAGTTGTACAGAAGAGGTTAGATGATAGTTTTCCTGGTAAGGAAAAAAGAGGAAGGCAGATGTGTAAGTGAGTGTGATAAAAAGTGAGAGAGGAGAAAGGGACTGAAGTAACTGTAAAAAGTGCAGTGTTTTACCCAAATGTATGGTGTTCTTCCTTCAAATCTTTCCCTATGATTACAACCTTTAAACACAGCTTAGTCTGAGTTGGGCAGGGATAAACTAAAATACCTGTGTTTGACCTGTTCCTTTGTCTCTGATAACAACATCATAAAAGTCCTATATTTGCTGTATAGCACGAGCTTTCCCAAAAACTGGCTTGTGACTACTGGGGACATCTGGCTACCCATTACCTCCTGAGCCATTTTGTTTTTTTCAACTACCGAAACTTGCCTTATGTTAAGTTTATAAACCCTTTGGAGAAGGGGTTTTCTTTCCCTTTATGTCTGCATGTTGCCTCAGTCTACGAGAAACTTGAAGAGACTGTGTTAATGCAAATGAGAATGCTTATTTATTTGAATGTGTTTACTCAGAATATACTCATCATTGAGTTATAATGCCCTTGACATACTTTTAACTGTACGTGAGCAGGAGGGATGCAAAATAAAAGCTAACTGAAGCAGTAACACCTTATCCTCATCATCCCACACCACTTGATTATTAGCACAGTTTTAAAGGTCAGACACAATTAGGGCCACCCTGTTTTGATTTTAACTTAAAACCCCATTTTCAAGAATGCTAACTTCATCAATAGTTGGTCACACAGCTGGGTGTTCCAAAATATTTGGAAGTTAGACAAGTCATGCCACATCGAAAGTGGGAGAAGGCACAGCTGTTAAAAGTACAATAATAAAACCTGGGCTGCAACCTCATCATTCTGAATCACTTGAAAACTCTAAAGTAAATAAACCTTATATCCCACTCCTACTGCTTCCCACGCAGCCATCGCAGGTGGCTTTGTTGTTTTGTTGGGTTTTTTGTTCTTGTTTTATGTGACTGAACTAAATCTTGATCCGTATATCTGTTATGCTTTCCTCTTTAATCTAAGGCAGCAGTTTGAGTGCAAGAAACAGTAGGGGGGGGGAAAGTAAAGATGCTTGTGAATTAGTGGGAAATAGGACTTTCAAAGCAATCATCATCACTGACACAATGAATGTAAGGGAGATGCAAAACAAGAATTTGCATGTGATGGTGAATAGGAGGGTAAGAAAAAGATTCATGGCAAGTGAGAAAAATGAGTTAATCTGTTCTTTGAATGCTGAAGGATGATGCCGTAAATTTGGGAAAGGCCAGGAGGAGGGTACTGTATCCGAGATGATCTGGCTGCAACTCTTAAATAAGAAGAGCAGATAGGAAAGATCACAGTCTAGAAAGTACTGGGAAGAAAAACACGGCAAAAAAGTATATATAGAGAGAGAAAGAGATAAAGAAGTGTTAAAACTTGCAGTCAGACTCCAGAGTGCCAGAAAATAAAAAGTGCTGGTGTGATCAGTGATTGAGAAAAACATGGGAGTTGGCAAGGGATTGAAAAGAGCTCAGTTTTGGCCAAGTTAAGCTAAAGCTGATGATCAGAAATCTGAAGACAAGAAGAAAGAAATACTGCATTTGATCAAAGGAGGTTACTTGTGGATAACAGAATAGTTTAAAAGAATTGTGGGTTTGTTTAAGGTTAAATATAGTAGTTGAAACATATTAGGCAGGTGATATCATCCAAAGAAAGGTCATAGAGTGAGAGTAGTCAGGGACCAAGGACTGTCTCCCAGAGTGGAAAAGGGGCGATAGCTAAAACAAGTCTTGAAGTAGTGCTAGGGAGGAGGAATAGACACAGGAGGAGACAGCACCACGGAAAGGCAGGTCAGCAAGAGCTTCAGATGTGGCGTGTATCAGAAGAACAATGTCAGAAGAAACAGAGACAGATGCTCGTGAGAGATGTTTGTGAGGTGGTGGTTACAGTCCTTGGTGAGTATCAGGAAGGGCAGAACAAGGAGAATCGAGGGCATCTGGAGGAGAAAACTTCACAACTCCAGGCAGAGAGCAGGTGTTCAGAAAGTTGGCAGCCGCTGGCAGGGAGACTGCGAAGCACTACACAAGCAGTCTCTAGAACTAGCCATCTGCTGACCTCCTATGCTTTATGCTTCTCCATTTTTAAGCACAAAGTACTGCACACAGGTGCAGTACCCATACTTTCAAACTGCCTTTATAAATGCATTTCCAGATGTATCTGCTACCTGTGCTCTCCACGTTGTTGTTCCTGCTGTCAGAACCATGGACTGGACCTGCCCGGTCTAGAGCCCTCATAGGCTTACTAGTACTCCATTGCTTAACATGGTTCTGTAGTATTGTCTACCGTTTTTGCCACTGACTTACTCTAAAAGTGACTTGAAGACTGATGTTGTGTTTTGCTGTCTTCTTGGTCATATTTTAAACATGCTGGGACACTCACTCAATCAGATCATTTAATTAACTTTACACAATTTGACAACTTGAATAAGAAATATTGTAGCCTACATTACTTGAATTTACTGTTTGATGGGAAGTGTCCTTATCCTTCTAACCTCTGTAATATGTTTGGGTACCATATTTATACACTAAGGAGTGTTTCTACCTAAGGCACTCAATCTGTGAAGGTGTCAGCACATTGCCCACTTGGAAGATTTTGCCCCTCAGGTCACTGTTAGTTGCAAACAGGGTTAATTTACTTTAAAACTCTTTCTGTTGTCTCACAGTACCCTTTTTTCCTTATTGCTTCTGTCATCAGCTGATGTCCTGCCTCATGTTCCTCCCAATTTTGCCCTGCTGCAAAAAGGAATATCAAGCGAATCAGATGTGTCACTTCCAAATTGAACAACTTTGTGAATAGATTACTGATGTGAAGCACAAGACATCTAACATGCAAGATGACACCTTTGTCTTTGGCTACAGAATCTGCGAGTGAACAGTTAAAGCTGGAACTGGAGAGATCCATGAAAGGCACAAAGACTAAACTCAGACCAAGAAGTGTTTCTGAAATGCTCAGAAACCCCTGACACTGGGACACTTGAATTTTAACTCTCCAGAAGATGTTTTATTAAAGAGGAATATTCCTCAGTTATGTACATGTGGCCCTGTGTTCAGAACAATAATCTGGAATATGAGACACAGAAAATGCAGAGCTAAACGATGGATCTTGCTGGAATCGATAGCAAAGCACCTGTGCAATTATGGAGAAGAGGAACTGCATTTCCAGACAAACTTACTGCTGATGTCAGCAGTGGCATAAGGGAGAAAATTAATATATCTTGGAAAATGCTTTCTAATATGCTATTCTGTGGGTGGAAGCACTTGTGTATGTTTATATGAAAAGAAAAGAGGTGGTGACCTAGAAAATAACTCACAGGTAAAAGTTGGATACAGCAGGGTTTATTTTAGTTTTCATTGCTTCCTTTCCGCAGTTTCTTCTCTGTTCACTCAACAAATAAACTACAAAACAATAATAGTGTATTTCAGATAAAAATTAAGCTGAAGAAGGAATTATGGGACACTATCAGTGCAAATGTGCCTCACAGTGAAATAAGACTGGAGAAATAGGAAAAAAGTCAGAAAAGCTCAGTATTTTGAAACCTGAATTTTGCCAAGAGATATTATTGTTCTCTATAACAAAAATACTATCATATAAATATTTTGTAAAGAAATCTGTAAAGAAATTTACTACTCTTTATATATATACTTCCAAAATTTATTTTTAAATATTTATAATGCTTCTGTGGAAACACAGGATTCACAATATTGAAAGAATACGGGATATAGATTGAACCTACACCTGGGTATTCAGATGACTTGTGGCAGATTTCCTACTGCAAAACAAATTGCAAAATCACTTCCTCTATTACATAAAAGCCATCACTATGTGCCAGTTATTAGACTAATGATCAGGGAGAAAGTCTGTAATTGCCTTAATTAGTTGCATTTATGTTTGACCAAACTTCCGTTGTGAATATTTATCTGAATTCAAGGTTTGTGTTTTACAGACTAGAAGACTGTGATGAGTTATTACTGTGATTCTCTTATATAGTAACCTGCACTTCATTTCAAAGCATGAGTATTTTAAAATAAAGAAAGTGCCTAACATTGTGCAAGCCTTTGTGAAACATCAAAATCACACCATGCCCTCAAATAAACATTGATTTTTCTGCTACCAAGTTATTATGTCATACCGTGAGGGAAGGAAATATTCTTACTCCGTTGGAGACACTGAAAGCATTCAAGTGGATTTTCAAATGCACAGGACCTTCACTCCGCTCTTCTCCTCGATATGCATGTGTTTATCTGCCTGGAGGCTTTACATTGTCACCCACCCTTTTGTCTCCCAGTGCCTTCCAAATCAAACTTTAAACAGCAGTGGAAAACCTAAAGGGGGCTTTGGAAGCCTTGGTTTCAGTTAAGACAAGAGTTATGTCAAGTGTATGTTTCTGACTGTCTCCATCTTATGACAGTACCACTGAGTTTAGGAGTATTTTTATCCACGGCTGTTACTCTGTTGTGAGACAGTGTGCATTTGACCTCAGCTGAAGTTAATGAGAATTACTTGCAGTTCTCACACATGAGGAAGAAAATAAGATCTCTTTCTCATTTTCTTACTCCTTGGTCTCTTTAACCTGTGCAAAAGAAACATATGGAATTAAATTCTCATTGTGTAAAAAATAGTGCATTGCCATAGCATGGGTTTCTAGCTGCTGGATTCGCCAGAGACAGCTACCTGAGCTGCCCGTGTCCCGCGTCTGGAATTCGACAACGTTTCACTCAGTGCAAACAGCCTCTTTCCACTGTCTACCCTGAAGGTCACTGCAAATGCCTTAAAAACAAAGTTTATTGTTACTACCTAAGGTAAAACATTCACAGAAAGAAATACCTTGACTAAAGGCATTTCATTTAGAAGAGGGCATTTCATCTTAGTTCAAACACCAGCTTGTGAATTTACTTTGAGGATTTCAGAGTTTTTGTCTCTCACATCCATGTCCTCTTACTCACCTTTTAAATATTGTGTCCTTATATTCTGAAAAATATTCTGTTGATACAAACTTGCACTAGGACCCACAAAGGTACAAATGATGTATTCTGTAACTGTCATTGGTGATTTTTATTATTTAGTCCTACAGGAATACCGTGTTTTTACAGTTTATCTCTTTGCCGAACCACATTAATGAAAAGATTACCCTAAACTCAGAATACCTGGAAACACCACTGGAGAAATTTCATTTCCTCAGCATTTCATTTCTAGTAAAATTGACTTGGTTGTACCATTCTGCAGCTGTGATTTGTCAAGTAAATGGCAAGGCTAAATGTGCTGAAAGTCTGACATGTTCCCTGAGCAACAAAGGGACCGAAGGCAAATGTTACAGTATTACTGACAACACTAGTAGTGCTTGTTTAAGCATTTGCTTCATAAACAACGAAAAGCAGCATTAAAAAAAAAAAAAAAAAACCAAACCAAAACAACTAACAACCAACCGAAAAAAATACCAAGCAGGCTTCTCTGCTTTTTCTTTCTCTTTTGATTAGCTTTCTTCTGCTGTTTCTCTGTATTGTCCTTTTAATTAAAAGCTCATCTGCAGTAGCTGCTTATGAAGCTTCAGTGGCACTTCCTTCCAGAAGCCCTTGCCCTTGAAAGTTTTCTCCTTGATATGAGGGAGGTTTTTATTATTACTTACCTTGCAATATCACCTGCAGCTCTCAGTAACTGCACAACGAACAAACCACAGGGAAGTTCCTGCCCTGAAGGCCGCACAGTCTGTCCTGTAGCACTGCAGAAGTGGCACATTACTGCCGGGGGAGGTGTTGGGTTGGTTCTTTCATGGGGTTTTCTGTGGTTTCACATTTTATCTGGTTCACTTGTGAACTCAGATTAAGGGACATGCGAGACCTGAAGTCCCGTGGCCAAAGTGACCTGACGTACAGCTTGCCTGGATTCAGAAAGTACAGGAGGGAGCACAGATATCCAGAACTTTTGCCTCCTGGTCTAGTCCCAGTTTCTTTTCAGATTAAATACTTGTCTGATTTCTCATTTTCCTTACTTTGTATTTTCCACTTGCTTGCATTGATCCACAATTAGGCAGTCTTCCTTCTCCCATATTTTGATAAGGAGGTAAAATCGTTACCTGTGATCAGTCCTGGAGGTCCTGCCCTCCCAGTCCCCACAGTGAAAGCCGCAGGCACTGCTCAGCCAAATCTTCTTGCAATTCCTTTGGAACCTAAAGGAGGTTTGGAAACCTAAATTATGTTTCCTCTCGTTCTTTCTATCTCTGGTCTGTTGCCTTTCCTGAAATCCATAATGGCAGCTAAATCAAGAGAAGCTGTAACTGTAACTCAGATCCAGCACAAAAAAAACTATCTTCCTATTTCTCTCCTGTTCTGGTGACCTCTGCTTGCAGAGGCCAGGTGAAATCGTCAGGTTTCACGGTGTGATTCTGGAGTAGCTCAAGCAACACCAGTCAATTTACAGTGTTGTGTTACAAAATTATAGTAAATTCAGAGACGGATCTGTGTCAAGTATCCTCAGTCGGATTTTATACTGCTTCAATTTCCCATCAGTTCTGTAGATACTCTTTCTTCAGTATCCTTATAGATTTTTTCCAGATGGGAGTCATGCAAGACAACATGGAGGAAAGCCTGCTCTCTCCTGAAGAGATGTAAGTCTGGTAAAACCTGGGGAGTTTTCCAAAGATAACTGACAGCAGAGTTTTGACCATTATTTGAAATGACAGAACACAGAATTACATTGCATTACAAAGTAGCTGTAATGGCTAAGCCTCAGACTGTCAGCACTTCGTAAAGAAAGTATGACTACTTTTTCCCATGTGAGTTTTTAAATTTCATAATCAAGAAAAAGCAGCGGCAGCCAAGCGTCCACTGGTGGCAACTGCATACCTGCCTATTTGTACCCTTGGGAATAATTACAGTAAGCTGGAACAGTAAACGTCAAGAGTGGGTAGAGATGCACAGAACTTCAGTTGGAAATCCTAGGGAAAAAAATATACTTGTTACCACGAAATAGATTTTTAATGCCCTGAAGGCTTCATAACCACAATGCCCATTTGAAGTGGCTGAAATACAAAAGAAATAAAAGCTTATGTTTTAGAGCCCAAGAAAATAAGGTGAAGGATAAGATATATAATCCTTGAGATGCACTGAGTCTCCAGGCTGAAAAGCTGCATTAAGAACAAGCAACTCTGCTTGGGGCTGGGGCCGTGGCCCCGCAGAAGAGCCATCCTGGGAAGACCCCATGCAGCGCTTTGCGCTGGAGGCACCCACGACAGCTCACTGCCTGCGGGAAAGTGATTCTTTATTCTTTTTCAATTTTTTTAAGAATAAAAGTGATGGCTTCTTATCTTTTCTAGCCACTGGGAGGATGTTCAAGCAAAAGGTTTTGAAGGGCAGTGTTAAAAAGGAAAGGAAGAAGTAGAAAGCAAAAGGTTGGCTTCTTCCATTCTGGAATGTCCTTTCATGGAGTCTTTCTTATGATTCTCTACCAATAGAGAAGTAGCTACAGCATTAATGCAAACAGTAACTAGAGTGGTAAGGAGAGCGTAAACCTAACCAAATTAGGTATTATCCCAAAAATGTTACACCCTAGAAAACCAGACATCCCACAGGTACAAAAAGGCTAAATCTTCACAGCAAATGACTACCAAAGACGCTGTGTGCACACAGGATTGGCAAGTGGCAAAGGCAGGAAGGGCTCCCAACACTCTCAGCTGCAGAACTTGAGAGCAAAATCAGGAAGAAAGAGGAGAAAAGCAGCTAGAAAGGCACCAGCCGCTGTGTACCTCTGAGTGTTCACTGCAAGACCTTGCTGGCCCATCTCGGTTAGTTGACTCAATATTTATTAGTTTTTGATACAGGTGATAGCTTCTTCACCCCCAAAGACATGGCTGGTGGGATGTTCAGGATGACATACTGACGAGTCGAGAAGCATGGCACTAACTCTGGTGTGAGAGGAATTGTCTAACAATAACATCAGCTTATACACCCTACAGACACAGGTCAGCTTCTGCCTGGCGATGTTTTTGTGCACAGCTTGACAGTCAGCTGCAGTTCTCAAAAAGGAGCCCTGGACTCTTATTCAGCAATGATCAACTAGAAATCCCAGAAGTTAGGAGAAAGGAGGGGGTCCCAAACCGGAGGAATTCAGGTAGTCACCCAAGCAGTAAGACAGAGCAAACAGGAGTCCTTTGTGAATCTCTAAAGGTAGCAAGTTTTTTTGTGTGTGCCTAGTGAACATCAAATACTATGAACTCGGTTTGAAGTGATCACTATTTAAAGATACTTGTATTAATTTGGACTAATGAGTGGAAAACCTACTGAGAATTATAGAATTTGTAAATAACATGACAGCAAAAGTTAGGATCTTTTTTTTTTTTTATAGAATCTTAGAAGCTAGAGAAAGATAATAACTGTGCAATAATCTTTCTCACTAACAGTGAGTCTGGGATTGTTCCTTACTGAGGCACTGAAGGATCACAGTAACTTACTGGTTTATGATGGGCTTTCAGTACATCCTGATGGAGACTACTTAATAATAATGCATGTTCATGAAGGCAGGGATCTTTCCACTATTACCCAACTTCTAGCTCTCATTGCCACCTTCATTCACTATTTACATGTGTGTAAGATGCAAAATTATTCTCACTATTCCCAATTACTGTACTGTTCACAGATTTTCATTTGTAATGATTGCCTAGGCAAACCATACATCTTTAGCTCTACTAATCTTGCCTGAAAATCTCCACCACCTTTGTCTTCATTTCGTCGCTTCTCAGGTTAGCCCTAAAAATTTCTACGACTTGAAAGCATACAGTAATATTCTACAACACTTTTCTGACTGTGGGAGTCCTACTAAGGCAAAATCTCTGTACCGCCTCTCTTTTTACATTGGTTTCTGCAGCTTGAGAGATTTCTCTCAATACATTTCTTTATGTGCGTCATGCAAATGTGGAGGTTGTAGTGCAGTTGATGCCTTGTCAGAAGGCTTGGTTTTTTTATATCCAACCATAAGTTTTGCTTTTTTACAGCATCATGACTGTATTAATTTATGTTCAGTTTGTGACCTGCTAAAAGCTGAAGAACCTTATGCTTGTTTCATTGCCCCCCCTCTCACAGCACTCCATTTCTTCAGTCAATGGGTAGAGATTTCAGCTTATCCTCATTGAATGGCAGCCTATTTATCATAGGCCATTTACCTCTCTTCATTGAGATCCTTTTGAATGCTAGCCCTGTCATCTAAAATACTTGCAGTCCTTCCCATCTTACACTTACATGAAAACATAGCAGGCATTCTCTCTCGTTTGTCAACCAAGTCTTCATTCAATAGTAGCCAACGCAAGAGTGATGCCTGTACAACCCCACTTGGTACATGTGGCCAAGCCGATGGTGAGCCAGTGATCGCTGCCCTCAAGACCTGTGTGCTGGCTTTCAGCAGTTTCCCCTGGACAGCGTTGCACTAGTCTGCCTATGAACACGCCACCAGAGACAGTGCAAAAAGACACACTAAGGTCAACATACATCACATGTCTGGTTTCTGCTTTTACCACAAAGCCACTTATGCTGTCATTGAAGGAAATTAGAATGGTTTGACATGATCTGTTCTTGACAAATCCACGTTGGCAGTTACTTACCGGTTTGCGAACTTACAGGCACTTTCCTAGAGCGTGTACATTAGCAAAATGCAGATAGTGCAATTTGGCTGTAATCTCAGTTGTAGTGAGTCAAGGGAGGACTTCCAGCATCATTCTGTTTTCCTGCATTTATCTTCTCTATCAATATCATCACTAAAAAAGGCCCTTTACTGCATCCCTCCTCCCTGTTTGAAGAGGACCAGACAAAGTAGTGTGGTCAAAAACTGTAGTGTGATTCTTTGCTTTTGTTAGCTGAAATGTTCTCTTAGCCCCACCCGCACGAGGGGCACTTGTACCACTACAGGCATCGCTATTCCATGTGGAGAGACCTTTGTGTGTCACTGCTTCAGAAAAATTGCAGCCCACACTTTGATCCTTTACAACTTTAATAGTTGCACAACTTGATTTCTCTTCACATAGGTTGGGATTGAACCAGCTGTGCAAACTCTTTCCTGATGGCTTGGGGATACAGATGGGAATGATGGAACATGAGGAGAAAGGACAGGGTAATCAAAAGTTTAAGCACATGAATATGATAGAAAAACACATGAGTAATGTTGTGCATCATTAACAGAGCTATCACAAATGCCTATGGAGGGCTCGTGAGAAAATAAAAATGGCCAGATCTGTATGTGAAACGCAGAAGTGCAGTGACTGCACACAGCTATAACTCACACTCGTATACCTCATGTTCATTTCTTTGACTATTCAAAAAGAGTTGGCCCCAAATGTCTGGCCTTTATCTTTCTGAAGAGAAGAGAAACAACTCCATCATCTGAACCCTTGTGGTCTTGTGTTTTAACTGTAAATGCAGACAAACTAAAGTGAGTCTGGAGATGCTTGCTCTACTTTCTTCGTTAAATAGAGTTCTAACCCCAACAGCGTAAATGCCAATGGCAGATTATATTTACACTGCAAATAGTCAGTGAAAGGCCATGGTCACAACTTGCAGGGTTGTGAGCTTCTCAGGCACACCTCGTGTCTTCTTCCAACTGAGCACAGTGCCAGAGACACTGTGGGCAGCAGCACACCAAGAATGAAACAGCATTGTCTCCTCCCTGCTGTCATTTCCCTCTCTAACATTTAATCTTGAAAGAGGTCATCTAAATGTGATCCTACTCCCTTAAATGAACATTCCGTCTCTTTTTTTGTCATACTACAGTGCTTTCAACTTCTTCCCATCATTAAGCCATTTGCATGAAATACTGAACTGATTAACGTAGCATTTTCCATTAAACTGTTTCAGGAAATGCTGCACCTTACCAGTGGGATGCTTTTGAATAATGTAATCTCCTTAGTATAATTAAAACTAAGTTCTGAAGTTAGTACCTTTTTTCCCTGGAGACACTCATCAAAATGTCAAGTGTTCCTTCTAGTGGAACTGCAGTCCCATAGTACAAACATATTTATCCACCATTCCTTGCAAGCAGGAGACCTTTGCCTCTATTCTTTGCCACTTCATTTTTTAACGTCAGCAAATAGTGCATGAAGTAATAAACAGTTTCTATGCACAGAATGGCAGAGTATTTAAAAAACCTTGAAGAAAATAAATGAGGTACCATGGGTAACAATAGTAAGAAGTCCTTGTTTTGTTTTACTAATGATTTCTTTCAAGTGTGACTCTTAAAATTAAGTTTAAACGCTTATTTACAAATGGAATAAATGATATGAACCAAAACATTTGCTTCCTCTAGAGTTCGCAAGGTGCTTTCTTGCCTTAGAGAAAAACAGGTCTGGGGTGCCACCACCTGGAGAGCTGCAGCAATATTGTCCACAGATTTCAAGTTTCTGAGAGTTGCTGGGACTCCACAGATTTACAGCTGAGCCTTGGGGAAAACTCCAGTTATAAGGGTGGAAAATCAGTTCAAATTATGTTTGAGAAACTCCACAGGTAGGAAGATGCATTTTAAGAAATGAGCACATGTATTGTTACATTCACCCCAAAAAAATCCTGACTATGTGCATCGTACGCATAGCAGGTCAATGTCTTCACTTGCTCTCCTCTCTCACATCGCTGAGGTGCTCTGAAAGTGAGGACTGGCCTGTTGCTGTAACCTGCAGCTCTGAGACACATGACTATAGTAACTTGTACTGAAATGAGAAAGTACCAGGTACAACATAAATTCACAACCCCATTACTTTGTGCAGTCTGCTGGATTTACAGAACCTATTTGAGATTCTTTGTACTTTTTAAATTTGCTTTTCTTAATTTAAAGGAAAAAACAGCTAGAAGTTACAATATGCGTTTAGGAAGCTGAATGGATTCCAGCTAAAACCCACACTGTGTATGTAGGGCTGGCTTCTCTTCAGCATTTTATTATTATAAATAATTGCTTTTCTTATTAAAGTTGGACGTAGAGTACAGTGAGACTGTTAGCTAGCGATAAAGATATGACAGTTAAATATCTGTTGTTAATAAGCTTCCACCTCCTAAACTGTTATATATGTCATTGAAGTTATTGTAGGAAACAATGTGTGCTTGTGCAATAAGCACAAGAAGATCAAAGATTAATATTTTCCTATATAACTCTAGGCCATCTGGAAGGTAGGGCATCAGTCTACGCTAGTCAGGTAAGATCCCTCCATGGTCTCTGGGAGCAGAGAGACACTGTTGGGGTCCTTCTCCTGGCAACAGTTTCCTAAACCTGGTACCAAGAAACTACCTCTTAGAAAAGCCCATCTGTCCTCTAGAGACAGCCTGGACATCCAGCTCACAGCAGGTATCTCAACGTGTAGGTGGCCAAATGCCTGGGAGTTGTACCTCACTCTGTTTCTAACATCATAAAAGGACTCCTATAAGCCTAGTGAAAGTAATGTTTGTCTTATATGTTGCTTAACAGAAACTAAATCAGAGATGTCAGATACATCTTCAAAGGAAAACAGTTCTCCAAATAAAGCCATAAACATGCTACTGGTAGCCACAGCAGTGGCATTTACAAACACATGTGTTAGCCACAACTACTCTGCACTTTCTACAGCGAACCCTCCTGTTTATCACTTCACGTGCAACGCTCCTGTTATAAGATCACCAGATACTGGGGAATGAATGTCTGACAACACTGATTAGCTTTAAGCATAACATATCTTCATTAGTGTCTTGTAAGGACACTTGAGTTTAAACAGTACCATTTCCTAGTTTACAAACATTTCAAACCTAGCACATCAAATCCTTACAAGGTAAATCACTCTTACTAATCCACTGATAGAAACCTATTGCTTTTGCATATGATAGAAAACCACTGTAAATTTCTTTCATTTATTGGACCATTGTACCATGTGTGCATGGTCTTCAATCTGTTAAGAAAATTTTAAGCTGAGTCTCCTTAAACCCTAAATGCTCTTAGTTTGTACATGTCCATAATATATTTAGATTAAAGCCACAGCATTCAGCATTTGCTGGATGGCAGACAGACAGCAGTGCAGCCACCCAGTCATCCCAAGGCAGCCTTTGCGAGACCGTGCCACCAACACACACAAACTTTCCGTTTTCCAGGAAAGCCAAAACTGTCATTGCTGCCCCATACACCTCTTCCCACCCGTCAAGACCAGCCAAGCCAACTTGCAAATGTGGGCAGACCACGAGAGAACAGGCAAAGTGGGGTAGCCCACTGAAATCCAGAAAAATGCAGAAGGAGAGGCTCTTAATAGTGATTTGTTTCATTACCCAGCTTCATCAGACGAGTACTTTAATCATTGGATAACATTTTCTTTAGCTGTAAAATGACGATTACAGTATGTCGTACTTACACAGCTCATGTGGAGAGCTGAGATCATTAAATTGTGGACATTTGTAAAAGTGTGGTATGGAATGATGAATCTGGGCTCTGGGGTAGGGAACCAGTTACTAAGTGGAATATTTTCCTCTTTTTATCTTTCAGCAGTTTGGCAATAATTGCCAGGAACACTAATCTATTGCATGAAGGTTCAAAGTCACCTGTCCCCCTCTAATATAAAATTAGTCTTAACTCTAGAAACAAACAAAATAATGACATCATTTTCACACCAAATTCCTAAGGATGTCACTGAATGTGGTGATTTCCCTGTGATGCAAAATAGCCATTTGCAGTGGGTAGGAATGAAAATATTTATCACCTGCAATTGTTACACCACTTTTTCCAGCAGAACAAAACTTCTTGTTTAAGATACGTCTACCATACTAATGTAAATGAATCTCATCCCTAGGTCTGCGGTGGAGTTTGTAACAGCTGATCCCGCCTATTTTTTTACAGGACTGTACGCAAGCTATTAGACTTCTCAGTAGATCACACGTACAGGCTGACAGTATGTGAAAAAATTGCTCAAATTGCAAAACATAATGCCAAAAGATCTAGACAGAGAAAAGAGATAACAAAATAAACTGATCATAATTAATTTAATAAATGGACAGTGTATAAAGTACTCTTGGATGCTCTTGGAGCTATTGCTAATATATATTTATAATCACTTAAGTTACAATATAGAATGAGGAATAAAATAGAAATAGAAGGAGTTATAATGTAGAAGTGTCGAAGGTAAAAATTATTGCTGCAGGCGCTGCAGCCAATATACCTTTAGTTTCCATGTTGCAATCAGCAAGTATGACACAATAATGCTCCTCAGAAAGGACACAGAGGAAGAGCTGGTCTTGACCTTTTCATTTTGAGGGAAAGAAAAAGAGAATTATGAACATTTTTATTAGGACCACTGAAACATATTTCCTCTAGAATCAGGTGGATGCTTATTCAGCATTATGCAAAATTAATTTTTCACATTTAAAATGATGCTTAGCTTTCACTTGTTGTGGTTTTGGTTGGGTGTTTTTGTTTTTTTTTTCTTACCGATATTATTCATTTTTTAACCTTTAATCTCCTGCGGCTAATTAATGGCCAGTTTGCACAGCGTGCTGGAATGAGCCATGCCGGGGCGCAGCAGAAATGATGGCAGCACTCCTGCAGCTGGGAAAGAGGAATGTCACGATGGACATAATCCCACCGATGGCCAGACAGGGTGCTGGATTATCACAAAATCTGCACTGGCCAGTTAGGGAGTCACTTTTTATAGATCTTTCTCCACCACTTTGGCACTCAGCAGCTGATATATGGTTTGGAGAATGAGTATTTATATCTCATCCAGTTTTGAAACCTCTCTAATGCAGCAATAGATGCTCCCATCTGAGGAAATACTAAATACTTCTTCAGTATCACATTACTCTCTTCGCTGCAGTGGATGTCTGTGTTAAACTAGGGTCTTTTAAGCTGGGTAGATGGAAGCAGAGACTTTTACCTCAAAAAGTTCACACATATAGTACAAAATAGGATTGTACTTTTTCAGCATTTTTTCCCCCGGTTTCCTATCTTGACTGATTTGAAAAAATGCTTCCTTTCACATCGTAGCAATGTCTGCCATGTTTCTTCCACTCCAAAATATCCCCCTTGGATTAAAGCTGAGCACATGGATGAAGAGCTCAGTATCCCCTGTTCACAGGACCTTAATTTGGACTGGTCGAATCCCTCTCCCTGTCATGGCATCCACTGGTTGCTCCATCTGCCTGCCATCTGCCATGTTCTCCTCCCCGCCCTCGGCTGCTCTCACTCACTCTGAGTCACCCACACAATTAGACTTTCACCTGCGCTTAATCATTGCTCAATCTCCTTTAATTTGAACTGGCTGCCCTTTGCACTGCCAGGCACAGACTTCCCTGGGCACAGCCAACGCCAGGCAGCTGGGCTCCTGCACCAGGCACAGGTGGAGTTGTTTCCCTGTCTCTGTTTAAGTCAGCATTTGCTTTTATGTGTGCGCAACAGTCTCCCTGTTCTGCCTTCCCCTCCCCAAGAAAGCCTGCAGTCTTTCCATGACGTGAGGTTCTGCTTAAGGCTGGTGGTACAGCTTTGGTTTTTCCCAGAAATTTTTTTCTTGTGAAGTCCCATATGGTATAAACCAGTGCTTAGATACTGCATGGATGAACGCCATGAAAAAAATCCCCAAATTAGCATTGGATTCGACCCATTATTTTTTACACATGACCTGTTGGGGACTCCGAGATTAAATCTATTCCTTCACTAAAGTAAAGCTCTGCAGCATGTGAAAGCGCTGGTTTATTACAGCACTGCTCGTGTTTGTTCAGACTATTGACATTTAAAATATTTTTAATTTATTTGAGGAAAAATAACTCAGAATTTGAGACATGAACCTCTGAAAATGAAATTAATTTTGCATGAATGTATTCACATAAGAAATGTTTTTGGCTTTAATTAAATTATTTTAATAAGGACGTGTACGATTAGATCATATATCAAGAAAGGAAGCTGAATTACTTAATTGGCCTCTAAAACTTAACAAATTGTTAAGTATGATCCTGAAATACTTGAGTTCCCACTGTGTTGCTTTTCTGAAATACAGCTAAAGAAATGCTTTCAACTCTATAAACCTAGGCTTCTAAATGTCATATTTAGTGTGAAAAATGGCTTTTCCGAAAAGGAATATGAAAGAGTTTCTGAAAGCTGAAATGAGTACCTCTCTCATCTCCCAATATAGGATATCACAAGCAAACACATTTGCTTGAGTGCTTAACAACAACCATCTCGTTCCAGATATAAAGCCAAAGTGAGAGAGGTCTGACACCTGCTTTGACACCAGGTTCTGTATGAAACAACTCAAACAGCTCTGAAATACACCCATTTCTACTCACGGGAGTTTTCACTGGTTCGCCGTGGCTGTGCACCAGTATAACCGAAGATAGATCTCAGCCCCATAAAGTCTATTTTGATTGCAAGTACCATACTGTAAGAGGAAACAACTTGAAGTGCCTTTTGAACCAAATCTTTTGCTCTACTTATGAAAAGATTGTCAGATCTTGAGTTTAATTGGTATCATTCAATCTCTCTATGGGCCTATAACTCATTGGCTTAGAATATATTAACTGTGGAGAAAAATGACCAAAAGGGCTTATTCAACTAGTTCCTGCAATATTTATTTAAAAAAGCACAAAAGAAAAAGTGCTTAACTTACTAAGCTTGGACTTGCAGGATTGGTTTGAATCAGAAAGTAAAAGAGGATTACAGAAATCAAAAAGGTTTATCTTGGTATATTTTCTTTTTAACCGTGAATAGGCTTTACACTAATAAAGACTAATAATTTTCAGAAGAAAATAGGGCTATTAATAGGGTTAAAAATAAGACATACAGGTGAATTCTGGCATAGGGGCTATTTTTAACCTGGGACAGATAATGCCATCTTCCTTCTCACAAGGAAGCCCCTGCACAGTGAGCTACACTACAAACCTGGTACCGGTCCAGTCGTGTGCTCCTGCTTGCCTGATTCAGTGCCCCTCAGCCCACTGCAGTGTGCCTCCAGGCACTCACACACACAGAGAGCTAGAGACTGCCTGCCCGCCCGCCTGCCAGCATCCCTAGCACTGTGTGCATCATCACAGCGCATCACATGCTGGACTGGCCCTTTGATGCTAGTGAGAAATCTTGTGAACAGGACGGAGCACTCAGGACCTCACGAATCCATCTTGAAACCATCACTACAAATGTCAGGGCTTCCTTGAGGAAAGACCATGCCTGGGACTAGCTGTATTTCATTTCCACTGCCCAGCAGCAAAGTGCATGATTTCTGAGCCTACATGGCACAAGCACCTTTCCTCTGGATGGATCTGCTCAAGCCCCCCATGTGCTTCCCTCTCCCACAGCCCGTCCTTTTCCCTAGCCTACTTTCAAAATTTGTGTAATCTCTCCTCTTCCCCATATCTCATGCCACCTGTGTGCTTTCCTACTGTACATCCTGCCTCTGGGGTCCTTCTTCTGCAGGATGGCAAGACTGATGGTAAGGGAAATCATAACAGCAAGGCCCCAGTAAGGTCTTGAGGGGCAAGAGGTAACAGACAATTCTGACAGGACAAATTTATTAATTCCTTCAGGAAGTTTACAAAACTGTCCATTTTTGGCCTACACCAAGAGACAAGCAATAAAGAAACCTTAAGGCAACGTGCACATCACAAGCCATCACGGCAAAGTAACAGCAACAAGATAAGGCCAGAACAGGACAATACCATCCCCTTAGGAATCTAGGAAATAAATGTTTTCTAGGTCAATAAACCCCACCACCTTTCCCTGAGGAGCCCAAGGTATAAAATGAAACATTTTCAGGGCTAGGAGAGGCTGCATATTGCCTACTACAGCACAAGTCAATAACATGAACTTATGTGAGTAGCGTCAATTTACCTTTAATAGGTCAGACAAAATCAAACAGAGGTTCCTCACCTTTACCTCAGACCAAATAAATCAAATAGAGGGCTCTTAGCCCTTGTTTAAATCCAAAGGAATCAAACAGAACAGGTTTCCAGCCTTTTTCAGTGTGCAGATCCCCCTGCAAGTTTCCTATGGTTCCATATAACAACATAAGATGCCTGGCAATAGCACTGCTTCTCTTAGTTATCTGTCAAAGACATACAGAAGTTCCCCAGGGACCAGGGATCCTCACCATTGACAGGTCTCAACCCTGTTCAAGTCCAGAGAAATCAGAGGAGTCCTGGATTCTTCTCTAACTTTTTCTAACAGATATAGCTGGCACAAAATTTCCCTTTTCCAGAGTCCTCGGCAGGGTTGGGGCAAGGCTGAGTGGGCTGATGTGATACTGGGCACGATTCATCCTCCTTGGTGATGTGCTGTTGGCAGTTCCCTCTGCCCTGGTTGACAGAGATGCCCACACCCCATCAGAAAAAAGGCCTGTGGCCAGGGAGGGCTGATTCAATTCTTCATCTTAAGGTGAATATCCTCATGCTTTTTTGGTGTCTTCTCGCCCTGGTGAGCCATTGCTGCTAGCCCAAACCCATGGGGGGTTTCTTTCCAAACCCAGTTTCTTCCCCATGGCACCTGAGCAAGTGGCTAACCCCTAAGTGCGCTTCTGCACAAAATCCCCTCAAGAGGCAAACTGACATGCTGGTCTCCCATTGCTGAAGGAGCTCCCACCAGGCAGGGTGACAGAATTTCCCCGCTATGAGAAGAATGTTCTGCATAACAATAAGGTTTTGAGCCCTGAAGGGTGGTCAGTATAGGGACATATGGGAGTAAGGAGAAGGCTAGAAAGCCAGCCCCCTGATACACCCAGGTTTCCTCACTGAGGGAGTCAGTTGGCTCACGCTGGATCAGTTAAAATCACTGACATGGGAAACAATCACTGGTTATGGACTAAAGCATCAGTTTGATGAGGATGTTGACTAGAACTGACCTCCTCCAAGTGCAGCTCTGCATACCAGACATAGCAACAGGAGCACATCCCAAGAACCAAACTGAGCCTTGAAATAGGTCTTGTCATGGCCTCTGACTGCCCAGTCACGGATCCCTGGGCCAGGCGTAGAAAAGCATGCAGTATTTACTCTCCTGTTAAGAGGGAAATAAATTGTTTCATTTCGGTTAAGGAGATCTGCCACTGTAAATGGGGTATTGCCATGGTAGTCCTAAAATGTAGGTGTGACAGAGAAGAAAGGAGTGACCTTCTTGGTCATTCTCAGAAGAGAAGCGTCACTGTGGGAATGACGGGTTCTCCAAGCGGGAGCAATTCATAAACGGTGGAGTTGCATGTGATCTACTTTCTTTCTTGTTCAGTTGCACTATTCATTATAATTCACAGATGATTATTTTTTTTTCAGAAGCATTAGAGAGTGGATTTGAAGCACTAGGGCTTCTCTTTAAAGCAAGGGAACACAATCAGATGATGTGATACAAGTTATAAAAAAAAAAATTAAATGAAAATAGAACAGTACATTTTATTTTAAAGCTTATCACTCGGAGAAATCTTATTCTAGAAGGTGATTTTATTGACTTTTTGTCTCATACAGAATGAATATATTTTGGAAATGTCTGCAGTTCCCACAAAATACAGACATTCCAGGGCCAGGGGCTGCTGTGGTCTCTGCTCACCACGAGATGGGAGTAGAGAGGCCCTGACACAGCATCAGTCTGGGAGGCTTATGTACTGAATGTTTAAAAGCAAACAATACTTCTTCTAAATCCCTTTCTAGCTTCCTGATGATGAATATCAGCAATAAAAATTCTACCTAGCCCTATCCGGACTTACAGGCATTTTCTTCATGCTGAGCAAAGAACATGCCCTAGGAACGAGCCCACCCCTGTGTACTTTATTTAAGCAATTTCCCATTAAACCAGTTCAGTTGACAAGTGCAGTGGCAGAGAGAACTGTTGGTTTTCTGTCAAGCTAGCCAAGATGACATCTGTCTCTATAAGGGTTCACAAATGAACAAAGCATGAAGCTAAACAATAAAGAGGCATTCTCACACGTGTGTGAAAGGATAATGTATGCTGGCTGCGTCTGAAGTCCTGATGAGGGAACATTTTCTGAAAAACCTCTTGTTCTGCAGGAGTAGCAGATCATTTCACTTATTTAAAAAAAGTTAGTTTAATTACAAAAAAAAGGATCTGTATTCGCCCCAGAAAGTGCATGAGGAAAATGACTTTTAAAAGCAATGAAGAGGAAACTGGGCTTGCAGGATTTTCCTGTTAGTCACGCATCTGTTTTTACCAATCCCATGATGTTTCCAGGTGTTTGGCTGAGTTGTTCGCTTGGCCATACGGATGCCTAACATATGTCAAGTGACCTGATTACACTTCTTTAAGGAATCCTGCCTGCAGAGCCACTGCCGCAGCTCCTCATGACCTGCCGCTGCTGCTGCTCCTGCTGCTGCGTGGGATTACAGACAGCTCTTTATTATCCGTGACTCACGTCATGATGGGCTAATTGTACAAACCCAGCCAGTGTATTGTGCAGCGCATGTGGATCCAGCTCAACACTCCTTTGTTCTGTGCTGCTGCCAGGGCTGTTGTCCCATCTCTTATGTGGTCAGTGTTGCATACAAATACCTTGCTCTTTGCCACAGACTCTGCAGCTGAATTGCTAAAAATGAGAGCTGAAATCCCAGTTCCCTACAAGTCAATGGGGGTTTTGTTACTGATTTCAATGGGGTCAGGTGCTTGTGCACTGCTGGATGCTTGTTCCCTATTGGGCAATAGTGGATTTGTAAATGTTGCTGTTTGTCAGCTGTCATTTTCTGGAAGTATCAGTCTTTGTACTTTTGTAACTGCTATTATCACCTTAAGCATCATTTCTCTATTTCAGAGACCTGCAGGTTGATCACCGAGACTTCAGAGCATTTGAGGGAACAGGAATGGATTTCTATCAGCAGCAGAGCACCTGAGGGGCTTGGGAGGGGAAACATGGCTGGAGGGAACAGTATCAGACTTGATTTATTAATGGGTAATGTGGTTTGTCCACTGCCTGTTATTTTTTAAAAAGTCACCATTTATTTTCAGTACAGCTACAAAGAGTTTCTGTAGGGCCTCTAGTTCCCTTTTTGCCAGTGACAGTAGTGATGATGTCCAATAAAACTGGGCAAGTAAAGCACTAAATTTTAGGTCCTTTTTTAACAAGTTATTATATGCTCATATTAAAGCTGAGTCTGATTACTTTCAAATCAAGCATATGCTTTATATATATAAAGCTGTGGCATCCTGCTGCGGGTGTTGGCCCATCCCAGTCCCCAGGGAGATGCCCAGTGCCCAGGGAGCGGCTGCCTCGCTGCCCCCATCCTGCCCAGCTCCTTGGCTGGGGGCTGGGACAGCCTTGGCTGCAAGGTCCTGCTCCGCTGCCTGGGGAAGTCCCCATGGTCCCAGCCCCCAGGGAGCTTCCAGCCCCTACAGTGCCCTGCCATGTGCAGGACATGAGAAACAAAACCCTCCCAAAAAGCAGCTGTCCGCCATGGACCCGTGCCCAGCATCTTCATCCCAGCCACAGGCCAGTGTCATGTTTGAAGAGGGATGGCTAAAGGCAGCTTTCCCAAATCAGCAGAGCCATCCAGAGAAGTGCGACAGAGCCGGAGGATGGGGGAAAGCCCTTCAGCTCTAGTCTTGCACCAGGCAGGAGGCACACTGTCCTTCACTCGTGCTTTTCCAGCCCATTCTCAAAGAAGAGGCATCCCAGAGATAGCCCATGTTGGTGTTTGACTGCCACGACAGATGATTTGCAATGGGTTATCTAGTGTAAGGTGGTATTTACAGATGAATTAAGAAAATTATGGGTTAATTAAACCACCTGACTCATCTCTTCTCTTTCTCCTTCCATAACTTGGATAACAAGCAAACAGAAAAGAATTACTCTTTTATTATCACTTATCTTGAGCAGAGCCTTTTGCAAAGGATTCAGAAGGACACATGCACATCTTTCAGATGTAGGAATATCAAACAATATTGTCCAACTTAGCTTCACATGTTTTAAACCTTATTTTAAATGGTGGTAGCACTCTGATAAAGCTTCCGTGAACTCAATAAAGTATGGATTTGTTAGACAGGGAAATAAAATATTTAGCATTTGTTTCTCTTTACTAACAAATCACAGCAAGAAAGAAAAAGCACGCATTTCGAAGACTTATATTCTGAAAACTCAGACAGAAATAAACCTCCATGAGAAAATCTCAGAAAACTTCAAAAAGATTCCACTCGGGGCATTAAAAAATCTGACAACCTACCGGGAGTTGCAGTGTACATTTCGGTCTTTATGCTTCTGAAGGATACCTGTTGCTTAAGTTTTAATCAAGGGACTAGACCCTTCTCAAAAGAATGGTTGATGTCTGAAGTAGTGTTACGCAGCACACCAGAAAGGCCAGTGTTTGACATCACTACAAAGCAGTAAAAGGAGGTTGATTCCTGTTGCTGGCTCCTCCAGCCTTACATCTTACAGTATGACAATTTACCACTCACAAAACAGAGGACCTCATTGTGGCTTTTCACATGGAGTCAGCACTGGGGAGTGGCATACGGGAACAGTCTTCTTGCTCAACTGCTGATGCCAATTCAAGGAAGGTGCATGTGATCCATCCTACAGCTGCTGAACTCTGGTGGTGACCACTAGTGATCAGTATGACCGGCTGTCACATCTTCCTTCATTAGGACGTACACAGGAGTGCTAGTAGACAGTGCTGTCCTGTTGTTTCATGTAGCTGGTTTGGGTCCTCACAAGAAGGCATAACCCAAAATGCAGATATTTCCTCCCCAGATGCCCCAACCCAAAGATCGCTTCAGTTAGGGAGAAGACTTCAACTGATGACAGTGAGTGCAGAATCACAGGCAGGTGGGCTCAGGCACTAGGACTTCACCTCGTTTGGCTAGGGCGGAATCTGGGAAAGGTAAGCTGGACGTCAGCCTTTCTTAATGACTGATTCTCTCCCAACCGATGTATAGAACAACCATCAGCCTTACACTGTCACTGCCAACAGAGGGAAGACAGCAATGAACTGGGAAGGAATGAGTTAAAACTTTTTCCCCCATAGGACTACAAAGTCAAATGGTAAACTCTTACCTTAATCCTCTGTACCATAAACCCAGGCTGTCCGCCACAGTTTTGGAGTCCTTTTACCTTTGTGATAAAATAGCAGTTGTTTTCTTGGCATTTGCCAAAAAGATATTGCTATTGTCTAACCTCTCTTCAGAAATTAAGATTTCATTTACAACAAAAAGACTCTGACTGTGCCTGTGGTAATAAACGGGGTTTCCTGCATGATTAATGTCTCCTTTTAACAGATTGCCTCGACTACCAGGTAACAGCTCAGGCCAGGAGAGGCAAGAGTAGTACTCAAACATATTAAGCATCAGATTTTGTCTTCATTTCTTTATACTTATTCATGATTGTGGAGTTTTTCTATATTAATCCCAAACCTGTACGTGTTTTACTTTGAACTTTGTCAGGAAAAAAGACAGCACATCAGAAAAAGAGAATAAAAGACATAAGTAAATGATCAGCGTCATTAAAAAATTTAAAAAGAAAACGGAGGCAAGCTGTAAATAAAACTGTGTGCTGGACCATGTTATTTAAAAAGTCCTAAGACAGCAAAAACTGTTAATTTGGCAGCAATTTTCAGTGAATCTGAATAGTAAATAAGCTTTAGATAACACTAATTACGAAGATGCTACAAATGCTACTGCTGCAGCTGCCAAAACACCTTCTATAGCTCTATTCTGTGACAACATTTTTATGAAGCTTTTGAAATGAATACCATGATTTCAACAGGCTGACTTCAACGTTCATGCGGCTATATTTAAATGTATTTTGTCAAGCTTCATTCCTATAGAAAGTCAAGAATACTACAGACTTCTGAGTGAAAAAATGGAACACATAACAAAAATCATAATCATGGTGGAAAATAAAGACCTTTTTATTAAAAGATGCTTTTCAACAAAGACCCACTGAGGTACTAGCACACAGGTCTATTTTTGTAGTTCGTGGCCTAAAGAGTTATCTGCTAGGTTAAAATATTGTAACTGAACGAACATGAAACAAAAGTCATTGCAAAAATCCATTTGGGCAACTGGGGCCAACGCTACGCTCCGTCCACCCAGAGGTTAAATCACTTCTTAATGCAGGTGCTTAACAGCAAAGCATGCGTGCAAATCTGTACTTTAATGCTCTCTTGTTATATAGAATACTAGCATCTGTGGTTTCTTCCAGCACTCTTTTTCTTGCCATGTGCCAGGTGGTTCGGAAATCACATTTATCAAGAACGATGCAAGCAAATTCCAAGTTCTTCCTCCTCAAGAGTATTTCAGCAGCTACAGGGAGGTTGTACTTCCTGTGTGCATAAGGTTTGAAGGCTTCATATTTGATATTTTTAAATAATAAACTAGCATTTCCAAATGTGAAAATTATATAGTAACCTTTTTTTAAAAATGAATGAATTATCAAGTTATGCATTACTGACACTAATGGATCACTGTAATTTCTTTCACTAAGCAGTTACTTGCATTAAAACACATTGGAATAACTCAGTGGCCTCTACCATCTACTGCATGGACTCCTGCCATGGTCTAAATAGAACACACTCACCCTAAAAGTTTACAGAATAATGGCAGCATATCCACAAGAGTCTCTTTCTCCAGACACTCATCCCTGAGTGTTTCAAAATCTAAGCACTGACATCGTGTAACTCCTAATTAGCTCTGACAAGGGTAAATGTTCATATTTTTTCATATTCTACAAAAGATTGGGTTTGACTAATATTAGACCTGTTGTAACATAGGAAAACCAAGTCAAGCACACTGACCTTTTTATTAGACTGATATTTAGTTCGGGTATTCTAGAATCATAGAATGGTTCAGGTTAGAAGAAACCTTGAAGATCATCTAGTTCTAACCCCCTGCCATGGGCAGGGACACCTCCCACTAGACCAGGCTGCTCAAAGCCCCATCCAGCCTGGCCTTGAACATTTCCAGGGATGGGGCATCCACAGCTTCTCTGGGCAACCTGTTCCAGTGCCTCACCACCCTCACAGTAAAGAATTTCTTCCTAACATCTGATGTAAATCTTCTGTCTTTCAGTTTAAAACCACTACCCCTCATCCTATCTCTATAATCCCTGATAAAGAGTCCCTCCCCATCCTTCCTGTAGACCCCCTTTAGGTACTGGAAGGTCGCTATAAGGTCTCCATGGAGCCTTCTCTTCTCCAGGCTGAACAACCCCAACTCTCTCAGCCCGTCCTTATAGGAGAGGTGCTCCAGCCCTCTGATCATCTTCACGGCCCTCTGCTGGACCCATTCCAATAGGTCCACGTCCTTCTTGTGTTGAGCACTCCAAAGCTGGATGCAGTACTCCAGGTGGGGTCTCACCACAGCAGAGTAGAGGGGTAGAATCACCTCCCTCAACCTGCTGGCTATACTTATTTTGATGGTTTTTTTCACTTGCTATGAAATTGTGCCCAGCGAGTTGTTATCTGCAGAGCTTTAGAAAAGAAGGGACGTGGAAGCTTTCAAAGTGTTCTTCTTCCTCTGCTTTTATAGGCTCCTTGTTCTTTTTTCCTCATTTACTCTAAGCGAAGATAGTAATAAAATGAAGCTGCTCAAAAAATTCTTTATTATACTTAAACAAAAGATAATTTCTGAAATGTAAATTCATGGTACATTGGAGAGCTAGCTATTTACCACAAGTTTTATTAGTTATTATGAGAGAGCTAACCAAGGGCAGAAAGCAGGAAATGGAACTTTCCAGGCTTCACTTTGAAGATTTTCCTCCTAATATTGTATAAAACAAATTAACTTCATTCTAACAGAAACAGAAATAGACTCTTGACTATAGCAACCTCATTGTGCTGTGCTTTCAGAGAAGCTTGTCAGCAGCTGTCTGATCAACTCTGATCTTGCTTCCCACTGTAAACATCAAAGATGCTTTTTGTGGCTTACCATAAAAATAAGCGTCAGACTCCAGCACGGGCCCTTTTTGGTTGTCTTCTGGGGACAACAAACTGCAGAAATGCTGTCTGCAGAAGTGCTAGAAGAGATCCAAAGAGTTTCTTTAGTTTCTGCTTACCCTGTTCCAACAAACCTTCTTTACTCCTCTTGTTTCTCTTCCTAAATTTCTAGCATTTAGTCTCTTACACAGGCAAATTTACCTCAAAACCTATACAGTGTCTTGAGTGCCAAACTTGAAAAGTTAAATATTAGACATGTCAGCATCAGTCCACCTTTTTTTTTTACATACATTTACACACCAAATCTTCAACAGACCCAAACAATGCAATAGCTCTATGGATTTTGTGTCAAATTTTGTACTCAGTTACACTGGTAATGTTCACGATGTTAATCCACCAACATTATAGAGTAAAATTTGCACTGATGAGAATAGAACACTTGCCACAAGAAAACACCATTTTCAGAATTTCTGGAAGCCTCACAGCTTTCTTGAGCATCTCTTTAGCAAAGAATAATTTTACTCTTACGCTTAATTAGGCAATAGTCCCAGTCCCTCCTGTTGACATTTGATTCAGCCCTCAGAGAAGTCAATTGGAGACCTACTTTAGCTACAGTAGAATCACATCCTTGCTGAAAGGTCTATCTGGAAATAATTGTCTAAGATGTGACTTACCCTCTCTTGCAGGCACCATGAAGCATCAAGCCCCATTACCTACGTGCAGAAACTTTAGAACAATACATAAATAAATATCATTAGGTTGTTCTCAAAGTAATAGGAAAGCTGTCAGGATCACAGAACATCAGAAGCTTTTTAAAAAGATCAATAGCATGTGTACTCCGAAGACCCACTCCTAACATATTAAAGGCCAGTAAAAAGGAATTTAAGAAAGGGTTATCCCCTTTTTTTTAAATGTGCACTTATGTGTAATCAATTTATTATTGTGATAACAACTGTCACTTGGATTAAAGAACCACATTCTGTGTTAAACAGATGAAATATTATATATTATATATTTTTGTGAGAATCTGTTGAAAAACTAGTGACTGGCACTTGGCTGGTATTTGGTGAGTGGTGACAGTGACATACAAATATCAGCGCATTTCACACACACAGTGAGTATGCCAAGTTCATTTGTATACTTATAGAAAATTTTAAAATTAAGATCCATAAATAAATGGCATAGATTTTAGGTACCAGTGAGCATGAAGGTCTTTAAAATAGACAGAATTCACACAGAAAGTGGAGAGACTAGTCAGTGCTGGTTTCGGTGGATTAAAAGTCAATACACCTTTTTGATACAGTGATCGTTATAGATAACATGATCCAGATACTCACGATGTCCCAAAAATTTAGATGCTCTGAGGGGATCCTATGAGTAAGTGTCTCCATGAAAAAGCTTGTGTTAAGACTAATCTTGCACTGCATGAGGGAGCAGTTTAACCATACTCTGTGTCCCAGAGAGGAGGGCTATGAGCCGGGCCCACTGCTAAACCCCGGAGTAATGGGGTGGTCTCTGGCGTGCCTGCCAGAAACACCTCTGGCATAAACACCTCCCCCAGGAGACTCCCTGCTCAGCTTGCAGTGGGTTTAGATGCTGTCCTGAGCTGGAAACCTCATGATGACTTTCTCAGGTGTCATGGTTTAACCCCAGCTGTCAGCTCACTCAATTCTCCCCCTCCCCCGCCCGGAGAATGGCAAAGAAAAGAGGGAGAAAAGGAGGTGAAATGAAAAAAAACAAACTTGTGGGTTGAGATAAAGACAGTTTAATAAGTAAAGCAAAATCTGTGCATGCAAGAAACACAAAACAAGGAAATCATTCACTGCTTCCCATCGGCAGGCAGGTGCTCAGCCACCTCCAGGAAAGCAGGGCTCCATCACATGTAATGGTTACTTGGGAAGACAAGCGCCATCACTCTGAACATCCCCCCCTTACTTTTTCTTTCCCCAGCTTTTATTGCTGAGCATGACGCCATATGGTATGTAATATCCCTGTGGTCAGTTGGGGTCAGCTGTCTCAGCTATGTCTCCTCCCAACTTTTTGTGCCCCCACAGCCTGCTCGCTGGCAGGGTGGTGTGAGGAGCAGAAAAGGCCTTGACTGCTTCACAACAACTGAAAACATTAGTGCACCACCAACATCACTCTCTTCTCAAATCCAAAATATAGCACCACACTAGCTGCCAGCATGAAAGCCAACTCCATCCCAGCCGAAACCAAGACATGAGGTAATCAGGAAAAACAGGTGGCTAGCACAGGATTCTAGGTGTCACTGTTGGGTCAAGTTCCTCAAAGACTGATGCAGCAACGACTAATTTCCAGGCACCATCAATTATACCTTGTATTTGCATACCATGCTTGTAGGGAAGTAAACAACACAAAGTCTGTGCAGCCCATCATCAGGCAAAATAATAGGGAAAAAGGCAAAAGGGAGAAAGGAATTTTCTTCTGTGCTCTTCATGATATTTTTTCCTATGTTTTTTAATAGTTTTTGATGTTTGGAGGTCCAAAGTACTGCCAAAACTAGTACAATTACATTGTAAGAAGCTATTGCAGTTACATTCATTATTTCTGGTTATCAAAAAGAACTTGAATCTCAAAATGTGTACTGAGTGTTGAGAAAAAATCTAGGGCACAAGAATATTCAGAAAAAGCTTAAGCTACAAGGTAATGACAGTTTCTTCTTCATCTATAAAAGAGGATTTCTTTTCATGTCTCCAAGATGATACCATACTGTTCAGCTTTAAAATTCAACAGCTTTTTCTTCTCAAAAAAGAATAAAACTCTCAAATCCTTTCCTAAAATATTAACTAGTAAGTGGACTGTCTTAAGGTTCTCTGAATCATCTCTTGGGAGATGCCATGTCTCTTGAAGCTATACTCCTTCCAAATATATTTGCCAAGTGAAAGGGGAACTGGCATCCACACTCAGTAGTGACATTTCGTCAAAATTCATCACAGCGGTGGTAAATGTTATCACTTTGGTCAAGTGAGTACAATTTAAACATTTCAAAGTTTTAAAATATTAAAAACAGATAATTTCTGAAGATGCTGAATTTTTATTTATTTCCTTAAACTACTTAGAAATATATTCTCTAAACTTTATTCTACATCTCTCATCTATTTATGCCCTGTATATTAAAGCCATCATTATATCACCTCTCTAATAAACAAAATTATCTGCCATAGATTGTATGAAAAAGGACTCTAATTCTGCTGTATTTCCTACAAATTATTTTTCTTCCTCTTCCAGCCACTGCCATCTTCCTTTCATGATTCTTGCCTGTCAATGCATACCAAAATGGTATGCAACACAGAGATGAATTGTCCTCAGTGACTGCGATTACATATTTTATGCTATTCAGAAGTCAAATCTAAACACTTTTTTTCAGTACAAAAAAATGATGCTTAAGGAATGCTGATTACGAATATGTTACTGTTTTAAATTGGGCATGTGGAGAACTGCACCAATTTATCCTTCACCTCTCTTTATGCATGGAAGTCACTGTTGATTTTAAACATGAAACCATTGGTATGGCTTGAGTTTAACTCTACACTGGAGTAAAAAGATGCTATTCGGCTTGCCAAAATTCCTGTTATTTTTATACTAAGGGATATATTTTCTTTTTTTTGTTTCAGACAGCTTTTTGCTTTACTAGTGCTTAGAATTTGCCTTGCAAGTACTATCAAGTTCTTTAAAAGACAGAATTAGCACACTTCAAGGATTAAGTTTGAATTTAAATATTTAGCACTTCTCATAAAAGTGACCCAGTTTCAAAAATATTTTCAGTAAAATTCCGCATATGGCCACAAAGCTGGCACCGCTTTCTATGCATGATTACTTACATCATGAGCATTTTCAGATCTAATTCAAGAGAATCCATGAGAAAAACCGGAAACATGTTTCTCCGCATACAACTTATAGGAACCAATTTAATGTAATCATACAGGCAACATGTCTTTAAAAAGCTTATGATTTCTGATTGATCCTGGGGACTAGACATCTCTATCTGACTGTAAAATCCATTTTGAATGCGGTTTGTGATCCTTTCAAGGACTTAAATTTCAGAGGTTTGTAATACGTGGCTGATGTATCACTGTCATCACTAACCTGGTTAGTGGTTAACTGGGAAGACTCTCATTCCAAAAAAGCATCTTTGATGATGGCCTTGCTGAAGCTAATAAAAACAATTTTCTCTTAGAGTAGCTAGGTTTGAGATTGAAAAATTCCCAAATGACAGGAAATAGAAACCATGGCTTTCGTCTTAAAAAATGAAGATACTGAAGAACATCACAAAACTGGAGTTTGAGGAAAGTATGTATTACAATTACAATGTTTTTTGACAAGCGCTACTGCCAAGGTCTTCAAAGGGGGCTTTCTGGGCAATGTCTGGAACTGCATCAGAGAAGACAGGGGGACAGACAGTGCTACAGTACCCCCAGAGCAAGCTTCATTGCGTGCAGGTCCAGCAAACGGGGACCCAAAGCCACCAGTCTGGTAAGTGCTGGAAAGGGGACCTCAGCTGCCTGAGGTGGAAACCTCTGGGCTGGACTATAACCAGTATGCACAGTATGCACCATAGTCACCCCAGCAGGGTTCCTGGAAAAAAACATGTTTGAGGATTTGGCAAATCACTGTGATTCCTTAATTAATGCCAAATGGTCTGGAGAGGACAATAATAAGGTGATATGGTATGTTATTGAAAGGACCGGTTGCTGGATCTTGGTCACACTTCTTCAAGGAGGAAGGTGGCTGTGCACACACATGAAATAATGACAGACTGTGTGGAGGATAAAAAGAATATACAAAGAGTTGCTCCTGGTGGGCGTCACAGACAAAGTTTGGTGTGACTTGAGGACACTTTAGGACAGGGCGAGCCTGCCACACTTCACACTGCAGAGGGGCTTGTAGGCTGAGAGAAGGGACATGCACTGAATCTCTGATCATTTACTTCCATCTGTTAGGAGCATATCATTAATCTCTATATTTTCCAGTTTTATTGCTGGTATTCCATATATCCTTTGTTCTCCTAGACAATACCAGTGGTTTTATAAGTGTTGATAAATGCTTGCATCATACTTTAGATACTTAGGGTCCTACAGAATACTAGGTACTAGATAAATATAAAAGCAGGGAGCAACTTTCATTATTTTAAATTATTTTTCCTATAACTACCTATGTCCAGTAAATGAGTTTATAAAGAAAATCCTATATATGACAGCAGTCACAATTAAAAAAAAAAAAAGGCAAATCAAAGAGCTGACAGCCCTGAAGTTATTAATTTACTTTTGAGACTGTTTCAACAGAAAACATAAGATGTGAGTAGAAAAATAGAGTTCCTTTAATACTGTTTCAGAACATTTCCTAGAAAATGATACAGTTCGTTTTAGGAATAAACCGGGTCCATATAAAGACAGTGGCAAAGATAATACCATTTTGATAAAGTCTCTTCTTTCTCCTTGGGAAAAAACATAAATCAAGCTTGTGATTCCTTATTCTTCAGATGACAATAGCTCCTTCTGTTATCTTCCCTGCCATGCTCTTATGTGCTTCTGTGCTATTTCCTCAGTGACTTTTTACAAATCTGTTTCTGAGCCAGTTGTGCAGGTAAGTTCCTGTCCTCTTGATGCCTCCTGTTGTGTTAGTAAGTGAGCTATGGGGTAAAGGAGAGGCATGTAGAGCAAGACCAGAGAGATTCTTTCAAGGGAGGAGTCACATATTTTTTTTTTTTCTATCTGGTTGAAATCTACAATTTCTACAGAAAAGTGCCATCATTTGGAAATGCATTCCTGCCGACACACTCTAGTAGCAGGGACAGAAGTGAAAGTCACACAGAAAAAGCTCAAATGAGGATGAAGCTGAAGGTTTATATGCACAGAGACTGAGAAAGAATGTCATAAAATGCAATTTGTCTTTCTTCGCCAAGGATGAACAGCGTGCAAAAAACTTCACCTCTTTGTGTAAATCTCTTTTAGAAAGAAGCTAATACAAAGAATTTGTAAGCTCTGAAGGGAGGAAAGTTACAGGGTAGGATTTTATTCTCATCTTAACTGGGCCCTGTTGCTTTCCTGTTTGTTTTGAACTGATGGCTGTTGTCCTGTGAACAGCATAAAACAAACTGTCAGGGAAGTTTCCGATATAGGTGTACACATACTGCATATCCTGGAATTGCCTGGGTTTGCCTGGTTTTGTCTGCTGTTTCTCCTCTCCTTAGCTGAGGTTATTACCTCGGAATTATAAAAGAAAAATGATAGCAACTGTAACAACCTCAGTAATTACTAAGTAACTTCATTTTAATGCCCCTGAAGGGCACTTCAGCGGTTTTGTATATAATTATTCAGAAAAAAAAGCCTCCACCTCTTCTGCCAACACATTGAAAGGCAGGGACTCTTCCTTCAGATGCCTTAGTACAGGCACACCCAAGTTATCAGGTAAATCACATGGGTGGTGGTTGAACACATAGTATTAAACTCATCGCTAAAATTAGAACAGCCACGAAGTTCAAATGAAATGGGTTAATCCAGGTAGGGGAGAGAGTTTAGTCAGCAGTAAAAAGATTTGTCATAAATACAATAGAAATGTAAGGCTCACAGCCCTGTGAGGATCTGAAAGAGGTCATCTAGCGGATCCTCCTGCTCAGACACAGGGCATACACCATCTCTAAGAGACACTTAATCTCTTCTTGAGTCACCTTCAACGGTGAATTATCACAAATGCCCTGTATAATCTGATCCAGGTCTTAACTATGCTTAACTATACTTAAACTGAAAGTTTTTTCCTGTCTTTTTACCACAGTACTGTTCATGAACACATCCAGCCTGCACCGGCTGCTGCTTCTGCAGGAGCATGTGACCAGCTTGTATCCGCCATGGTTATGGTATAAACCAGGGAAATTTTGAAAGCACTATTATCGCATCCTAGAGTAGCACATTTGAATACCTGTCTTCCTGTTTGTGAGCCTAACATTGTCATTATCACATTTAGCCTTGTTGATGTATTAATTTTTGGGAATCGTAACTTTCTTCCACATGTCCAGTATATCAACAGGCTGCTTGTGCCGCACCAGCCTGCCTGCCAGGCCAGCCCACGCTGTCCAAGCGCCCTCCTTCCAGCTCCTCTCAGAAGCTGTGCGGGACGAAGTTCCTCAAGTCTGGACAAAGCTGCTCTTTGAGGGTACATATTTGAGGTATTCACAATACTATCTACACTGGTATGACTCTCTGAGCTGCTGTCTGTTTTCTAACAGCATGTTAGGAAGAAAAAATCATGCTTTTAAAACTTGGAAAAAAAAAATGTCTTGTGGATGGGCTCTTCAAGGCACTCTACATGTTATGAGCAAGTTCAAAGGGGATAAAATGAAATTTGCTTATCTTTCACAAGCGTTTTTACCATTTGCCTGAATTTTTATCAATGCTGCATTAAAACCTCGAAACTTAACAATATCTTTACCAGAGGAAATAAGAAAAGAAGTGATCTTCTTTAGGGAAGGCTCTGGGATTCAGACGATACTCTACAGCACTCCACAAGTATAAATCCAGAAATTTAGTAACCAGAAATTAATATGAATACATTTCCTTAAGCTGAAAGAAGAGAACAGCCTCAATACATTGCCTACCTACTATCAGAGCAGTTTTAAAATGCAGTTTTCTCCCCAATATTCTTTCACTACACGTGCACTACTTAGGACAAGAGTAAAACGCTTAGATATATTTAAATGTATTCCAGTAGTTGGATCCAAAATATTCTAGTCTCATCTCTTCCTTCATGCACTTGATCTAGTGAGCTTGGAAACATTTGAATTCCATTATGAACATTCAGGTCAAAGACCTGCACGCTAGATTCACAATGTACCGAGGCGTGCTGGTATTTCCAAATAACTCCTCTGCCACCAGCTGCTGTCTCTGGCTGTAGCCATGCCGAGCCTTTCAGCCAGGCACCGTGTCTTCTTTGAAAGTGCTTCCGTCCACAGCTCAATATGAAAGCTTTTGTGCCTCCAGCTTCAGGGACACCCAGAGCTCCTGCCTCCTCCCCTGAGCAGAAAAGGACTTGCCCAAGCACTGATGCCTGCCAGAGCCCTGCCACACCAAAGTGCAATCTCACTCCATTTGTATTTTGACCCTGACGGATGTCTGTGCCATGGAATCCATTTCAGTGCCACTTATTTCTTAGAAATAGGTAGGATTTCAATGTTTATCCGTGTCACCTGTCATAAAGAGCCCAGTTTCTTTCAGTGGGTTGCCTTCCTACTCATCAAATGTAAAAGAATTCTTGATTTCAAATAAACTTAAAGAGCAGTTCAGCTGTAACCATACTGAGGTTAACATGTACTTTGACAGGGAAGTTGCTGCAGTAATTTCTTCCAATCATACTGTTTTCTCATTGCTTTGGCAACCTAAGAAGTGATAGGACCTTTGTCTAGGGACTGGAAGACAGTGGCGTTACTCAATTTTATAAGCTTCTGAAATCCAGGAAAAAGGAACACAGTTTGACTCTACCCCCTTATTTATTATATAGAAAAATAATGTACAGGCTGGCTTACAATAGATGACAGGGCATTAATAACTTTTTGCTTTTCTGGTTATTACAATAAGTAATTACAATGTCTGGGTTGTTGTTGTTTTTTTTTTTTACTTTAAGGACAAAAGATTAGGTTTGCTATGCTCAAAACCCCTAAGAGCTCCCTAAACATAAAGAGCCTTTGTTATGATGCTTTTAAAAAAATCTTTATTATGATAAATGCAAGCAACTTTTTATTTGTCAAATGCACAACTGATCATAATAGTTTGCATATATCATTTCTGTCTAGTTTCCAACACGAATGGATACGAAATGCACTCAGATTTGCAAGGGTATAAAAGCTGATAAATCTTTCCAACTTTTTTTTTTTGTTCTCTGACATTAATGAAGATAAAAACATGCATGAATCCATTTGCATGGAAATGTCTTAATTTTTCCAAGGAATCTGTCAAGCAAGAGCAAACGTTTATTTTAATCAAATTACTAGACAATTGTATTTTAAGCAAATAATTCTATTTACTAGTGATTTTTTTATAAAGCAACTTTTACTATCTCTTTATTTTTTTTTAGAAGATCTGATGCACGTTTGTTATATGGAAGCACACAGGGAACAAAAATGCACCTGACTGATTGCACCACATTCTCTCTTGTAAGAGGGTACAGAAGAACAGCACAGTTTCAAAGTCTGATTGAAAAAAGTTGCCTCGCTATTTTTACTTCATGAAAGTATGTATCATTATAGTTGGAAACGTGCTCCCGTTGCACAGCCAGGGTACCTGCAGAAGGATGTCTACTGTCAGAGGTCTGTGCTAGTGCTTAGAAGGAAGCTTGGGATTGCCGTATCAGCATACTTATTTCAAATGTTTTCTGTCTTCCAGGATATGTGGAATCAAGTCCACTGACTGTCTTCTTTTAGAATATCCTTTTAGCTTGAATTTAGGTCCTGACTGCCTTATGACTGAGAAACTGCAAGTAGCTCTTTTGGTATTTTTATTCACCTCGCTGGTGTATGTTGAGGAACAGGCATATTCAGGACAGAGTTCCCTGTCCTCTGGGCACAATACCAAGCCCAGTGCCTGTTTGGGCGTTGTCATAGTATTACGCAATGTAGTTTCAGCTAATTACACAGATGTTATACTGGATTTATGAAAGGGCATTAAAAAGGAGTAAAATCATAAACAAGCATGTTGACAATCCATATGAATTTAAATTTCAACACAAAAATGTGCTAAAACATTGTGTATTAAGACAAAAATACCTCAGGTATGACTATCTGGTTTTGCTAATATTGTGCTCTAATGATGCAGAAATATATAGAAAGCTACAGGGTAACTTCTGAGAACAAGTAAAGAAAACATTCCGTTTTTACAAGGCAGATTATGTCTACATGACTTGCTGCAGAAGCCTTACTGATGGGGCACAGACAGGATGTAATTATTAGATTAAGCTACAAGGCAGATGCATTCATGCTAAAATTATTTTCACAGGTAATATGATACAGGATATTTCCTTCTGACAGAAAAGTAACATAGGATAGCAGAAGAATGTAGGAAATGTGTATTTATCATTCAGCTGAATAGTCTGACTAGAACACTGTTTTACCACAAACCCTCTGAGATTTCTCTTGAAGTTTTGGAGAGGGGAGAGAAGGGAGAAAAGAAAGAAGAGGAGGATGAAGACTAAACATAAATATCCACAGTGTAGTTGTTCTGGGCTTACCTGTAGGCAGCAAGTGGCTTGGACAGAGATCGAGGTTCATCTGCTTTTGCTCATGTGTTTTTCTGAAGCAGTCTGCTATCTAGCAGGAATTCCGTCTGTGTTTCATACAATCAATAGGAAAACATAATGAAATGTGACCCCAGATACATAGCCGCCTTGGGCCAGACGCTCAGTAGCAGCATATGGAATGAATAAAAGTATAAGTAGTGTATGTACCAGAGCCATAATGACCACACCACTGTCTACTGCAATAAGCATATCCAGCTTTGTTATCCTTCAGTGCTTCTACCATTTTGTGACATTTGAACTAGTGTAGTTTTACCGGGCTGTCATTTTAACCTTAACTGCATGTTATGACTAATCCAGCCAATGTGCACAAGTAGCTGAGAGGGAAGAACAAAAGATATTGTCACCGTGGCTACAAATGTAGAGCTGGAGTGAAGGTCATGGCAAGAGAGGGAGGTGTGCTTTTCCCTAACATACTGTGTTTCTCTCATGCCTTCTGGTTTGAAGAGACCAGAATACATTCAAACTCTCATTCACTCTTTCATACACCAAACCTCTAGGTGACCCTGCTCTGGCATGGGGGGTTGGACTAGATGATCTCCAGAGATCCCTTCCAACCCCTACCGTTCTGTGATTCTGTGATTCTTCTTCACTTTTTGATTCTTTAACCAGTATCTAGCAGTGCTCCACTTTTCTGCATGCAGAAGTCCTTTAGGAGTGCAGCTCATTCTGGAATAATAAAGCAATAAATGAAAGAACAATTCTATTTGTACACTTGCATTTGCTCAATAATTACTTTTTTCCACATTTTTCGTTGACAATTCAAACCAGTGTAAGTGTACAAAAACTACTGTATGTGGAGTGATGTTCTTCACAACAGCAGAGGTCAGTGAGCCTCACATTTTCTTACTGTCTTTGGCCTGACCACGCACCCTTATACCGGCTCTATGCGTGCTGCTAGAAGGCTTTTTGTAAGACAAGATCTAGAATTACCTTGAGAAGCTGCATGGAAATAAAGTAAGTAATAAAAGGAAAGCAGATAGAATTGCAAAAACATACAAACAGATCTCTTTAGCCCTGTTCACACAGATGAGAGGCTTTTAGAAAACCTGACCTTCTTAGGGAGCATAAAGACAAGCGATCAGAAAAGCAGTGTTAGGAGTGGGATGACACTGGTGAACAGCAGAGCAATCATAAACTTTTGCTTCAATGTGCTGTGTGAGCAAAACACTGCTGAAGAACAACGTAATGCTTCCAATTCTCATGATTCCATGAATATCGGTAGCTGACTGACAGCTCTAACAAGGTGGACATATGGCAAGTGTTTTTGAGTTTTGCAGCAACAGCTTCAGCACCTGCATTCTCTAATACAGAGAAAGCTATTATGCTTAGATATATTTGTTTAAATCAGAAAACCTAACCATCTATGTTGTCTGTAACATGTAATTAGTTAATCATAATCCCCAAAGCATTGTTACTCAAATGAGTCATCAGTTCACTTGTTGAAGACAACCAGCAGAATCTGTAGACATTTAACCCAATGGAATCTAGAATGCATTTGTGGAAGACAGAATGCATTTGTGGAAGACAAAAGGTTATGAAGATTTGAGTGCCCAGTTTAAAACATTTCGACTGTCAGATAAGGCAGCTATGCAATGTTCTGAATATCACAATAGTTTGTTATCTAGAGGTAGTTACATGAAAATCAGATTTTTATATCTAATAAAGCAGTGGGAAATACATTAAAATATTTTACCTCTATAAGTAAGGCGGTTCTCCTCTTTTTATCACTTTCTGATACTATTGTATAGTGCCATTACTCATGAAGTGCTGTGTCCAGCAGGGGGTAGTTTCAAATACAAATACAATACAGATGAAGAGATGCTTAAAATGAAAAAAAGAGCAGGAAGGGATTTGTGAGACAGCTCAGCTGTTACTGCGTTCACAAAGATCCTGAACTGGACAAGAAGAGTCTATCACTCTAAGTGGCCAACTGGGATCTCAAACTACTTCAGGCACTTCTTGCATATTTACTGATTCTTAAGTGGAGGAAATCATCTATTATTAATTTCCTTTTTTTTTTTGTATACTGCAACAGGTTTTCATGATGACCTCAGAAGCAACAGTATTATGGTGGCTCCTTTTTAAAATTGTTTCTATATAATACATATGTTGATGATTTTTCTTTTAATCTTACAAGCAACCACATGTTCCTTTAACCAAACTGTTGACTTCCCTGCATACACATTTTATACCAGTTGCTTTCATGCAACTAGAAAAATATTTTTTGAGTTGAGCTTTAAAAAGAAAATATTTCATATCAGAATACGATTACAAATGTGCACTATGATTCATTGCATTTGTTCATTAGTGCTGTGAAATAGTTCAAATACTTAATAAATGACTTTTAAGTTATCAAGGAGTTAGACTGATATTCATAACTTGATTTTGACATCAAAATACAGAGAATTAAGAATTTCAATTAATACGATTGTATCTGTGTGAAATGCAAGTTTGTTGAAAACTGAAGAATTCCTGCTAACCATTGAAACATAACTGGTGCATGATCATTTTCCACTCTTTTCGATATCTTACTAATCCAAAACCAGCCAAACTTTTGAACTGAATGCCAAAGCTTCAGAAATTGCATTATTTGTCTGTATTGTCAAGAGTACTATGCACTGACATATGAAAAGTAGACATGTACCGCTCTGGGAATTTTGCAAACCACAAACATACTTTCTAAAAATTGGTCACAGAAAGTCTATGTTAGGGGGCCAATAAAATGGAACACTCTGTATAATAAAATTTTCCTGTGCCTCAATTCAAAATTTATAACTAAATTTTGGATCTCAACACTTTTGTTCCCCTATTTAATGCTGGATTGAATAGGTGTTGTTAACCAAAACTGTGAAGAGACATCTATTTAGAATATTAGGTAAGAAAGACCTGGTACTCAAGAGTACAGTTTTGGATAAAACACTCACTTATAAAAACCCCCAACTATTAGAGATTTTTATTTGTGTAACAAAACTTACTATGTGCTTTGACATATTTTTAAAATATTTAAATATATTTACTGCTACTGCTTTTCATTTTCTAGGCACAGATAAGTGATTTTCTGGCCATTGATGACTTGCTCTTTGAAAGACTCCATGTATGCTTTATGACAATAACAAAACTCTAAGTTGTCACAGAGCATAAGACAAAATAATAACTTTGAGTCTTATTTTCATGAATCACCTTCAAATTTGTATTTAAATTTAGAACACTCTTAAATTATTTGCTGGACTAAGGCCACAGGATTTCAAAGATTTCAGGATTAACTCCAGATTGATGTGTATTTAAGTTCTATTTTACTGTAGGGTAGCACATGATTTTGTAAATATTTATGGTTGTGTACGTGTTTCTAAGATACATCTTCTTTACCTCAGTGGGATGTTTTATGTGTAAAAGTAATCAGCTATTTCTGCAGTGACAGGACTTAAATAATTTTCAGAAAATGATATATAATTTACCCCTCAAATTTTTCAGTTTAACCTTTATGGAATAGACAGAGAAAATAGTATGAAAAATAATTTATCCTTTCTTATTTAACTATTTCATATGAGATGCATTTCAGTTACTCTGCATCTAATCTTAGAATCTGAATGCTTTTATTTTTACATTACATAAAAACATCAGAAAAAGTTTAATCAAATCGATCATAACAGTTAAACAGAGATCGAGCAATGGCTATCCAAGTCTGCCATAGGCACTTCACCAAAACGAAATTGAACTGTAAAAGGTATGTCTATGCAGTAGAACTTGTGTAAAAAGAACATTATAAAGTGTTCTGTTCAAGTCATTCAAATGCCATGGAATTATAGTGGGTAGAAGAATGGTTTTTTTAATTCAAAGGTAGTCCCTGCCTAATTCTTACGTAAGACTAAAACATTGGTTGCATTTTGGTTTTATTTCAAAACCATCTATAGGTTAAAAAGACCACATCTTTAATTCTGTTATAATTAGAAGAGGCCTTCTTAAAGGCACTGGACTCTTTGTGGTATTACATGCATCAGATCTTTTTCAAAGAGATATTTCTTTCCAGTGTTTGTCAGTAGTCTAAATTAAATGGACGGTGACTAAACTAAGAAGCCAAAGTAGTTTTGCTGGGCATATCTTGATACCTTTAATATTGTAATTCCACCATAACCATAGTAAGCAATGTCTTCCATGAATAATGTGATTCAGACTTAAATTTCTCATGTGAAAACTGAAGGTGATAAGAGAGGAAGACCCAGTTTTTATAAGTGTTAAACTTTCTCCCTTTTAGTTTTTCTTTAACACTGCATCAAAAGGGTGATTTATACCAGTGCTCCAGCCCTCTAATCATCTTTGTGGCCCTCCTCTGGAATCGCTCCAACAGGTCCATGTCCTTCTTATGCTGTGGACGCAGTACTCCACGTGGGGTCTCATGAGAGCAGAGCAGAGGGGCAGAATCACCTCCCTCGGCCTGCCGGCCACACGTCTTTTGATGCAGCCCAGGATGCGGTTGGCTTTCTGGGCTGCAAGCACTCAATGCCGGCTGATGCCCAGCTTATCATCCACCAGTACCTCCAAGGCCTTCTTTGCAGGGCTGCTCACTCTCTATGTACATAGATAAATAGAAAGGCTGTAGGAACTGGGAGCCATAGCGTTTTGCTATGCTCCAGACCTTCACAGGGTTACCGTACTTGCTGAGGAGACGTGCGTCAGGGAGGGTGACAGCCCGGCTGGGAGGGCACAGCTCGCAGGGGGCGGCAGGGTGTCAGCCATCATTACGTATTATTACCTGTTGATGCACGGATTGGGGGATTATTTTTGATAGACTGTCTTTACTGGGAAGAAGAGGCTGTATGTTCAGGGGTATTTATGGTGATGCTGCTCAAGGTGACCGGAAGCTGTGCAGGAAGGACAATTTTAAAACTGGTGGTGGCTTCATCACATCAGGAACTGCCTTTGGAAGCGAAACTTGAGAGACAATGTTTAATGAAGTGGCTCGCCTGAGGTACAGGAGTCATTATAGGGAAATGAGGAACATGAAGTGAGTTTTGTTTTTTATTTAAGCTGGTGCAGAGGCACAGGGCAGTTATGAGGTGAAGATGGATGGATACTGTCAGCAGCGTGGCCTTCCTTGGACCCCAGCGCTGCTGGCAGGTTGGGGAGCAGGAAGAATGCATCTGAGCTACCCAACTTGGCACCCGGGAGCCGTGTGAGCAGACAGTAGGTAGATAAAGCTATTACATTAAAACTTCAGAGCAGCTCAGTCACCATCTGGTGCCAAACGGCCGCCTGTCTGTGTGTGTGTGTGTGTGTTCCTAAGCCGGGGAGACTCCCACAGGCGGCCTGCGGCTGGGGCGAGCCTCGCCCTGCCCGGGCGCGGGCGATCGGGGAGGCGAGCAGGGCGGCCCAGCAGCGGAGCTTTCTCGCGGAGCGCCGGCCCCAGGGCAGCGGGAGACGACCATCTTGTGCCAGCCCGGCCGAGGCCGGCTGTGAGGGAACAGCCGTGGCGGCGAAAACTCAGGGGGCGAGGCGGAGCCCCCAGCGGCCGCGGGGTGGGGTGGGGACATCGTGACGGGCGGGGGCCCAGCTGGGGACCCGCCCGGGCCGCGCCCCCCCTTCCGCCGAGGCAGGAGGAGGCGGCTGAGGAAGAGGAGGGGGCGGCGGAGGAAGGCCGCGGCAGCGCCCCCGCCCCCGCCGTGACGCCGCGGCCAGACGCGCAGGCGCAGCGGCCGCCAGCGCCTGTTATATCCGGCCGGCGCCTTTTCTCTCTCCCCCCTCCTCCCTCTGTCCGTCCCTCCCTCTCTCGTCCTCCCCTCCCTCCCAGATCCGCCGTGTTCGGTGCCGGCGCCGCCGCTGCCGCCGAGCCCGCCCTCCCCGCCCCCCCTTCCCCCGTGCACCGCGCCGGCCGCGCCTCCGATCTGCCCGGTCTGCCCCATGAAGCGATGGCAGCGGCCAACTTCGGCAAGATCCAGATAGGGATCTACGTGGAGATCAAGCGCAGTGATGGTCAGTGGGGCAGGGGCGGCGGGAGGGGCCGGCCCGTCGCAGCGGCCGCAGACCCCGGCCGCCCGCCGCGGTGCGGGGCGGAGGGGTGGTGTGTGTGGGGCGGGGGAGGGGGATGCGCGCGGGGCCCATTGTGTGCGCGGGGCCGGGGAGTGGCCGGGCCTGGCGCGCGCTGCGGTTGTCAGGGGAGCGCTCGCGCTTGGCGGCGCAGGGCGGTTGCGCGGGGCGCGAGCGGCGGCGGCGGCTGGGGCCGGGGAGGCTGCGGCAGGGCCGGGGAGGGGGCGGTGGGGGGGGGGTGGGCTCCCGGGGGAGGGGAGGACGGGGGAGGGGAGGTGAGTGTGAGAGCCGCGGGGAGGCTGTGGATGGGGTGATGGGGGGGATCGGGGGGGGTTCGGGGCGTGGGTGGGGAGGAGAGGCCGTGGAGCTGGTGGGCGGGCCTGAGGGAGGGGGTGAGGTGGTGGAGGAAGGAAAGGCCTTTAATGTAAAGAAATAACTTCTCGGCCCTGGCGCACGAGCCGTGCTTTGAGAAGATGGCACAGCAGCGTGCCCTGGCAGAAATGCCTTGGGACACGTCCATCACTTGACAGAAAGGCTCATGTTACTATTTCAGGTGTTCTTTATGATTAAAATGTAAGAAGAAAGTTTGCTATTTATGCCTGTGAGTTGTTATTTCTCCGTGGGGGATCCGGTGTTTCTCATCTTGCCCAGCATCTCCTGGCAGGAGGACGTGTGGTGCTGTCTAGAAACACACGTGAATAAAGGAGGCATGTGTGTCAGGTTCAGGGTGCTAACGCTTCGTGTTTGTCTGGAAGGAGAGAACCGAAATGGGAAGTTCACACTGTCTGAATCGGTGGCAGGTCACTCGTGACTTCAGGTCTTTCATTTGACTGGGAATATGTCATCGGCTCTTGGTCTCTGTGAGGTCTGTGATGCTTGCTAAACCGGGGTGGGGTTCTGCTGGGATTTTCTGCAAAGTTTTGGGGTTTTTTGTTTGTTTGTTGGTTTCCCCCCCCCCCCCCCCCCCCCGCCAGGGTTCAGGAGCTTGCTAAAGAATAAGCAGATATTTCTATGGGAAGAAAGGTCTGGAGGTCAAAGGCACTGAAGTTAGCATGGTTTTGTCATGAGGCAGGAAACAAGCAGCCAGCAAGCTTTATGCAGCTTGTCTTTCTTGTGTCCCATGCTGCAGTTCAACCCTACAATAAAATAATGGTCGGTGCTGGCTGGACACTATGCTAAACCTAACCCCTCAATTTGTGCTTAATGGGTTGTGTGTCACGTGAAGAATCTGATAGGTCTGGCAGTTATTTGTATAACTCCTGCAGATCTCTGCCTGGGGTTTCAGAAAACCTCACTACAGGAACTTGTAAAGCTGTTTTTTTGAGGGCTGTGTGATCTTCTCATAAATGTTACTGTTTGCTTTGTATGTCTTTGGAAAACAAGGCATGGGAATGCTTAGCTGCTTTTTTTTTTTTGCCCCTATGCAGGGTTCTGCTCACTTCTACTGTCAGAAGTGAGGACAGTAACTCTTGAACATAACAATGCTTATTTTCATTACTGTTAATGATTTATGTATTTTGCTGTATCACTGACACATGTGATGCAGCACATTAAAATATATTGCACATCAGTAATACACTAGAGGGATGTCTTAACAGCAGTTGCTCAAACTGTAGGGTTTTGAGCATTTGTGTTAACTTGGTCCTTGTGTGAGCAACCAGACTGCGGTGTTGTACCAGAGCTGGTGGGTCCTGGTTATTGTGAGGCTTGCTTGTTTTTCTTTGGGACTGGAGGAGACGCCCCGTTCCGGCTCAGGCTGCTGCAGCCTTCTGTCATTCTCTCCCCATTAAACTGTAGGAGGAAACTGTCTTAGGTATGTGGAAGGGAGAATCTTGAGAAAGGTATCGAAGGATGGTCAGCAGTAGAGTGCATTGCCATTCAGAACTTAGGTTTCCAACCTGAGCTGTGATGGCACAGGCAATTGAAATTCATCTAGCTGCTTCTGAAAAGGGGAGGGAGGGTCTTGCTGCCTGTGCCTCTGTCAGCTGTGTTGTTCCTACAGACCATCTCTCCCATCCAGTGTGGCCAGTGATTTTTTTTCTTCTGATGACTTAATACATTGATTGATGATTTGATTGACTAAACACAGTAGAAAACTTTTGCATGTGCTAGTTTTCTAGATGATTAGTGACTTCCAATAGCTCACAGAGGGATCTGTGGCCCCCAGCAGTGTTGGTGTGTAGGAAACTCATGGCCAGGATGAAGTGGAAGTCTTCATGTATGATCTTCTGGCTCAGTAACAGGGAGCGGTCTGGATCTGCTCTACCCAGAACTGTATCCTGGGTAGAACCAGGGCTGTGTCATAGCGGCTACCCTCGACTGAAAGCACAATTAAAACTGTTTAAGAAAGTTTTGGAGAAAGCGGTGTGTTGGTCTGGGCTTTTTTTACATGTTGTCTTGTCTGTAGGGAGACCTTTTTTAAAGTTAAATATTATTTTGAGAGGTAGGTATAGTAATTCTCTAAAACTTCCTTCTTTACCTGTTTATTTGCTGAATTCAAAGAAGAATAAAAGTTTTACTTTCTTAGTGGGGTCATTTGGAAAAGTATGCATTTTTCCCATCTGTCTACCAGTTATGCTAAACGCTTTTCTGAATACAGAGTTTTATTAATTCCAGATAACTATTTTTTTTTAAATAAAAACTAACAGAAAAGTGGTTTGTGTTTTTGTGTTTTTTTCTGAAACATCAGTGTTATAGGTCATACTTGTTCACTACAACAAAATTGCAAAGACATGCAAAACACAATAAATGTGAGGATGAGACCAGAACATTCTGGAAAGAAAAGTTACATGTTCTGTCATTTTGACAAGGTCTAATTAGGCTTAAGTGTTTCATGAGAGATTTCTTATAGGACTGAATAGAAAATAGATGTTGTACAAATGAAAGGCATTGTTAGAACTCCTGGCCAAAAACACATGAAAACCAGTGTTTGGATAAAAACCAACATTTTCGAGGACCGACGCTGCAGAGCTGCTTGCTGTGTATCTGTTTTTTCTCAGTGGGTAAACATTGGTATAAATGTTGTCTAGAGCTGCAGATAATATTTCCAGTTATAATTGGAATAGCTGGTTCTGTTCATGTCGTGTAAAAGCGTATTAAGTGATCAGCTAATTTGGTTCTTTAGAATAATTTCTGATCCTGAAATTTACTACTTATTTCAGTGTGATTTATGTATGTTGCTTCAAATATGCCTTGGTAATCTGTCTTGGGAACAGGAAAGAATGTTTATTGTAGGTTGTGAGTTGCTAAGAATGGGCCGCATTTCCAGTCTTGGAAACTGTGCCTTGCCACACGGGAGCTTAGGGAAGTGGAGAGGGGGCCAGAAGGTACCCGTGAGACCCGCTGTAATGCTCCTCTCCAGAAAATGCTCCTTGTTGAGGTCTGCATACGGGCATTTCTCTGTTGATGAATTCCCTTTACTCGGATAGTAATAGCTTCACCTGTGAACTTACACCTGTATCTCCACTTCTTCTGCATTATCCCATTAATTATGACAAAGACCTGCATAACTACTTGGAGAAATAATACCTCACTTATTTTTTTCGCCCATATATTCAGTCTTTTGCTGAAATAGGATAAATCTCTTATGCCCTGCAGCCCTGTAGTAGGCTGATTGGTGTTTCTCCTTCACTTTTTCAGTCCAGTTGTGTTCTGTCCATTTCCTCCCCAGGCTGTTCCTATTCTCTCTGTCTCTGCAGATCTGAAACACTGTCTAGAAGGACAGAGAAATTAATTATATATTTGCTCATTTGGAAAGTGGGGCGGGGAATACAATTCTGGGCTCACTGTCAGAAATGAAGTAAAAAGAGGAGAAGGGACGTTCCTGTAATTGGAAGAGGGACTAAAGATTTGACTGAACTTCCAGGAAAGGAAAAACACTGAATTTTTAAACATTAACCATTGAACGGTGTAAAAAAGAAAGATCATGAGTTTCTGCCAATTTTTTTCAAAATACAAGAACAGGGGAGCTGTCAGTGTTTGAAAGAGAAAACTTAAAACTGATAAAGGAGAATAGACTAGGTAGAGTTATCATGTGGAGCTTCTTGCCAGAGGAGATGGAGGGTAGAAGCATAGCAGAATTTCAAGAAGGATGGTAGGAATATCCAGTTTTACACGAAAAAATTTAAAAATACACCAGCAACCCTAAAAAGTAGTTTCTGCCCTTCCTGAGTCTGTAGTTTAAATAACCTCTAACTGACGGGAGGGAGGAAGAAATCGTGCCTGTGGCTGTGTTATTTTGTAATTGCCTACTTGAGAATTTTCTTCACTTGTCTCTGAAGCAGCTGGAACTGGTCATGGTCAAAGATAATCCATCTAGTCCAAAAACCTACTGGCAGCTCCTCTCTCCTTACGCTTGCCAAAACATCATGGTAACTTTTGCCTTCAAATGCAAACAAGACTAATTTTTATGACAGTAAGGGCTGTGATTTTTTTCTTTAAAGCCCACTTTCTGTGAAATCGATGTTTCTCAGAGTTGAGAGGTCTGTAGCATCCTCTGTCTTTTGGGTAATCCTGTGTGATGATCTTGATCTTCACGTACATATCCCAATAGCAACAGTGATTTTATAGCTGGATAGAGGGTACAACGATGCTATAAAAATTCTGTTCAGGTTTGGGTAGTTACCCTATTTTATGAGCTCTTGAGGACAAATTTAAATGGTAATGTGCTTTTACTCTTTCCTTTGGTGACATACATCTGTTCCTTCCCTGTGATTAAGACTTTTTTGTTACCACATTTAAATCATTTGACTCAATTACCTAATCCCTATGTAAGCCATACGGACACAGTGTGTCTTTGTCCTTCCATAGTGGCTAGATCACACGCAGTGCTTCAAGTCTGCTATTGCTGGTCGAGCTAAAGGGTCCAACATTTAGGCTTGCTTATCCCGTGGAGATTCTCATATTGTTACATCCAGAGTTTCTGGGGATTGTTCCTACAGAAGTGTTGACCAGGAGGATGTGGTAAATTTTCTGTGCCTTTTTTGAAATCACTTTTTAAGCGCTTAGCTTTTGTTATGCAGTAAGTGGATTTTCACTGTAACTTGCAGATACTTGGGTATTTATGTAGTCCTCCTGTATTTTGTATAAATAGCTTTTGAACGACAAGAGTTGAAGTCCTAATCTTTAGAGAATATTCTCGTCTTTGTTCCATAAGTGTGTTTAATACAGCATTACATACTGGCAGTAATGTCTTAGAGCTGTATATGGCTGCTAGGATTACACAGCTTGTCTAATCATGTTGTGGGGGAATCTGTCCTTTGCTTCTGTTCGGTAGGTTGTTGCTTTTTCCACCCACTCTCTACAATGGCCTGTTGCCTGGGCCCAGTTTTACTTGTCTTCTCTTCTTATGACTTTATGCACTGAAGACTTTGCTGTGCAGCTGTGGCACCAGGCATGGCTTCCCACCATCCTACTGTGGCACCAAGCATGGCTTCCCACCTTGCCGAGGTGGGAAGAGACGATAAGTCATTGGGAAGAGGTCATACCTGACTGAAGTGTAATGTATTTGCAAAAATGCCTCTTTCTGTTTCATCTACAAGAGAAATTAACCTTTTCAGTAATTTTAATACATCCACTTACCATAGGACAATGTAGAGAATGAGTGAACAGTATGAACTATTTAGCAGGTGAGCTTCTTTCCCGGAGCACAAAATCTGTAGCATTTTTGGCTTGACCTGTGGAATGTGGCACTGTGATTTTTTTTTTTCTTTGTGCTTGAAAAATTAGTAACAGAATGGAGTAAATTTGCTTCGTTGCTGTGTTTTTTGTTTAAGTTCTTCCTTTGTAAAAGTTTACTGCTTATATCACAAATTGTGATTTTTAATTTTAAACTTTTTTTTTAATCTTATTTTTTGTTGGGGTATCTTGTCTTTCTCACCATACTGTATGGCTGGGCTCAGGACCAGGAAGAGGATGCTGTGGTCAGCCCATTGTGAACAGTAAAACGTGGTGTAAAGCAAAAAAAGTTCACAATATGTTTAGTCCATACAGGAAGAGAATTCAATGACTTTTGGTAAATGAAAGGCTTACGTTCACTTTTCAGAATTAAGTTAAATTTCTAACATAATGCAAAGATTAAGATATGGAAGTTCACAATAAGGATTCCCAAGCAGTCTTAACTTTTTCCGGGAATGAGAATATGTAGTAAACAAAATATGTGGTCAGGCATGATGGTGTTTGTAACTTATAATTAAACAGGTTTTAAGAAGATAATTGGCTTTTAATAATCAATTTCTCATAATGCCTCAGTAGCATAGTTAAAATTATTTGGAAGTGTAGATGCTTTCAGTGTGTATTTCCAGATGTAGGGTAGAATGTTTTTATGGAGCTGTAATACATTTTTTGTTATATCTGTTCATCTATTTCAGAAACACAAACAAGCTTTCAGGTACATGAACAATTCTTTTTGCTTGCTTGAAAGCTTATCTATGTTTTCCAGTTTTACCACTTGTGTCTTTTCAGAAGTTAATGTTCCCTTGCATTGCTTTTCAGTTTTCTGGAGGGAATAGTTACGGTTCCTTCTAATATCCTTTTTTAAAATTTCCTTGTAGTTGTGTATTCCAAACGTCCGTGTTTAATTGTGACTTGGTATCCAGTTTATTTAAATTGTTGTCAATACTTAACTGAACATAGACACTAAACCAAATGTTCCTAGCTATATTGTTTGGATCAGTTTCTCTTGGGTTGTGTTAAGGTTTTTTATACTTACTTAAGACTGCTAGGCACTCATCATAATTAAGTTAGCTACAGTTAATTTTGGCTATGGTTGTGATTCCATAGCTGTGTAAGATGTTTAACTCTGGTCTGCTTTTGGCTGTCCACTGCATCAGTGTTAGTTTTTAGCTAAATGTGTTGTAGGGAGGTGGGGGAGGGAGGGCAGGGAACTAAAACTACGGTAATCTGGAGGCAGATTGTTTAAACTGCTGTTAGTTACATCCCCAAACCTGTTCTTATTGTAGATGTACAGGCACACACAGTTACTTCTTTTTCTGTCCGCATTCCTCTCCTTAAAACATTCACCATTGTTTTGCTGCTGTTTGGGTACTATTTTTTATTTTCCCTTGGAGACTTAAAAAGCCTGTAGTTTGCTATAGTGTTCCCAATACAGAGGTAGGTGGGTGATTGACATGATTTTCCTATGCATTTTGGCCTCAGTAAAGGGATGCTTTGAATTCTGTAGTGAGTGTTTAGCTAGGAGGCTGTACTGGCAGTGTCTGATACCTTCTGGGCATGTGAACAAAATGCATTTCCAGGGTATCATGATAAACAGGTCAGTTGTGGCTTACAACATCCATAAACCATTGATTTACTAGAAGACGGTGAAGTACACCTGCCATGTTAGATGCTCTTCTTGAGCGGAGCCACAGTTGGAGGCAGAGCAGGAGGCTGGATGTTCTTCACTTGTGATGTTCTTCTCTTGTGCCCCTCTTCTCCCTGCTTGGTGATTGCTCCTGGGAGACAGAGCAGACACAGGTAGTTCTCTGGGAGGGGTGGCATTGCCATTTCCCTGTTGAAAAGTGTTCTGTGGAGTTACCTTTGCTGTCCTTGAACTTGGTCATTGCTAAATACTTGAAACTAGATTTTACATCTGTTAGACAAAAGGTAATAAAGCTATGTGAAAAATTACTTTAGAATTATCTTTCCTGGAAAAGAGAATGAATTCATCAGGCTGATGCGTTTTTTTTTAATGTGTGTAGTGCACTGAATTATTTACATGAGCAGAACACGCCTAGAAGACTTTTGGTAACTCTACTATTACAGTCTAAATTCAGTTGTTCTTTTATGTTGCTAGGAAGCCAAGTTAATTTTAGAATTGCTTGGTTAAAAGGAGTAAGTAGAGGTTCTTGAAGACAACTCTGTGTAACTGTGTGTCTAACCAGAACTTTAAGTGGCATTTTAAAAAATGAATTACCAGTTAGATTTAGTAAATAAGGCACTCTATCAGTTTTTTCTTTTCCTTTTTTTTTTTTTGGTAATGGAGTCTTGTTCACCAACACTGATCCTATACAAATATACAATAGGATTGTATATTTGACTCTTGTGAAAGAAGAGCAAGGGATTTTGCTGCTTAAAGGTTTGAACATGGTAGTAGAGTTTTTTATTTTGCTTTATTCAAATAATATACTTTCAGTATAGCTTATGGTTTTTCCCTAGTGGCTGTTCTGGTGGCATCAGGCATAAGCTGTTTTTAAGTTTCACAGACTTGTAAGGGGACCAGTTTGCTGCATTCTTTGCCAACACCAACTCTGTAAAACTAGTTGTCTAATCCCGTGCAGTAACAATGTTACTTCAGGTAACTGGCATATAACAAAATATATTTGAGTTTGGTTTCATTTTTTTGTCAATGCTTTTCCCATAAGGGGATGATGTAACTTGATTTCAAGTTATCAGTAATCCCACTGAAGCTTTACCAAGTGCAAGTTTGAGTTTCTCATGGCTTCCGTCAGGCACTGACAGCTGTGTGTAAGAGGTATCAGAAGTGTGAGTATTTTCAGTCTCTTCTGCTACTTACAGGAGAGTATGCTAAAAGTTGTTCTCGGTGGATGAACACCCTGGAGGTGTATGGGCATGGAGGGAGGTTTGTTTAAAGTTTTCTCTTGAGAAGAAAGGTGCGTAGCATACTTGTGCCCTTGCAGAGGTTGGATCCAGAATTTTTGTTGCACTGTGCTGCACATTTTGCAATCTCAGCAAATGTGATAGCACTTTCCCCTTGTGGCTGAACTACGTATGGAGTTAGAGGTGTATTTCCAATGGATCTATAAAAGTGTTTGCTAGAGATGCAGGCATGCATAATGATGCAGTGGTGAGGATCTCTGCCTCTATGAAGAGGGCAGTGGAAATGAGTTCAGTTTGAAAAGCAAATGGACACTTTGATTTTGGAATACTTCCAAGTTTGTGATTCATTTTTGGGTTATGTTTGCATGTTCTTCTGTACTTTTATGAATTGAACTTACCAGTTCACCTTGACCTTTTTAATAGGATAGGAATTCAGGTGGTGATGAGTAAGAAGAATTTAAATCACAACCTGATGATTTTTAAGTTACAATAATTTTTAATCAAACCACAAAGAAGAATTAAAATATTACTCAAAGTTTTCCTACTGGTTTGAGCTTTTAGAACCTTGTTAAGATACGGGAAATAATACAGGCTTTGAACTTGTATGAGAATAAAGGTGGACTTTGAACCTGGAACAACAGTTGGCAGCTCTGTAATAAGTAATGATAAATATTCTTACTAAAGGTAGAAGTGTAAAGTAAGGGAAATGAAAAAACCCAAACAAACCACTATTTGACAGGGTGGGTCATGAAAGGCAAATGGTACCAGTTGGAAACATCCATAGAAGGTGCTGGTAGAAATTTTCTATGTGATGCAAGAAGCTATTGTTTCTAGGCAGCTATTGTCAGGCTCGAAGAAAGCAGAGAAAATCATGAAAAGGAGGTCTCTGCTATGTATTCAAGCAACAAACAACATGAGAAAGGGGGAAGGGAGGGAGAAGACCGGCCAAGTCATTCCAGTCTTTTGGCAGAGGGTATTCACCACACTATTTGAGTCCACCACAATCTTAAATCTTGTTGTAGAAAATCTAAAAAAAAATGTTCAGCAACCACCAAAGCCCAATGCTGTTTGGAATTGATACTTGACTAAATCTGCTTTTTGTCCTATATACCATAACTATTGAAATTTATACTGAACACAGAAGACTTTGATCTGTAAAAGTGTGTAACAAAGTATTCTGGAGAGGAACTTTCAGAAGTGGTTTAAAAAGATTTTTTAAAGAAGCTGCCTGCAAAATTGTTCTAAAGGACTCCAAGGAACTGCTGACTAAATGTGCAAGAAGATGTCAGATTATGTTTAGTTTTACAAAACTAAAAAAGTATAAATAAGAAGACATTGAACTATTCCTGCAACTTGTTTACAAGTTGTCAACTCATAGGAAAGATGTGAATGTCATTACCAGGAATTGAATGAAAACCTTCACTTACGCATTGGCAGTAAAAGAAGATGTGACAGAGGCCAGAAAATACTATCATTGCATGCATTAATGTCTTCTTCTCACATGAATAAAGTTTGCATCTCTAATTGCTTAATCTTCCTCAAATCTGAGTACTGCTGGGGGTTCATATAGGCCATGAAAGAGACCTGTGGCTGTTGGAAAACCTTGCAGGAATGTTGAAAACTGGTGGATTATTGTTTTGGTTTAGGCTGTTTTTTTTTTTTCTTTTATACTTTGGAAGGGAGATTGCCATGTGAATTCCCATGAGGCTATTTAGGGAAAGCAGGTCAGCCTTGCTACTGTCCGCAGTCTTTGTCTTCCCCCAATATCCAGAATTTACCTGGGATATTAGAAGTACAGCTCTGCCAACTCCTATTAAATGTACATTTTTCTGGGATGTTAGAAGTACAACTCTGCTGATTCTTATTAAATATCCATGCATAGATCTATTATCTATGAATTTATTGAATACCTTTCTGACCCAGCTCACACTGTCTGTCTCCACAACCTCTGTTGGAAGCAAGATTGGGAAGTCCCCTGCTTGCTCTATAGAAATGTACATTACCGCTTTTATCTGCGTGAAACCAGTCTGCCTTAAGAGGCTGCTCCTAGCTTTAATGTTGCAGGATTTGGTGAGTAAGTTTCCACTTATTTTGTCCTTTATGGTTGTAAAGCTAAACCAGATCCACCCGCAGCCTTTTCCTCAAACGTGAGCAATCTCACCCACCTGAATCTCTACTTGCTTTGTTTTGTTTGTCTTCTTAGTTGTCCTCCTCTTTACCTCCTCTAGTTCTGATACATCTTTTTTGAGGTGTGAAGACTAGTGCCACAGTACTTGAGATGTGGGTGGACCAAAGTTTTATGTGTAGTTTAAAAATGACACATGCTTTTATCCTCTAGCTTCTGGATGATGGCCAGTGTTTTATTGGTGCTCTTTTGATTGCATCTGCATATTGAGCTGATGATTTTGGAGAACCGTTAAGTGTTAACCTGAGATTCTCTTACTTGAGTTGTAACTTCCAGTTCCAGTGTTAGTATTATGTGCTAAGTTATGTTATTTAGTATTATGTAGTTAGATCATTTTTCTCTGGGTGCCTGATGTTTGTTTTGTCCATGTTGAAGCTTCTGTGCCACCTTTTTGTGTACTCCCTTATTTTTCAGAGGCCCCTTTGAAGTCATAACATTGTAGTACCCAAAAAACTGTCTTGCCAACAGATCGTATCCCAAATTTAGCATAATTCAGCATGTAACTGAGCACCAGGCTGGGAGATATGCCTAAGATTCTCACTAATGTTTTGGAAGTTCTGTATCTTGAAAGAAAACATTGCTTCACTTTCGCAATCACTTCCTTCATTAGCCCTTCTTTGCATGTAATCTTCTTGTACAGGGGATTAAAGTATTTAACAGTTCAGACTGTTCTGATTGTGAATTTATCTTGTACCTCATTTTAGTCTAGCGTCCTGGTACCATGATCATTCTCATTGCACATGTGCTAGTTCAATTCCAGAGTTCCATCTGGAGTGAGCCACATGACCTATAGGAAACGTAAACTTCCTTGAATGCTTTGTGAGAAGAGACCTCAACTGCATTGTTTTGGCTCTCGGATGCTCGGATGGTGCTTCTGCATTTTAGTAAGCATCACACTTTCATGTTCTTGTGCACATCCCTGGGCGTGTGCAGCGCATGATCCTGTTCATGCTCTAAAAGCATCAGAGTGGGAGGCTGCAGTGCAGTTTTCTCACTATCTTGCTTATCAAAGTGAATAACCATAAACAATTAAAAAGTTTTGGGGCTCTCGGTGTGCTGCTTGGGACCACAGGTCTGCAACTATACAAACACTTCAGTTGAGATCAAGAATTGACCTTGAACATCTATCTTCTCATCATCCTTTACGTTGTCATGCTATGCTTTAGTTCACTTTGGAAGTGGCCTCAGAGCACACTAAATTCCTTTTAGATTAATTTTGGCTGGAGGGTGCACTCCAGGTATGTCTGTGAGGTACTCCAACAAGGGGTTGGTTGGTACCAGACCCACTCCCCTGACACCCCTCCAAAACATGTGGTGTGAATGTATGATCCTCAGCACCACCTGCTTTGCTTTGCAGAACTCCTCCTGTTCCAGTACCCAACTTGCTACCATATGCACAGCTGAGGGACCTGGGTTGAGCACTAAGTGCTGTAGTTGTGAGCAATGTACCGTGAAAGGTGCTGTCCCAGGGGTGTTGTGGACATGAACCGACCCATACCGGTTCTCCTAGGGTTTCTCTCCATGGTGTGGTCTGGAAAAAAGGATGACCTAGTACTGTCTGCTGCTTGAGAATTAAGAAGGTTGTTCACGGCTTATGCCATGTTTTGGTAAGAGCATGACACACTCTAACTTGACAGCAAGTGATAGACCCTTGTAGGAGTTGCCTCACTTCCCCAACAAAAAAAGACCGACCTTTGGTGCTACCCCAACAACAAAACCAGAATAACTGAATAAAAGGACTTTAGGTCGTGGAGCAACTGGCCATTGCACTAACATCAATTTCAGAAGTGATTACAGTGCATCCTGCTTGATTTTGCACTAAAACGAGGGAAAAAAATTACAAATCTAATCAAAGCACTTTACTGTAGGAGGAACGTACAGTGCCTCAACTAAAAGCAGTAGCAAAGGGTGTAGGACAGATGCTGAAGTGCCTCTAGTCTCCGTGTCCCAGCCTCGCGTCCAAGAGGTGGAGCAGGTACGTGCGGTGCTGAGTCCTGGAGGTGAGCTTGGCCCTGCTGGGTGTCAGGGAGGGAGAAGCTGTGTGCCTGTCATGAAGGTCAGCCATGCATGTCTCTGAATTTCAGTAAAAAGTTTCGCAGAGTATGAAGAATGACTCAGGTGAAGTTCAGTACAAGAACAGTAATGTATTTAAGACAGATGATGATAGCATACCTAATAATTTCTATCTAATAGTGTGCCTTCTGGGATCAGTTTTAGAACCGGCTGGCTGTTTTTTCCAATCTGTTGTAGTTATTTATTCCTGGTCATAACACAGAAAGTAACATTGTTCTTGGGAAACTTCATTACTATGCTAGAGTGGGAGTATCATCTCTGTGGAGATTTATATCATGCAGGAAGATTAGGAAATACAGAATGAAACAATTGAGGTAAAACGTGGCACAAAGTAAATGTGCTTTTGCTATAGACAGGGGGACTATAAACTGTAAATGACATGAGAAAAATCTTGGTATTCTAGTTAATCACAAAATAAGTGTGGACTGCCAGGGTGAAGTGACAAGGGGAACAGTGCCTATAATTCTAGAATTACTGTTATTTGGCATTGAGGGCTCCTGTGGAAAGCGGTCTGAAGCCCCCCGTGGGATATTGCACCTCCTTCTGGTTGCCAGCGTTGGAAAAGGAGATAATCCTAAAAGACTGAAACAGGTAGAGACAGGCTCACTGTTCTTGTAGAGGTGTGTTTGTAGAAGCTATAAAAGCAAGCACAGAGTATTAAATGGCTGTGAACACAGGTAATCTGGAAAAACGGTTTGTATATATTGAAAAGGAGGTGCTAGTGCAGCTTTCTGGGGTGAACAGCAGAGGCAGACGGCTTGGTACCATAAAGGTGCAGTGTGTTCTGCTTATTGAAGGTTTTCTAGGGGACTTATGGTAGTATTTATTAGATATGATTGGACAGGTGCTTCCTTCCAAATATCTTTTTCCAAATATCACATAGCTAAGTTATATGTGGAGAACTTATCTGCTCTTAAAAATGATAGAATGACTCGCACGGGACAGCTGAGATAACTTGCTGATAAGTAGCTAAATATCAGTGCATCTGTTGGCTGTTACGATGTGATACTTCTTTATGAATTGAGCTGCTTCAGAAGCAAGTCTCCCCTCTCGCTCTGACACACCTACAGAGGCAATATGCAGCCATAGCTTTTGAATGCTACAGTGGGGAGATGCTCTTGACAACCTTTTGTGAAGCCAGTGGAGTGACTGCTATTGATTTCACTGGCAATTCAAGCTTCTGAAAGCAAATAAAGGTAAGATATTTTAGGAGGAGCTCACTACTGTGGAATAATGCCCTTTGAAATGTGCTTAATAGAGTATTAGCTCTCCACCCTCAAAAGAAGTTGGACATACCTTGAAGGGAAGTAGAAAACAAAGTGTTCCTCTAACTGGGGAAACCACAGGAAACTTGTTTTGAATGTAAAGGGAAATTTTAGAGATCGGCTTGCAAAATGAAAGGTCAGCAGAAAAACCAGATGAGTCACAATGAGAAAAGGCTGGAGATTTAACAATTGTTAGAGAAGCAAAAACTGTGGCAGCAGGGCTGGGATGCGGCTGTAGGTAACTGAATTAGAGAAGGTGGATCAGTGTGGAGGACAGCTAACACATTCAGTGAGACCGGGCATGGCGAATTATAGTTTAGTGGTTGGAGGTGGAGGGGCTTATTGGCGTTGAATGCAGGAGAAGCAAAAAAGCCCTAAAAAAAGTCCTATTTACTATATGAGGGACATTAAATGTGCTGTTTGTATTTTGAAGCTAAATAGTATACACAGTTCAGTGGCATGTCTATGTCTTGCTCTTCCATTTGTTAGTGGACTGTCAGTAAGATCTGTGAAAATTTTTTTTCTAAAGCACTACCTTTGATTGGGTTTTGCCCAGAAATTAGGTACATATCTTAGATGGGGATTTTTCTAAGTTTGGTAACTTTCTAGATGGAGGCAAGAGTAGATTAAGTTGTATTTTAATTCAAAGTTGAAATACGTGGGCAGATATGGGAAACTTAATAGTTTCTGTTCTCAAAATGCCTGTCTGTTATGTTGTAGAGGTTTACAGAGACCATAAAATGTGGTTGTAACATGCTTGTCATTTGAAGGACTTGGGTACTGCTGTGATAATTTAGAGAATAAAATAAAATGAATTGGTAGCTAGAGATCATTAACAAAAATAAATATACCTTTAATTAAAATTCTATGGATTATTTTTAATATTTAAGAACTTGCTTTAGAAATATGGCAGGTACTGTGTATGCTTAGTGACAATGTGATAACACTGTAACTAAGGTAAAAGACAAGACAATACGGAAGGCTGGCAAAACCAAAATGAATCTATATGAGAAAGTAAAAAAAAAAAAAAAGGCTACTTGTTTGTGAATAAATGAAACTTTGAGACAAAATAAAATCAAGCGTGTTTAGTGTTGTGGGGAAAGAAACATCTGTCACTAGTAACTGCCAGTTTTTCCTTGGGGGATCATCAGCAGCAGTGTCCCTGTAGTGCAGGGAGGACCATGACAAACACTGATTGCCTGAATGGGGACATCAATGCAGTTGACATCACTGGAGACACTGAGCTTGGAATTCTCTTTTTCCTTGGGATTTTTTTACTGGAAGTCTGCTATAGACATTGTTTGGTGGGTAAAGAATTATTTTTTTCCTCCCTGAGCTCTGTGAGAGCAGGAAAAAGTCTTTCCACGAGAGTTGCCCCAATTGGAGCCCGTAGCGCAGGAGACAATATTCTGGACCACAGTAATTCTGGTAAATGCTGCTTCTGGATTTGCATCCTTATGTCTCTCCTAAACGTGTTTTTTTTTTTTTTATATATATAGCTTGGGGTTTGTATGCTTTTTAGAAGACAGTGAAGAAAATTCTACTTTTCATAACTTAAATTTTTGAATGCAAATGTCAGAGAGTGAAGGTCAGTCATGTCCAGGGATCTCTAGATGAGATAATATTCATGTTAGTCCCTCATGAATGTGATTAGGAAAATCCTGACTATTTCACAAATGCCCATTGTAATCCTTTAAGGGATTCGTAGCTTCTGTTGCAGTGGTCATCCTCAGGAAGGCTGTGTAGCGGATGTTAAGTTGTACTTTATTTTTTTATTCATCTGTAAAACATCTACTGTTGTTGCACTTAGAAAAACTAAGTGCTTGGCTGACCGGACCACTGCCTGAGCTAATATAATACGTTTGTGCTCCTAAAGAAATAGCAAGTTCAGAGGATGTAATATAAGCTGTGAGTTTCCTTTACTGAATGTTGGGTCTGTTAACATTGCCATAGCCTAGCCCTGCTAAAAATAGTTGCCTGGGTTTTTGAGCTGACAAAGCTTAAACAACTGTACGGTTGTCATGGGGTAACGCTGCCAGGCAGGGTCCTGCTGCTGTTTTTTGAGGAGGAATGAGAGGGTCATAGTGGAAATCAGGAACCTTTCTTCTCCACGGCCTGATCTGGAGCCTATGTGTAAATTTTTAATTACTATGGCTCAAAGATGTTTCTAAGACTTCACAAAACTTTTGCATGAGAAGCGCGAGCACAGTGTCTTCTGGGGTGGGTGCACTTTATCTGGAAGGGTGGGGAAAGCTGCAGTCTTCTTCCAGACTTATTTCTTGAGCCAGCTGGGAGTGTGCAAAGAGGTTTGAGTCACTTGCCAGCCAAAGCTTTAGCCCAGACTGTAATCTACAGAACACCAACCCACACTTAACACTGATAACTGACGTTTCTGAAAAGCATTAGGAAGATGAAAAGGCCATGGGTTAATACTATCCTTGATCACTGCTTCAAAACTGTGGTGGTCTGGAGAAGTTTTGTACAGGTAGAAAGTGTTTGGTTTGCTTAGAGGTAAGGATCTAAGTACAGCTTGGTATTTGCGATCAGTTGGCACTGCTACCCATGTTGAGGGTTAATTAAAATGTTTGATTTAGCCCTGATTATTTACTTTTGCTGCTGCTTCCTAAACCTTTTTCTGCACCAATAGCTACCCTAAGGACCCACAGAATAGAGGGGATTTATGTGATATTTCTGCAGATGTTTATGCTTGCTTTGTTCTGTTTGTCAAACATTCATCAGATGGCTATGAAGAGAGGAGATGAAAGTTGATGTTCTTCACTTGTGTTGATTAGGGTGAGAATATCATAACGTGTGTATTTAAGGTAAAGTGTTGGCTTCACATACGTTGATGTAGTCTTACTGCTGTCTTTGCAGCAATATTTTCTGAATGCTCTAGTCAGCAGGAGACAAGCCAGATGCCACATGCTGTATGATAGAACATATTTCTACAAATAATAGCCTTTTCAAATAACTTCTCCATTAGTTTTGAGCCCTATAGCAGTGGAATGATTTCCCAGAAAAAGTTTTGCCTGTGATGTGAATTCTAATCATGTGAGGAGAGGCACTAGAAATTGAAGAAACGCTGAGTGAAGAGACGGTGTACCAGCACTATGGCTCTACTTCCTTCTTTTGTTTTTAAGATGTTTGTGAAGATAGTGGTTCTCTAATAACTTGTTCCTTTTTCAGTTTGTCGTAGTGCATGTTCATGTTTATGTGGACATGTTTACACTTCAGATTTTCAAACCAACTCTAGAAAATGCACCAGAAATCAGGGACGTTGCCTTCAACCACTCTGCAGATTGATTTGGCTCTTATGCTTTAGCAGTTGCAGCTTGGCCTTGCTTTATATGCTAGACGAGGTTTATGCCAGCCTAATTGGTTGCTGGCATTCCTGAATTTCACAGCTGCTGTATTCAGCTGTGTACTAGAAAAATATAATGGAATACTGTTTGCAGAGAGCAAGAGGCAATTGTAAAGATGTAAATGTGCTTTCTGGCACTTCAATAACATGTAAACTTTTAGTAACACAAAGAATTTTTAGGAACAAATTCTATGGGTACATTGCCAGTTTAAACATTATGGTATACGTTTTCTATTTAAGCAGAGAATATTTGGAAGACGGACATAGCTTTTATTTTTGTTAGGTTTTTTTTTTATTCAGTCCTGACTTTTTTGGCCAGGGAACAGATGAAGTCTGGCACAGAGATGGAAGATTTATTGTGATTCTTTTGTTACGGCATGCTGGCTTACTGTGTTTGTGAGAGTGTTCAGTATTTTCTATTCATTCATCAGCCTGCTTTGATCTCCTTTCACTTCTTATGGCAAAGATTAAACCTTTTTTAATTATTATTCGTTCTCTGTTGAAAGTAATGGACCGCAAGAGCAGGTAATAGGTCTTAAATGATGGCTCTGTGGCTAATACAATGTCACAGGTTTCAGCTGTGAACAGTGCTTTTAAAAATTTATAAAATTTGGTAACATAGTAAAGATTGTTATAATACTGTATAAAATAAGTTTTGCTAAACTTACATTTTTCATATATCATTTTTCTCTTTGATTCTGGACTGACAGCAGGGCCAAGCCTTAAACGAGTAGCAGATTATACCAATGTAAGCTTGAGGAGTCTTCCAGCTCCCACAGTTCCTGTGTCCTTGTGGTCCCAGCGTGCCCTTTGTAGAAGTGGCAGGAGTGGCATGGCTGCAGGAAGACGGTGGCTTCTGGTGCTGTGTTGCTGGCGGACCAGATAGCTAACTGAAACAGTTCTACAATAGGATGTTCTTGCACAAAATTAAATTCTTAGAGGTTATTAAATGCAGAAAAAGTAATGGAGAGGTGCATGAGGACCTTGCACAAAGAAAACCTGCATGCAAAAGCTCGTCCAAGGAAATATGGTGTGAGAGCGTCGTGGCCAGTGAGTCTGTGTCAGCCCAGCCACCAGCAGGACTCCATTGTGGTCCTGTGATGGGGATGTGTGCATGCCCAGCCTCCTTGGGCAGGGGGAGCGGAGGGGAGAGCACGGTGGTGGTCCCTACCCACACGTCTCCGGGCAGCGCCTCGATGGGGAACACTGGCCAGAGCATCCCTGCAGAGCACCCAGCCCAGGAGAAGGGTGCCTCAGGAACCACGAATGGACGGGTTTGTTTAGACAAAACATGGGTCCAGGAAATAAAGACTAGCATATGCTAAAGGACAGGAACTAAGAGAAGCAAAGGGGGCGTTTTGTTTTGTTTTTTTAATTAAAAAATCCTACTGAACCTTCTTCAGTGGTGGAATGCATCTTGTGCTTTGGGTGGGGAGAAGCACAGAGGCTGTAAGTGCGTACACCGTGTTTGTTGCCGGCGTGGTGGTCATCGCAGGTGTAAAGCCATGCCTGGGGATGCCGGCTGCTCCGCGAGTACCCCCAGTGCCACGCTTCACCTGAAAACCCTCTTTTTCCTGCCTCTCTCTGCACAGCTCTTCTCTTCCTCTGCATGGTATCATAAGGCGCACAGATTGGCTGTTACTCCCCCATCACACTTCCCCGTGGTCTCTCTTCTTGCTCAATTTTAATTGTGTGTGACTGTTTAGGCAGCCTTTGCAATAAAAGAAATATTTGTAACTTGTAGCATTAGGGGAGATAACTTGGGGTATCAGTCTAGGTTTTTCTTCCTTTCTGCCCGTAGGAATCTTAGGCTGTATAAAAGCATTAACTTTGGAAAACTGTCACATTATGAGTGAAATGGCTAAACCAGAAGTTTGAAACAATGAGTGGAGTAGAAAACTGGAGGAGGTTTGTTGGGCTGGAAGCTATAGGCAAGGAGAGAAGGTGGAAGGTGGAGGAGATGCAGACCAGGGCAGATGTGTGGGGACTGTGCTGCGTTTCACCCCTGGTGGCAGTGTGTGCATGGAGTGCTACAGGATGGTCCCTCGTCCTCTGGGAGCTGCATGTGGCCCTTGGGCACCTGGGGGTGGCTCGGGGTGGTGGAGTGAGGGGCTGTTTGGTCATCCTACGGCTCCTTAAAAAGGGGCTGTTAGAGGAGCAGTTGCATCGGGCTCATGTTCTTTAGAAACCTCAATTCTTGGTACTCTTAGGGCGAAGCAGTGATGTGAAATCAATGTGACACCTGGGTCTTGATCGTTTTGTGTCAGTGCATGGCTGCTCTGCCCCTCCAGTTGCTCCTTGCTCCTGTGCGTAGGAAATAGGACATAAAAAAAATTGCAGTACACTACATGTTTAAGAAGAAAAATCCTTATTTCTACTGAAGGGTTCCTGGTTTTATTGTACTTTATGGGGGCTTGCTGGCTTTGGGTATTTGACTGGAGAAGTCAAAGCAACGGCACCTGAGCTCCGTCTCAGCGCTCTGTGTAAGCGGCTGTTTGTAAAATAATGATTTGTATTATTGTTGCAGGTGCTTTAGTTCTAGTTGAATTACCAACTCATTGAATGCCCATAAGAAATGGCCATCAGAATACATTGTCAGAGGGTTTCACTCCTGTGTTGGGATACGTAACGTTGTACCGGCCTAGCAGGGGGAGAAACAAGCCTTTGTGGAGCTCACCTCAGGAGACTTCACCTGCTCGTGGGAGACTCGTGGTGCTGGAGTTTTCCTCTCTGAATAAAAGAGAGTCTCGGTGTGGTGTTCACTTACCACTCAGTTTTCTGTTCATTGAACTTTTCCCTTGTACGCTGACTGTCCCGTTAGAGCATCCACTGGTGGATCAGGTTTGAGACGCTTCACAGTGTGTAACCAGGAATCATCTTCTGTTTATCACCTCCTTTTTTTTAACCCTCTTCTTTCTGCCGTTCTCTGCGCGTCTCAGTGTGGGGATGAAAATAACTTCTGGAAAATTTTTTCTACCGGTTAATAAATGACCATTTGTGTTTGGTTTCTAGGCCGAATTCACCAAGCTATGGTAACATCCCTAAACGAAGATAATGAAAGCGTAACGGTTGAATGGATTGAAAATGGAGATACTAAAGGAAAAGAGGTAAACTTAATTGTTTTAGAACTTTTCTGTTCTACAAAATCTGCGCTTTACATGAATGTTACTTTTGAATTTGCACTGGAAACAAAAAGCTAGAAATCTTAATTTACTTGATGATTCGTTGCTTACAGACTGTTTTGCACGGAAGCTGTTGGGCAAATGCTGATTTTTGTTGTATTAAATTTGACTTCCTGAGCTCTGTGTCATAGCTTTTAAATAGTTCTTTTCATCTGTTGATTTTGAGCCAGATTACAAAGACTGACCTTGTTATCCTCTTTTTACAAGTAGAAAAATCAAATTTTTGAGAGGGAGAATGACTTGCAGTTCAGACAGGAAACTAGTGGGAGAGCTAGATTAGCAATCTTCTTGTGTTTGTGTTATTGAGGAATTGAACTGCTAGTTTGTTTGCTTATTTATTTATTTTTGTCAATAATTTTCCAGCCTTGTTGCCTTGAGAAATGGTGTCTTTGTGTGTAATGCTTTGCTATCCCCTCTTCCTTTAAATTTTGAACTATGTTAGTCAGTTTCAGCTGAGATTTGGAGAAGCATCTCAAAAATAATTACACTTCACTGGTTTTGTGAAAACACAGGAAAAAGAAAAAAAAATTGTGAGAAAGTCCTGGTGATCTCATCAGCTGAGCTCATCCCTCTGGATACAGAGAATCCATACAGTAGTGAGGTCTTTGAAATATCCAGTCAGGGGAAATGGCAGCCTATAGAGACCAAAGCTATTTAAGGTTTTTAGGAAACCAAGCTTCAATAGATCCGAAGCCAGCTATTTTTAAGATCCTGCCCCTCCTCCCTTACATTTTACAGCATTTTGAATGAGGAACACTGAAAATTAAAAAAAATAGCGTGACAAATTTGACATGGTTTCAACTGTGCGTTTATTTTTTGGGTCGTTGTAATTTGTCTGTTTCTTTATACTGCCTGGGAAATTTCAAATAATTGGGATGTCTGTCTTTTTATGTTGCAGAATGTCTTTCATATTTACCACAGTAACACTAGCTACACCTGCTTTAATTTAATAATTTTACGAAATTACTAATATCTATTGGTGATTTTGAATTCATCCCTTTTCTGAAGGGTGTGTTTTCGACTAATACAAAGACCAAAGCTTAGGCTGTTTTTAGTGAACATAAAACAAGATCATTCAGGTTTTAGAATTAACAAATTATGGGGTAGAGCCACTAAATATATTTACTGTTTAATCTCAAACATAATAGGAGAAATTGAGAGAGTTAATATTGTTTTAAGGCTCATCAATGCCTTTTACATTCTTTTACACAGATTGACTTGGAGAGCATATTTTCACTTAACCCCGATCTTGCACCTGATGAAGATATTGAACCTAGTCCAGAGACACCACCACCACCTACTCCATCAACCAAAGTAAACAAAATTGTGAAGGTTGGTAATATCTACGTAACATGTTCACGTTAAACATACAGTACTCCTGTACATGCTGTTACGCTTGAATTTTTAACTTTAATTTTTGTGTCTGTGGAGCTGTTTGATAACTGTATTCCTTCCTTTTTCTTATGGTGAATAGGGGTTGCTAAAAATTTGTTAAGAATAGGTTTGGCAGAGAGAGAGGTAGGAACTAATATTTATATAACTAAATATATCTCAAGGAAAAATACAGAAGAGGTTTTGAAGATTGTTTTGAAACAGTACATATAGTTCAAGCAGCCTTCACCCTAGGCTCTTCAGGAAGGGATTTGGCAGCAACGCTGTATTGCTGATGTCATGTTTTTTTCATTCACTGGAAAGAAGCAGAGGTGGGGCTGTAGTTTACATTTTCAATAATATGGTGATTGAATAACAGAGATTTTGTTCTTTATAGAGTCGACGAACTGTGGCATCTATTAAGAATGACATCCCTGGCAGAGATAACAGAGGTAAATGTTATCTCTTTCCATTTCCAGGAAGTAAAAAATATGGGAACATTTTAACCTCCTGCTCATCTAATATTCCTTAATAGTTCTGCATTTCTCATTCGGTATGTATGCATGTGACACGTAAAAGACATGGTAGATCATCCCTAGAATTATTCCTATGTATATTTACTATTTGTACAGTATAAATTCCTATTTATATGCAAGTTTAAGCAATGTAGCATTAGGGAAGTCAAGCTGAATGAACTGAAGGTGAAAAAATTTGAAGTTAATTAATTACGCAACATTAAATCATCTGTGGACTTTTCCAAGTTAAGGCATCCTCAGTTTGCTTCAGCTTAATTGAGTGTTTCAATATACACTAAGTAGTGCACTTAAAATTCTTATGCTTTCAATTTTTTAACTTAGCTTTGTAACAGTCTGTGTGTAAACATTCATTCAAAGAGTACTTAAGCTCTTTGGGTTATTTCTTACTCTACAGTTAATAGCAAAAAATTTGCAAGAAGTGCTGAAATACCGCAGGAGGATAGGTGAAAAGTATGTATTGGATGAATACAGATGTAAAGTCTCTATAACATGAGAAAGAATAGTTACTGCTTATTCTTTTCATTTTCTCTCCTGTGTTAAACTAAACTAGCTTGTACCGATGATGGTGATGGTTCTTCTTCCAAACATTAATCTACTGTCATTAATTCAGACTAGATTCCAGTCCATTTGTTTAAACTTGAAAAACAAGCGGACTTGCATATCTTTTGCAACTGTTCATTCTCTTCTGGTGGTTGGGACCACTTTCTCCCTGCTGCCATTTGACTCTGGGGGTGTTAAACACATGGAAAATCCCACAGAGGGGATAATTTTTTTCAAACTAACATGGCTTAAATTTGAGACATCTTACTGATGGGCTCTCCTCACATCCATACACATCATCGTTTGTAGTAAATGATCTGTTTGGTATGGGATAACCCCATAACTTGTATTTTGATAGGTCCTATGCATCTTACAATTCACAATCAGCCTGAGTATTTGTTCTTTGTTGGTCTTGTAATTAAGCTTTTCTCAGCACACTGTCTTATTTCGTGTAATCAATTTCTGCTATGAACTAGATCTCCTGCGGCATTTGGAATGATCTGGGCATTTGTCTTGTCTGTCCCGCTCAGTACCTTTTTCCATAGTTGTCTCCATGTTGCACAGTGAACTGGCCTTTGTTTGGAGTGTCGTCTCTGGCTGCTAATCAAAGTCGATACCTTCACTTTCGTACTCTCCTAGCAGACTCTGTTAGGAGCATGTGCAGGAAAAGGGCCAGCTGAAGCAAAGCTGCTCGAAGCAACTCTTTGAAAAACAATTAATAGCATTCAGCTCTACCAGAGGGGCTTGCATGCTCACCACTCCCACTGCATTCACTGGGAACAGACATCACCGCATCTTCAGAAATTGGCATCCTTAGCACGTGTAGAATCAATGCATAAGTTTAGACATATCGATTGTGTCTGTATCCCTTCCAGTACAGTGTTAAAAAGGTTCAGTTCTTCCACTCACAGATTGAGCTGCAGGTTGCTGCCTTTCATTTGTATCCCTTTGCACCGCCAGAGATTGCAGGCTCCATGGGGTGGGACCATTTTGTAATGCCTAGAGAATGTGAAACAGCAGGGCTTACCTTCTTACTCAGTTTTTGGGTATAATCACAACAAAAATAAAATTTTAGCTCTTTTAAGCTTCAGGAGTGCATATCTCCAAGTACACGCTTTATTGTATGAGCATAATAAGTTGTACTAATTCTGCAGTAGAGTATTTAAAAATGTGCACGTGCAGCGTTGGTACTTAATAATTATGTTGGGTATAATACAACACCAGGATAAAAAAGGCCGCATAACAAATGTCTTTATTAATAGATTTTCTACGTGTGTGGCTCCCCTTCACCCTCAGTAAATCGTTGTGTCTGGAAAGGGGCACCATTTTATCTTGTCGTAGCGAAGCGTGTGGGAATGGGGTAGAGACGTCACTCTTCCATGTCCAGATGAGCTTTGTGCTTTTCCTTTGCAGTGGTTGGTTCTGCACGTGCGCGGCCTACTCAGCTTCCCGAGCAGTCTTCCTCCTCTCAACAGAATGGTAGTGTTTCAGATATATCTCCAGTTCAAGCTGCAAAAAAGGAATTTGGACCCCCTTGTATGTAAACCGTGTATCAAGGATTCATTCATTCTGGGCGTTACATGTACATTCTCTTGGATTATGTTGTTGTCCATAAACGACAAATGGTCTACGCGCGCAGTTGTCAGTGGGCTTCCTCAAGGGGCTTTTTCAGAGAGCTGCGGCTAAACAAATGTTCACTTTTGTCATAGTTGTGGTGGTATTTGGAATTTGTTTTTCCTTTTTTTTTTTTTTTTTTTTTTTTTCAATCATGGTGATGTTGTTTGTTCTCTTCTGATTTGCCTGGGCTTTCTTTGAATTCAAACCCAAGAGATCACATGTATCTGTCCGAATATTTTTTTGAGGGTCATTGTCCTTATATTTTTGGTCGCATGATTATTGTCCCATTCCCATTACTTTTTTATAATGTTATAATTTATTTTTTGAATTTTAGAAAATAAATTGCCGTAATTATTCTGTACTGATTTGCTCGAAAAGATAGTTGATTTAAATGCATTCTAATTACTGATAAATTAATATAGTTGAAATGTTACACTGTAAATACTAAATTCATCCAACACTGAAAATATTTTAAAATTCTATCATTTTCTTTAAGCACGTAGAAAATCTAATTGTGTGAAAGAGGTTGAAAAACTGCAAGAGAAACGTGAAAAAAGAAGGTTACAGCAGCAAGAACTTAGAGAAAAAAGAGCTCAGGTTAGTATTTTTAGCTCGGATGGATGGAAAACGTATGTCAGCAAGAGAATAAGTTTGCAAAATCACTGTGCTTTTTTCAATCTTTAATAGTTTTTATTAACTGTAATACTCTTGAAATTAAATGTTTTCATCATGCATATACGTTTGATAAATATTTTGGTGCTTGGTTGCATTGCTCTCCGAACTATTACTTTCGACAGTTTTCCCCCTCTTTTTCTTCCTACAGAAATAATTGCTTACAAGTGCTTATCTTGCCATGTGTTCTTTAGAGATCAAATACTGATGATAGCTCTTTCCTAAGGAAAATATATTGTTGAAAATAATAAAATCTTTAGCTCTTAGATGGGGCTGTTATTCTACAGGAGGTATTAAAACATTATGATAAATTGTTCTTTATGATCTTTAATGCTTTGTAGGAGATCTATTCGATGCTCAAGTTTGAACAGTGACTTTTTTTTTTCTTCAAACCAGCCTATGCATTTATAATTTACCTTTGCATCATGCAAGTGGCTTGGCAGCAAGTTGTTGGAAACTTGCACGAAAGAAATGAAGTTGCTAATCCTGTGAGAAGAATCTCTTAATATTAAATGACTTTCTGTCACAGTGGTGTAAAAGCTTTAGCAAAACTAGTAGGGTAATCTTGTTGGCAGCCCTGTGCGTATGTGTTAGTCTCTAAAGAGATACTACCAGTCCACTACTGACAGGAGAAGTGCCACCACCAAGTAAATAATTCAGGCAATTTACTTTGTGGTTTAATGATGTTTCTAACTTGACCTAAAATCACCTATGTTGAATGCATGTTCTCTAATTTCCATCCATTTACACAAATGCAAAACACTAATACGTCTTTATGTGTGAGGAACAAATATTTTTTGGCTTTATGTATTAAAATACTTTGACGTGGTACTACACCTAAAATTTCCTTTTTGTCGGTCCTGTGAAGACTCCCTTTGCCTCTAAGTCTTAAACTTCTGTATGAGGAAGCTCTGTTTGTCTTGGTGACCTGTATGTACCTGTGCTTCGTGTGGCTTTGTTTATTCCGTTGTTGTGAAATGAAGCAATAATTAGCCAAGCACTGTCTTCTAGTGGCCAAGACTTTTAAGCAGGGTGTGAAGAGTATCAGGCCAACACTTTTTCCATAACAAGCAACACTCCTTTCTGAATGTTAGAAGGAAAAGGAAACATTTCAGCAGGAAAGCATATGGTGGGGGCTTACTGTCAGCAGTTTTTGGTTCACTGTAGTCAGGGTGAACAACACCAAGGTACAGTCAACTCCTGATTACCAGCATGCAGTTTATCAGAGGTGAGGACTGTCTGTGTCCCAGGTGAAGAGACGTGATGAGCTGGCTCCCTTTCAGCTTGTTAACCCCAATGCAGTTGCTTTCTGAGAGCTCCTTCCACAACCAGCTGTGATCCAGAATTAGTTTGATATCATCTGGGGGGAACCACGCAAAACTTAATCAGGTCTGAGCACCAGCGCTGGCCATGTATGGCATCATCAGCATGTCCTCAAATGGTGTGAAAACTGACAGTCATTGGAAGAAATGACAGGATGTTTGATCGATTCTACAGAGAAACAAGCTCAGCTCACAGCAGGCTCAGGCTTAGCAAGGCATGGAGGTGCTCCATGCATGGCCTCTTCTTTGTCCGTTTGCTCTGGTACTGATGGCTCCAGGTGTAGGGATGGATGGTCTTCTGAGCCTGGGTGTAGCCTACTGTGTATCCTTGGGATTGCTTCTGCTTTTTGGGGGGGAGTCTAGAAGCGTTAGAAGAGGTTCCAATGCATCCACGTAACTGTAGGTGTTAAAACTCAAGACCAGTAGTTGAATCAAGCTCCTTTAACCGGCTCAGATCCAGCAGGGTTGTGTTCGGAGCAGCTGGGCTGCCAGCACCATCCTCTGTGGTGTGTGTCGTACCTGTGCAATGGAGCGTGTCTGTGGCACCGCCTTGTCTCAGACTGGGAAGCATCGACTGTAATTGCTGTCAGCTGGTGTGTTGGGAGGTGTTTCTTTAGTATGAAGGTCCTCGCAAAGGTGGGAGTAATTTCTCTTTCTTGGGAGATGGTTAACGAGTCCTCAGTTGAAAAGTATTTTCTATTACATGCCAGGTAAAAACATTAAATAAGAAAGCATGTAATTGCTTTGCTTTATGATTAGTAAATTGGGTACGTCATACTGGAAAAAGGCATTAAACTCGCGTTTGAGACATTTCTGGTGTTTTGGAGAAAAAAAAAAATTCCAGTTAATGAATAGAGAAGATACTGAAATTAGTCCACTTCGTGGGGGGAAAAAAAAGTACATTAGAAATTCTGTTGCTTTCTTCCTTAGGATGTTGATGCTACAAACCCAAATTATGAAATTATGTGTATGATAAGAGATTTCAGGGGAAGTTTGGATTATAGACCACTGACAACTGCAGATCCTGTAAGTACCCCAGCAACATGAAAATTTTTTATCCTATTCTATTTTTGTTATGTATGTTCAGTTTTTTCAATGTATACTTCTGTCTGTAAACATGAAAAAGTAAGTAGTTTAATATATATTAATGTTCATTATAACATGGGTTTATTTTTTCTGTAATTTGATGATATATGAATTAGTAGGTATGGAAATTTCTAGGTTACTAAATCATTGTTAATTGTTTTATGCTATTTAAATATCTTTTAACTATAAAATAGTATCAATACGTACTAAGTAGTCACTCAGCCTCTGTATTGTAAATTTTCCTGGGATGCTAGGGGATGTGCCTACACATCCCTTTAAACTCCTCTGAAAAATCCTGTTGAGTATAAAGATTAATATTTGATTTTGAAGGTGAAGAGGGCCTTTACTTTGTGGAGAAGTCAGAGGAGCAGAATCCTTAAATGAAGAAGATTATCAGATCTCTGTGGAAATCAGATTGTGGCAATTTCTGTTGATAGCATATCTACACTGTTAGACCTGGATTTGCTTGTAATGTTCCAAGGTACCAGGTACCCTACACGATTATATCACTGTCCACAGGGAGCTTTGTTAATGTATGATTCTCCCTTTGGGGTTCTCGGCTGTTGTTCAGACACAAGGGGCTTTTTATGTGTTCAGATGACTCACTGTCTTGGAAATTTCTCTTCCTTTAAATGATAGGTTAATTAATTCCGTAATAGAAGTAAAATAAAGTAAACTGTGGTATAACTGGAATTGGAGTATAGTTCACGGACAGGTTGTTTCCTTTGCAGATTGATGAGCACAGGATATGTGTTTGTGTACGAAAGCGACCACTCAATAAAAAAGGTATGGCCATTGAAGATTTTTCTGAATTTCTTTCTCTGAAAAACTTCTTCTGATAGCAGTATTACTTATGTTAAAGAGATCTAGAAATACTGATCAAAGGTGAACTGTTACAGAAGACAATATGTGTGACAGACCCAGAAAATTCATAAACTTGTCAGTAGTTTGTTACCATTTTATGGATTGGGAGCTAAGGTGCAGAGAGGCAGCAGTTTTTTTCCAAGGTCATCTAGGATAAATTTAGTTGAACTGGGAATTAATTTTACTGTAAATTCTTCAATAATCTTACAATGTGCTAGGATCACCATTCTTTTAAACTGTCCTTCAAGTGATCTCCTGAGCAGAGAGCTACCCAGTGAAAACTTTCATACACATTTTTTGTACATGTATTTTTATACTTTCAAATGGTCTTGAATCAGACATCGAGGGAGCAATTCAGGTGCCTAAACGCTGATGTTTTATGACATGTTAGGTGCCCAAACGTGTCCAAGACATCCTTGCAGGGCTAGTGGATTACAGACAAACTGGAGATTGGTATCCCCTGGAACTGCTGTTCAGGGCTGGGCAAGATACCCTGTGGCATATGAAATGCCACTAAAAAAATACTAGGTACTGGAAAGACTCCCAAGTGACTTTTTTTATATGTGTTTAGTGTTACAACTTTTTTTCTTACTGCCTGTTCATCAGACTGGAGTCTGTATTACAGAATAAAAAGTTCAGGTTTTGAACTCCAGTTAAATACCAATCTTTCATGAAGTTCTTTACTTTGAGCAGGAAATTAAGAACATAAATGCTTCTGGATTGCAGCCTGTCTGAATCCAGCTCTTAAGTCAGCTGACTTCCGTTTTGAAAGGTGTTTTCCTTCACTTTCTATTGCATTTTGTTTATCTAAAGGATTCAAAGAGGATTGATCTGACTCTGAAACAACATGAGATACACTTATTATTTTTGTACTGTCAGAACTACACATTAAGGATTATCTGGAGCATATCCAGAGAAAAATGGGAGAATTCTAAGGGAAGGGAAAAACATATGTTGATACCAGTATAAAGTTAGGTTTTTTCTTATTTTTTTTCCCTACATGTTGCTGCTCCCCCTACTTCATTTTTTTCTTCATTTTTACCTTTACTGTTTTCTTGTTCCCTGCATTTTTTTCTCTTAGTGATCTGAAAGGGATGCATAATCTCAAAAATTGTTTAATTGAAACTATTTTGCATAACCTATTTAATAAAAGCATTCAACATACAAGTCTGGTAGCAGCTGAATTTCTGTTTCAGCAATGGAAGTTGTCTTTAATAAATATGACTTAAGAATCTGATGCATTTGGGGGAAATGTCACCTTCTACCTTTGCTGAAGGTGGACAAAGTGAAATTACAGTGAGTGAGTGCAATTTGTCATGGGGCATGAGTTGGGATTCAGTTGTAGGATGTGATTTTGTGAAAGTTGCATATCTTAGGTATTAGTGGTTTGTAGCTGTAGAAAAATAGTTCAGAGGTGTTTGTAGGAATATGAGTGTCTAAGTAAAAGTGAGGTTGGCACTAAAGTTATTTTGCGTTTTTAAGAATAAGCTATAGTAAAAAGGTACCAATGAAATAATCTATGCAGGGGATGGGCCGTAGAGATAATCTAGTATTCACATGATACAATCTTCTGAAAACACACACCTCATAAGAAACAGTAATTCTCACGCCACATTTTAAAATGGAAGAGTATAAAAGAATCTGAGATACTAGTGCGTAACCCCCTGAAGAGAAAAAATAAAATTAGTTTGTTTTGTCAGTCTCACTAACACAGAATTACCACCAAAATCTTTAGGTGTTCTCAGCACCAACTGATATGTGGATTGGCTTTGTACGAACTAGGTGTTCAGATTGACACTTTAAGATTTTATTTTAGTGACGTATATTTATAATTGAGAAATGTATGGTGGGTTTCAGAGACACTATTCCAAATTTTCATCAGCAAGGGATACAGGTTCTCAAAAAAAATACCTTGGAGCAGGTAAATGTCTTATTCCAAACAATTGTTTAAGAAAAATCGTCTTTTTACTGCTTAAACTAAAAAGCTTTTGCTGCAAAGAATTGACCATCATACATCTCTTTTCATCACCATTCCTTATTTTTTTCTCTGTGATTTCTGCAGATAATTGCATTTTATTTTATTGCAGTGCAGTTGAAAAATGGATTATATAGTGACTTGAATGCATATTTCTGTTGGTCTATGTCATGCAATGGGAACCATTGTACTGTTTGATCAGTATGTTAACTGATGAAAAGATTTCTATCTGATGGTATAAAGCCACATCAAATTCTTGAACTGCATGCCTCAAGAAATTTTACATAGAAATGCAAGTAGGTCACATTGGTGATCCGAACTGTACACACAAAGGATCTTTATTTTTGTGCATGTAATGGATCACTAGGTTCTTTGCTTTGCTGGCTTGCATCTCGTACAACAATTAGCAGTAAATTGTAGTACTGTGTAGTAATTACAACCTGGGATCTCACTGTTGAAATCGCATCTAGATGGCTTTTGTTCATTCCCAGTGATAGGAAGGATTATTAGCACTTACAGCTTTTTCTGCTGTAAGGTATTTTTTAGAGAGAATTTTTCTTTAGAGATATATTTAGAGTATATTTTAGGTTCCAGGAGGAATACACAAATCAAAATGTCTGTGTAGAATGAAAGCAATATTTTTGGGTTTGAAAGCTGTGAACATACACTGTAACATCAAGGATTTAGGGAAAATAAAAAGATAAAACTTTAAAATAAAGTATATTATTATAAGGATATGAATTTCTTTGTGTTTTTAAGTGTGACATTCCTAGCTCAGTGTCCAGTTTCTTCCATAGAGAAGTTATTTCTAAAAACTCAAAGGATACGGCAGTAATCTATAAAATAGTATAGAAGCCCTGAGGAAAAAGAACTCAAGTCTGTGGAAAGTGTTATTACAGAATCCATAACAGGCTACAATGACAGTGCTATAATTAATGACCTTAGTTTTTCTAATCAGTTTTGTACAACATCTCTTTAATTTCTAGCAATTGGTAGGATAGGATGACTGGACTTCCAAGATGAAATCTCTTACTCAGCAGATTACTGTCTAGGCATTGGAAGCCCAAATCTATTGCAGTGCTGTTACTTGGAGGAGCTGTGTTATCTGAGATGTTATAAGAGTGTAAACAATGGAAAAAATATAAAAAAAAAAAAAAGATATGTTGCTAGTTAAATATTTATTTCATTTATTTTATAGAAACTCTAATGAAAGACCTTGATGTAATAACAATTCCTAGTAAAGATGTTGTGATGGTACATGAACCAAAACAAAAGGTGGATTTAACAAGGTACCTAGAAAACCAAACTTTTCGTTTTGATTATGCCTTTGACGACACGGCTCCTAATGAAATGGTTTACAGGTATGTGTATATGCCTTTTTTTTTTTGACTCTTTTTTCTCGTGTGCCTCCCATGTCAGTAACTGTGGGCGTACCTTGGTCATGGGCTTTACTCCTATTCTCTGTGTTACCAGACGTGTATATTGCTACCTCCATTCTTTTGCCTGTTTACTTTTATTTTAACTCTTTATCCTGAATTCTTCACCTGAAATGTCGTCTCCACCTCCATTGACATCAGTCCTGCCCTCAGTCCTCCTCCAAGCCCAGCTGGTTTCCAGGCTCTCGCATGGATTGCCTGCCTCCTCAGCTACTGAGTATTTGAACAACTTCATGAGCTCTCAGTTTGCCTCAGGGTTACTGTCTTATTAATAGTGTGCGTGCCACACCTGAGGAACCTGAGTGATGGCTTTTGGTCTTCAGGAAACTTGGAAGAAAAGGACAGCCCCAGCCCCAAAGAGCTTGCAGTTTCAATATAAGATAATCCAGAGATGGAAACAAATCAGGAGAGGGTGGAGAAAGTGTACCAAAAAAGCAAAAGAAGTTATATTGTTGTGTTGCTGAGATACCTGAGCTGGCTTGGCTGCTGGAAGCAGTTTGGCTGATGTAACACAGAGGTGCATGGAGCTAAGTTTTCTTGCTCAAAATGCCAAATCTTTCTGGTTTAAAAACAACAAACCCAAAACCAGCAACAAAGACACATGGCCACTTTCAGACCCAAGGTATTTGAATCTTCATTTTCTCCTTTATTCTTCTGTTTCACTCCCACAGCTGGCACAGAATAACTCACACAGCACTTTTTAAAACGCGTTTAGAAGTAGCCGTTTACCTTGTACAAGTCACTGAACGGAGGAGATACAGTAGCAGGCAAGCTTAGACACCACAATAGGTAATAATCTTGGTATGCGGTCTAAATGCTTTGAAGCTTTTTGCAGGTAATATTGGTATTAGAAAGGAATTTGATGAAGATAATTTTCCTTATGCTTGGAAAATTATTCCCATAGCCTTAAGGAGTAGTGACAGAGAAATATTTTAATTCTTGTTTTTTAATGCGACAACTGGGAAGTGAAAGTTAGCATCGTATCCTCATTGATGTTGGATGCTAACATCCTGTCAGTGGATAGCAGAAAATTCACCATAAAAGAATTATTAAAAAAAAAAAAAGGAAAAAATGAAAAATTCTGTTTTATGTTTGATATAATTAGGAGGAGAAGGGTGGCAAAAGGAAAATCTATGTAGTCTGTTAGTTTACACTAACAAAGGACTTCTAAAGAGCAGACCTGTGCCCCTGGAGATGTCTGTCTCTAAAAGTTGTTTACTGGTAGCATCTTTCCCTTCTCAGTGCTGAAGACCTGCAGGAGAGTGATCCATCTGGTGATGTGTGCCTCCTGCAACAGTTCTCCTCCTGCTTAACAATCAGTTCTTCTGATCTCCCTCCTTCCTGTTGTTTATCTTTGTGAGCAGAGCGTTTAACTGTGAGGGGTGGCTTTTGGCATACACTTGTAGTTTTGTAGTGAGTTTTCTCCAGCCCATTTTTATTAGTTATGTAATACATTAATGGTAACGTGGGAAAGTATCGGAAGATAGAATTGCAGAATCAAAGAATTGACTAGGTTGGAAGGAACCTTTAAGATCCGAGTTGAACCATCACGCTAACTCTGACAAAAGCCATCACTACATCGTGTCCCACAGCACCACGTCTACAAGTCTTTTAAATACCTCCAGGGATGACGACTCCACCACTTTCCTGGGCAGGCTCTTCCAATGCTTGACAACCCTTTGAGTGTAAAAATTTTTCCTAATATCCAATCTAAACCTCCCCTGGCGCAACTTGAGGCCGTTTCCTCTTGGCCTATCACTTGGTACTTGAGAGAAGAGACCGACCCCCCACCTCTCTACAACCTCCTTTCAGGTAGTTGTAGAGAGTGATAAGGTCTCCAGTCAGCCTCCTTTTCTCCAGGCTAAACAACCCCAGCTCCCTCAGCTGCTCCTCACAAGACTTGTTCTCCAGACCTCTCACCAGCTTCATTGCCCTTCTCTGGACCCGCTCCAGCACCTCAATGTCTTTCTTGTAGTGAGGGGCCCAAACCTGGACACAGTATTCGAGGTGGGGCCTCGCCAGTGCCAAGTACAGGGGGAAAAGATGCTTGTATTCATACTGAAATAGTAAATCTCTAGTCTGTGTAGCAGTACAGGCTTTTTCCTTTTCTCTCATGTGGCACAATAATGATATTACTTGAAGGGCAATCTCCTTCAAGGCCTCCTGAAATAGCAGAAGTAAGAGCAAGACAGGCATCATCATCTGTTCTCACCAGAACTTCAGGGTCACAGTGGGGAGAAAAAATGTGTGGCAAGTTACTCCAGTTTTGTCCAGTATGCTAAAATTACTCACTGTATTCCTATACTGAAAAATGTTCTTCAGTTTGAGGGAGAAAAGTACTACTCTTTTAAAATTATTATTATTTTGCTTAAGCTGTATTTTAAGTATTTTTGAATCTATGAGCCAACACACTGAGTTGCAAGTTTTCATTAATATTAAAAAACATGCACTAGTTCGAGTGGGTATGCCTTTTGAGTTTTAAAGGAGAACTAGAGTTTACATTTCTGAAAGATTAAGATTGCAAATAAAGTTTCTAGTAGAAGTAAAGTTGTAATGTTTTGGCATGGTACCATTTGGAGTTGTATAACGCTTTATGAAAACTTTTCTAGATATGTTTGTATTTTGTCTTAATTTAAAAGAGATATAATTATGTCCCTTTTTTATAAATCAGCAAAATAAATAATTTCAAATTCAGAAATAATGGAGTGTGCTACTTAGGTGGATGGGCTTTGTGAAATTTTGTATTTCATATAAAAAAACCAAACATCAAAACATGGGAATATCCTCTTGAGGGCAAAGAAAGTGTATGTTTAGAGGAAGCAAAAAAGGAAGACTAAAGCTTGTCAGGAATCATCTGGTATTTTTTGGATGAAAATTAATGATTCAGTTAAGCTTAGATTTTTGCATAACCCTCGGTTGCTGAATGGCTGGGTCTTGCCCGTAGTGTTTTTGTAAGTGATCTTGTGTTTGTTCCAAAGTGGGATGAAAGAAGATTGTAACACCTCCATGTTTCTGTAAAAAATTGTTCCTGTTTCTGTCACCTAAAGGTACTTTATGTGTAAACACGTGGAAAAAGTTTAGAAGGAAAGACTTTTGCAGAGAGACTCTTACCGCCCTCCATTAATTTACCCTTTGCTTTTGGAGTTTTTCATGAAATAATGGTGATAAGCAGCCAAAGTAGGAACAATAACTCTATGTTTTTGTGAAGTAAAAATTAATTCTCTAAAACAAAAAAACGATACTTTGAATAATATTTTTTGACACATCAAAAAATACTTCAGGGATAACTAGATTTTTCCGTTCTGAGGAACTTGGGTATCCATTTTCTTGGACCTTTTCTCAGCGCATGTATGTTCTCAAAATACTAAGATGTGCAATGTTGTTGTGGCCACTTGTCTTCTAAATTTAATCTTCGAAGCTGACTTGGGGAGAAAAAAAAAGCCCAACCCAAAATATACCAGAATTTTAATATTGGCAAAATCTAAGTATTTATCCGTTCCGCTGTTCAACTTCGATGCCTTCTAATTCTGTCTTCTTTATGGAGCTCCACACTCCATGTAGTATGCTGTGCTGTGTTGCATCATTAAAGCAAGGAATTCTTTTTTTCTTAGGCTTTAAAGGAGGATAATATTGTAAAATCAATGGGAGAGACCTTGTAACTTTTATTTGATTGCTTAGGATATTTTTAACGCTTTGGAGCTGGTAGTCTCTTTAGTTCAGGAATTAATGTAGAGATGTCCTTTGGCCTCTTGAAGTACAGGACCAGTTTCGTTGCTTCTGGCTTTAAAATTTATAGCATCCTTGTGGTAGTAGCATCTTAAAGTAATTCAATTTCTAAAGTACTGCTGGTTTTTTGCATTTAAGGTTTACAGCTCGACCATTGGTGGAGACCATATTTGAAAGGGGAATGGCCACATGTTTTGCATATGGGCAAACAGGCAGTGGAAAAACCCATGTAAGTATTTCTTCTACATGTCAGCAATACGCTTCTTTTTATGTATGATACACTTAAATAAGTTCTAATAAGTAACATGTAAGTAAGTTACAGCTCCGTGATTTTTATAGTGTATTTTAGATTGATTTTTTTTTTTTTTTTTTTAAATTTAGACTATGGGTGGTGACTTTTCAGGAAAGAACCAGGATTGTTCTAAAGGAATATATGCACTTGCAGGTGAGACATAATTGGTCTGTTGGCTTTTTTCAGATTAGTTGAGATAAATTTTCTACTTCCTGTCATACAAAACATTAGGGTCTACATATTTTACATTACAGTGGAGCGTTGGTAACATCAAAAGTAGTTCCTAAATATGTAGTCTTTACACAGTAAAGTAAATGTGTGTATAGATTACTTCAAAAAATGTAAGAAATATAATGGATGATTAGTTAAGTTTATACTTTTGGGGTCTTCTGCATCTTCAAATGTAATGTTGCAGTTTAAACTGCAATGTTTTAGACTTGGTTGACTGACCTTTTCTGTTATACTTGCAAGATACGAGAGAAGCTGTAAAATAGACTGTTACACATTAATGACTCTTCGCTAAATGAAAATACATAACAAGATTTCTTTTTATTCTGGAAATGTATTCACAGCTCGAGATGTCTTTTTAATGCTAAAGAAACCAAACTATAAGAAGTTAGAACTTCAAGTATATGCAACATTTTTTGAGATCTACAGTGGTAAGGTAAGTACCTGATCTTTCTCTGAGGAAGGTGGCATTTCTCTTTCACAAACAAGATTTTGAGCTTGTCACATAAAAGATTTTTTTCCTCTTTGTACTAAAAGCTTGATTTAAAATAATTCTTTACCCTTCTCTTCCAATCATGTTTTTCCGTGGAATGCTTTGCATATTTTGTTACGGGATTTGAAATAAAAGTGTTTTTTAAAGGTCCTCTTTAACTGTTCTGTTTCCCCCCCTCCCTAAGGTTTTTGACTTGTTGAACAGGAAGACAAAGTTAAGAGTGTTAGAAGATGGTAAACAGCAAGTCCAAGTGGTGGGATTACAGGAACGGGAAGTCAAATGTGTTGAAGATGTTCTTAAGCTTATTGAAATAGGCAACAGCTGCAGGTATCTCCCATAGGTTACACCAGTTTTTCATTATACATTAAAGAATCAGAACAAGATTTCTTGGGGGTCCCTTTATAGTGATGGCTTTTCAATATGCAGTGGATTTTTTGATGATGTTGGCTGCAAATGAGGAATCTGCCTGCCTTTTAAATAAACATGTTTAGAGTTTCTCTGTCTCCTAGAGAGAAGTAACTGATTTTTCTACAAGAGGTGAACCGCATGCCTTATGTAAGCAGCTTACTGACTTAAATTCACATCACTTATAATCTGGAACACTGCCAGATTCTTCATCTCTGAAAGGCCTTGATACATAGTGACAGAAGTTAAGCATAAAATTTTTATTTTTTTTTTTAAGAATCCAGCTTCATTGTTTTTAAAATTAGCCTTGTGCATAGACTGCTGCCTGATCAGATAAAAAAAGCCATCAGCATTTTACAAGTAAGCTCTGTGATAATCTGAAATCTTTGAAGATCTAATTATTCTTACTTTCAAAAGAGAGGTAAAATGTTACTAATCTTCCATTTCTTTTTGAAGACATGGAAAAAGAGGTATAATTGTACTATGTACATCTAGTTGTTAGGGTTGTATCTCTAGTGTCCTCAAGAACATTAGACATGCTGTCAACATACGTAAGAAAATACAGGACTGACCTGAAAAAACTAACGTTCTGAGGTTAGCGTGTTTTAACATGTATGGTCCTTCGCCTGTTCATATGTCCTTCCCTTCTCTCCTTTTGTTTAAAGGACATCTGGCCAGACATCTGCAAATGCACATTCATCTCGAAGCCATGCAGTGTTTCAGATTATTCTCAGAAGGAAAGGGAAATTGCATGGTAAATTTTCTCTGATTGATTTGGCTGGCAATGAAAGAGGAGCAGATACTTCCAGTGCAGATAGGCAGACGCGACTGGAAGGTGCGGAAATTAACAAGAGCCTTTTAGCACTCAAGGTAACTGAAATGTTTCCATTGCCTTTGAGTAGGTGGAAGCCTTCTACATATAATAGCAATGACTGTTGAAATGGCTGTGTTTGCAGGCTTTGCTTGTCTACATTGTCTACTGATGTGACAGGTAAAATAATGTATTGATTTTTCCTCTAAATGCCTGAAGGAACACTTGGTAATTACCAAGTAGAAACATAGCAGAACATTGTGCTATCAACTTGCATGTAGTTTTTAAAAAAAAAAAAAAAAACCACCCAGAACCTCAACAGAAAGTCCCCCGTGGTTGAATTTGAAGACTTTTCTGATAAATATCTAAAATGGGAGGACAGGTGACTGACTTCGGTGCTCAAGGTCTGAAATGCTAACTGGAAATATTCTTACTGATGCCAGTATTTGTTTCTTTTTAATAAAAAATAAAGTTATAGCATATTTATTTACTGCTGTTAATGCATTCACTAAAGCAACACAATAGCATCATATCCAGAAAGAACTAACAAATAGATTAAATTAACCCTTGAAAGTTGGAATCCATTTTTGACTACTCTTCTTCATAGCAAATTGTCTGATAGAGTCACTTCACTGTTGTTCATACATTCATGCAGGACACATCAAGAGAGGTAAGAAAGGTTATTTAAATATTCATGTGCCTTTTTTTTTTTGTTTGTTTTATAGTACTCAAAAGAGGTTCAGTCTAAATAGGGAAAGTAATTTTTTGGTCTCAACTAGGGAAACAGTAGTTTGGAATGTCTCAGGACTTAACCTCTGTTAGTTTTGCTTAGGTTTACTACTGTCAGCACCAGCACTGTGGGTTTATGTGAAGAATCTGAACCCCAAAATCACTGTGCTTACTTCTTTATCCCCAGTATAAGCTTGAGCGATGACTTGTATCTGACTCTAAGCAGATCTCACAAAACACCACAAAATTGTAATGTATAACGTGTCATTACAAAATTGTAGGACATGTTGAAAAATTGGAAGCAGCAGTTCCAAAACTGTGGCCTCTTTTGATTTAGCATCAAAGTGAATAATGCAAGAAACGCTGTGTTGACATTATTACTTGTTTCCAAATATAATGGAATAACGCTGGTTTGGGTTTGGGTTTTTAGTGTTTTTTTCTTTTCAGTTTACTTGTTGTTTTTGTACTGCCTGGTGCCTTCAGTGCAACACCCAAACTACATACTTAGTTCATTTTCATACAACTTGCCTTTTTAATTATAGTGAAAAGTTCTGCTGCTGCCATGCTAATGGTTGGATCTAAATTATATGGGCAAAGGGAAATAAAAACAAGTGGAGGTCTTACAGAGGTCTAAACAGCGGTACAAGCAGATAAAAGTTTCTCAATGATATGTTAGTTTTCCATTTTCCATCTGTCCCCAAAAATATTACATAGCTTTTTCCATGTGTATTCAAGAGCCTTAAAGTTATTGTCAAGTTCAAATGAAGCTAGTATGTTGTGAGGAGTGGTCTTTGGTGCTAATCCAAGATTTGCTGTTTGCATCTGGATATCAGTCCTGTCTTAACCTGTTCAGATTTTTGGTACAGGAAGTTATTTCCGTAATGTCTTGACACGGAAATAGTGTTGTCGTTCTGTTACCTGGTTTTCTGAGCTGTGATGAAAAGCAAAAGTAGTTAAAAACTCCATTAATTTAGAAGCTGGCAGTGTCTTCCTCTAATCCTTTTACTAGTAAGGAGGTAATCCAGTTCCATTTTTTCAAGAGTAAGCAAACTAAAAATCATTATAGTAAATTAGAATATCTTAATTAAACTTGTTGGTTGCCATATCAGTAATTCAACATACACATTTGTTACAGTTTTTAGTTTGTAATGTCACTTGTTGAAAATCTTGTTGCCCCTCTTCCTGTCTGATCTACTTTTCTCCTTTTGTAAGTATAGTAGTAATGTACAAATTCAAAAAAATTCAAGGAATGCACTGCCTTGCTCACCTATGAGTATTGAGTCCTTTCTAGCATTTGCATGTGAAACTCACGTTCAACAAGCTTCAGTCTTTCTGTTTATCTGAGCTGTGTCCCTTCTATAAAATTCAGCTGGTGAATTTTTAAAATACTCACTTCAGTTGGAGCCAACTTGCCCTTGTTTGTTCTATTCTGTATCATGGCAGTTTTATTCTGAGTCCATTTTTAGTTCCGTGTTACGCTGTTTCACAGTTGCAATGATTTCTTGGATTACCATCCCACAGTTTCTAGCCTGGCTTTTGGAAGAAGCTGTTTCTAGGAGATTTCAAAATGCCACAAGGATATGGCTGCAGCTGGCAGATTAGCTGAACTACTGTAGAACTACTCATGTAACACAAAAGCCATTCCATTTGTTAGTGCTGCTAAAAGCAAAGCGCTAATTTGAAAAGCTTTTGAAGTATGGTTGTTTGAAGAAGTTCTGTGTGTAGAGGTGTTAGAACTGTACCAAGGAAGCCATGCGTCTCAAGAGGTGCCTGTACACAAAGTATTAAGGCAAAGGCAGAAACTGGAATTAATGATCAAAATACGACGACGATGACAACACCGCCACAGAAATTTAAATTTGGACTTTCTCTGCATAAGAAGTAATTTGTTAGCTGATGTTAGATCTCTGAGTGGGCAGAAGTGATGTTTAGATTAGTGCAGCCTTGGTTTGCACTATTGTACTTAGTTGCTGCTATAACTTCTATAGTAATTTCATAATATTTACATCTGTACAGTATTTCTTACTGGAATTCTCCAACCAATTGCAAATATTAGTTTAGCCCCATGCCCTTGTGAGTGAAAGAGGAGACCTTATCCCTGTTTTTTCACATGAAGAATATTTTAAAATAGGGAATTACTTACTAGGTTTCCGACCTGTTGCAGCTTTCACAGTAAGAGACAGAATCAAAGCTGCTGCTTTTAACTGGTAGAGTTAACACGTGTCCCTGCCCACGCTGCTTCTGCTGGCAGACATTGTAGATCATTCAGGCTTTTGCAGCTGAAAATCAGTAATAATAATTAGTCTGGACATCTAACATCAACATTGATTTTTTTGTTTTTTTGTTCTGTTGTTGGATGCAACAGATGCAAACATTTTGGATGATATTCAGGAAGTTTTTAGGCACCTAAGTCCTTTTTAAGTTCCTGCCTCTCTACGGAGTTTAATGAGAGGTAAAAGCCTAACACTTCTTGAATCCAAGCTTTAATGATAAATCTCAATGATATTTTAGAGGACAGCAACCTAACTAAGGCACCTATTTTCTGATTTTGAATTGCATTTGTATTATATTTATTCAACCCATGTTAAAGAAAAATAAACAAACCTGTTTTTTCTTTCAGGAGTGCATTAGAGCCTTAGGCCGAAATAAACCTCATACACCCTTCAGAGCAAGTAAACTTACTCAGGTGCTAAGAGATTCATTCATAGGAGAAAACTCCCGTACCTGTATGGTAAGTTGACTTGATTAACTGTTTGTTCTAAGAATTACAAAGAGAAAAGATGCTGGGAATTTAGGCTTTTGTGTTTAAAATGGGTCACTTGCTACTGGCAATGTGTTGGACTTAAATTTATCCACTGACACTGTACGTGGAGCGAAATTTTTTCTGCTCCCTTCTCACTTTCTATTGGCCTTTCTTATTTCTTGTTCTGGTTTTCTCGGTAGGCATCTAGCTAGAAACACTTCTAGCTTGGGATGTTTTTTCTTTGTTTGTTTATTTTTAATAATGTCTTAATTATGAGAGTATTGTTTGTTGACTCAGAACTTTGGAAGAGGTTGTGTAGACTGGAGTGCACTGGTGAGTTACGATCTTTAAATGACAAAGACAAATTTAAAGTTGGTATCAAAGGCATCAGAATGTGCTCTAGGCTGTTGAGGGGAGGGGGGAAATAGTTGGGATAGATGGGATGAATAGTTGTTTATTGTATAAATCTGGATTTGCATCAGTCTGAAAAACAGGATTCTTCTGTCAGATGGTGGAAAGGACAGATAAAAGCACTGATGTCCAGTCAATTTATTTGTGCATCCTTAACATTTCTCCTTATGGAAATGCAAACTGTCTGCGAGGCTTGTTTATGTTGGTTACTTTTCGGAGACTCCTTGAATTAATTTGGCCAGAGGCCAGAGAAGTCTGCAGGCCACAACATGAAAACCATGGTGTTCGGGCAGCCTAGTCTTCCCTTTAGCTGTTAGGTATGGTTCTAATTTGAAAATGGTGGTGAAATAGCTTTTTTTTTAATTAATTTTTTTTCCTCCTTCAGTTTTCTGATGAAAAGTCAGGATTGCTTTCTTTCACACTGAAACATACTTGATCTAGTTGAAGATGTTCCTGCTAACTACAGGGGGGTTGGGCTAGATGACCTTTAAAGGTCTCTTTCAACACAAACTATTCTGATTCTGTAACTTCATAAATCCTGTGCAGGATCAGAAAGCTGAACTCTGCATCTCTAGCTAGTGTATCCATGCTGCTGAGGAAGGTTTGAAAAGTTAACCTGTTGGAAATTACTCTCTGTACATACAATAATTAACATCTGTGAATATTTAATGAAGTTCTCACCATCACCTTTGCCTCCTTTACCATCACTTCTACCGCTTTGTTTTGGTGAAGCTTTTTTATTTAATTATTACTCTTCTCATAGAGTTGTCATAATATTTTTTTTTTTTACTATTTAAATATGTGAGAATGGCATTGGGAATAATCCATGATCTATGGGTGTTCATTTCTGGTAAAGCTTGCATTCCTTTTAGTATGTAATATGGTTGTAAAGGGAAAAAATCTCCTCTGAAAGTGAGTGGAAATATGCTTGAATTACTTTTTTATTTTCTCATTCACATAACTACAATCCCTTTACAACTGAAAATAAGAAAAACCCTTTCATGATGAGGTACTGCGTTCAAACTCATTCTTTGGTTGCTTTTTCATGTAGTTTCTCAGTACAAGGACCACTTCTGACATTCTGGTTTTAGTGTTTGTTTACATGTAATTTTTATCAAGAAAGTAATCAGCAAAGTTTTTTCTTAAGATACCGATGAGGGAAGAAGAATACTTGGGTGGTTGTGGCTTACTCTGAATTATAGTTGAAAGGAAGCAGGGAAAGAAGAGAAACCATCAGTGTATCTTTACTTTCGTTTGACTTGAGCTCTTGCATTTGTAGCACTTGTTCCTGCAATATGTAGGTGGACGCAGAGTAAAGCTGCCTGTCTAGAGATCTGACAGGTTTCTGAATGATATATATTGAGTTCAAGGAGGTGTCGGAGATACCTTAGCCTTGAATTACATCCAATCCTCTCCAGTTCCTTGGAAAGAGGAGGGGAGATTTGCACTCCAGTGGCCAAGTGGTGGGATCAGTGAATAACCATCAGCAGCTTCACGCCTCTCTGGGGTCGTCCTTTGCCTCTTTTATCAAGACAATTTATTCAGCCTTCCAGTTGGTTCCTGGGCAGGGTGTGCCTGGTCTGTGAACATGTTCACGTTTTACATCATACACTGGCAAAATTTTACTGATCAAATTTACAGGGAAAGGTAAGGGCAAGTCATTATGATAGGTGGCAGCTAAAGTTGAACAATATTTTATTAAATTAAGAGAGTACTTATTCTGCAGGTGTGCTGTCTGCTATTTTGCAGCAGAACTATGTAATTAACTGTGGTGCTTCAAACTTCTAAAAGTCCCTCTTCAAGATGCTGGTTTTGCTTTTCCATGAAGAGGCATTTATTGCAAAGGGATTCCTCAACAAGAAAAAGATTTGATCCAGTGTTCTAATGTGCTGCTAGAGACATCTTGCAAATATGTGGTGCTTTTCAATATGGAATGCATTATAAAATGACATGGTAAAAACTGGTGATTTTACCTTTCTAAGAGATTCTTGAAATGTCCTGGTATAAAATACCTGCTAGGCCTTTTCCACTTCCTTTCTGTCGTGGAAATATAATTTCTACACTTCATTTTTATTTGATGTTCCCTTTTATTGTTTGTGGGCTTCTGGTTGCAATTTTAAAAGTTACATCTTTAGGGATGAAGCATTCTCTTCTGTATATAAGGTTAAAGTATGATTTGTTAATTTTTTTTTTCAAATTTCAGAAAAAGAATTTGAAAATAACTTCATAATGTGGACAGATATTACTAGCATCTCCATCATTCTAAAGAAATCCGGAGACATACAGTCAGCATAAATACGTTGTTTTGAACTTTATTAGTCATTGCAGTTTAACTGAAGTTCTTGATCTTAAATAGTTTCAAAAACCATTTAAAGTCGTTTTTGAAGAGTTAGTAGAATAACGTATCATCATTTGAAATTTGCAGGGTCGCTGCATAGAATAGTTTAATATTTAACCAGTGCTGTGTCCTTGATGCGCTGCAGTCGCAGCTGAAGTGCCAGACCCTTCAGCCCTTCAGGGTGGGAGTAGGAACCTGCAGACTTCAGTGTCCCAAAAGGGCCATTGATCCCACTGTGGTGGCTTATAAGCAGTGTAGACACATTTGAAATAGGAACAATGGTAATTATGGGACTTAAAGGTGTTCTCATCCCTAAATAGCAACACTTTTTCTATCCTCATTTGGAATTACACGTGAGGAAGCGAGAGACAGAGGTCGGAGTCCTCCTGTCCTGCCTGGTCTGGGTTTGGGGCCCGAGGACGTGATGTAGTGGATGCTTGTGTTCAGCAGTCTTGTGCTTGGGTTCTTGTGCCCTGACCGGGGTATCCACAGGTCTGATGGCACCTCCAGTGTCACTTCCCTATAGCAGCTGTACCTTGTATGCTTCAAAATGTTGGAGCCGTCCCCTGGTGATACAGCACATGCCGTGTGTGGTATGCTCTGAATATTGAACTGGTGGAAGATACGCACACATCTTTCATGTTAAATGAGTTTGGAAGGATTTTAGGAACTTGTAGTTTGTTGTTTTGGTTTTTTTTTTAATTACCACCCAGAACACTTTATAAAGAGACATGCAATCATATGATCTTTTGAAGTCTGTACTCATTGTTTTCATTAGTAACTGATGTGTACCAGTATGAGAGGTTTAAACTTAAGTCTGTATGGTACCAGGCTCTTTAGGCTTTCTATCTCCCTCCCATCACGTATTTTTGCTTTCCCCCTACTAGGAGAAGCTCCCCTGAGGATAACTATCTGTGCTTTTGTACAGCAACGTCAGCAGCAGGATGAAAGAGAAGATCAGGATTATCTAATCTTCATCAGCTTCAGTCTCCTGATGCTGTCCTGCTGCAAAAAAATGATAGTGTGCAGGATCATAGAAGTGTTTGTCCTGGGCAGTGCCTTTATGGCTCTCCTGAAAGGAGCACACAGATGAAAAAATTGGACTAGTGAGAGAAGCTAGGACAAATAACAATGCCGCTGTTGCCTGATAGCAGTTAGTATTTTTGTTGAGTACTGGAAAGGTGGTGAGATCTTCAGGGTATTTTATTTAACCGGAAAAGGAAAGACCTCTCGATTCCAGATGTATCTGATAAGTTAGCTATCAAGTATTGTTTACAGGTAACTTCAAATTGAGAAAAAAAAATAATCTTTACTTAAGAATGTGTTTAACTATTTTCCTAAGTTTAATATTATTGAGTACAATTTTGGACTGTGGCCAAAATAGATCTCTCAAATCAGTGTACAGCCTGCTTGAATGGAGAACAGCCTACAAATATATGTAAAAAAAAAATACCCTGGTAATTCTTTGCAGGATATATTAGACTTAACTTTCTACTGAGTTGTCATGTTTTCCTTTTTTGAGGAGCCTGTTTTCTTCAGTTAGAGTTTTGCATTTACATATTATGTTACCAAGATAGTGAGATCAGGGAAATTGATTGAATTTCTATGTATTCTTAATGTTCCAGGTATGGTTAAAAAAATTAAATTGCAGCTTTGACTTGACATCTGTCTCCTTGAGATGGCACTGTATAAAGACAAGTGTACATAGTAGACAGTTGTGGTAGAGAATCTCAAATGAAACTGGATATTAGAAGGATAAAGTTTCATATGTACAGAGTGATTTATTAACGTGTGGCTTTGTTTTCTTCAGATCGCTACAATTTCTCCAGGGATGGCATCATGTGAAAACACTCTAAATACATTGAGATATGCAAATAGGTATGGAAGATGTTATTGCTTATAGCTATACTGGCTGTTGATCACTGACATTTGAATAGTGTTGTTCCATGATGTATGTTTTAGCTGCTTGAATAATTCTATCATACTCCCATTTCTTAACAAGATTAAAACCAAAATACTGATCCAGGCTCTCATTCAATTTAAATTGTCACTTTTTAGAACCATTACAATAGAATCAATAGAAACTACAATTAAACCATTATCCAGAGATGGATAATGAGGGTTGCGAGGGATGTGGGAGATGCCACTATTAGTTTTGCCCCTGCCCATCTCTTACATTAGGGGTAGTTGGCATTCATGTTGATTCTCTGGGGCATTAGCTGATACACCCTTCTGCCAAGTGATTTTTGTTTTTTTCATCCCCTTGGTGGAATTGCATGCAGTTGTCAGTCTGTTTCATACATATATGTGAAACTTCATACTTCCCAACTTCAGGCAAATATCTGAGACCCCTAAGTGAAGAGTCAGTTAATCCAACAGAGACTTTATAATCAGTGTAGAGAAATGAGCACCTCCAGAGGCTGACGCAGCACCTCTGAGACCTGTACAGCTCTCTCAAAGCGTTCAGCTCTCTTCAGTGAGTGTGAAAGGAGCCTTCCCTTGCAGCAGTTCTTCACGTCTGTGGAGATGGGGTCCTGTGTGTGCCTGCAGTCAGACCTGCGACGCAGAGACACCCCACACACACGCTTTGCTGTGAAGGGCAAAGGAGGCAAACATGCCTCTGGGTCACCAGAAGCCCTGGTTTTGGCAAAAGCGGCTACCATCGAGTGGCCTGCTTGCCCCAGGGAAAGATGGGGCAGAACCAGATCTGCTCATGCTCGTCTGGGCAGCCTGGCCAGTTGCCAGTTGGGCAGGAAGGGCTGCTAGGAAAGCTTACTGCCCACCCCTCTTGGTACCCGAATGTCTCTGTGTCTGGATGGAGGGTGCTGGTAGCAAATCTGCCTGGCTTGGACCAGTCTGTGTGGTTTCCTTCCTGTTGGGGAGTAGATGCCTCCTTCTCTACATCTACAGAAACCTAACGAAGGACCTTGCATATTCATCAAGACTCGCTGGATCTTTTACCCCTTACAGAATATGTGTTGCTGAAGTGACTCCAGAAAAAGACACTGCAAAACTAATTAAACACCTATTTCTAGTATAACAAATAGTTGCACTGCAACTGTTTCTTCCCCTTGGTGTTAAATTTTTTGTTGTTATGGAGTAAATGCCTGTCACTATAAAGTCACTTAATGTGTTTTGTGCAGTATTTTATTTTTTTTCTGGCAACATATCGTTTTCATAGTACAATTAGTCGTTAGATGCTGGACACCAGTGCGTCTGCAGTGTAAGATGGGGGAGCAGAATAGAATTTAAAGTTTTCTAGCTGTAGTGGTTTGATATTGTAAAAGGAGCCATTTAGTGGAATATTGAATGTAGAGCAAATTTTATTAACTGCACCAACTGGAATCTGGAATTACTGTTCTGAAAATACTGCTATTATAGTCCCCTGCAAATTACCAGCAGTGGTTTTGTATAGTTTTGTTAGCGATCTGTAACTCTGTTTGCAGAAGGCTTAAGTATGTTGTCACACTTGTGTTTTAATATAAAAAAATAATTTTATAGTTAAACTATTAAGTATGCTAAACAAAGAGTTGTCATTTTAACTGTGTTTCTGAGAACATTTTCTTTTAATTTGCTGCTGTATTTTGCTGCTGCAGAGTAAAGGAATTTGGAATTAGTCCTTCGGACATTCCCTTCTCACAGGGTAGTGGCAGTCGCTCTGATCTCTCTCCTTCCTATGAGTATGACGACTTTTCTCCTTCAATCACCAGGTCTACTTCATTCTATACATGGAATCTTTATTTAAGTTTTCTTTTTGGCTATGTAATTTTACAGACCAACCTTTCATTAGTCCCCTTACCTTGAGTCACACATACTTTGTTTTTATTTTGTTTGGCAGGTGATGGTTCTGCATGATCTGCAATCATCCTCCCAGTATTTTGTTCACCCTCCTTAAACATCCACACTCTGTATCCAGGCTTGCTAGTTTCCTTCATACATTTTTAAAGAAATGGTGGTGTCACCTTTGCACATTTAGTGAACCAAATCTGACAAGTCCGTGTTTAGGGTAATTTGAATCTCTCTAATTAAAAAAGAAAACAATTTTCCTACATGCATATTTTTAAAACTTTTCATTACTCTGAATGTGAATGATGACAGTTTCCACTGTTGTAAGTAAGTGCTACTTGGAAAAAAAAAATAAAATTCCCTTTAAAAAAAATGAAGTGTATGTTCTAAAACTTGCTGTACTTGCAGACTTTGTGTCTGTTTCATAAACTTGCTTTTAAGTGGGCTTTTTCTTGACGGAATTATTATCAGTCTTTTAAACTGTTTTCATGCTGCAAGAGCCTAACGTTTTAATAAGATACTTTCACCTTTCAAATTATTTTAATTAAAGAATCTATTAATTCTCTGAGATACTTGGTTGCAAATTACTACTTTCTTCAGAATTCTTGGTAGATTTTCTTATAATAGCTAGTGGGGTACTGATTGACTTAACTTTCTTAAAGCACAATTGTGTGCACAGAAAAAGAAAGATGGTCAGGTTTAGGGTGCAGATTGAACTTTTCTTTCAAATATTCCTCATCATTAAGGACTTAATATTAAGGATTTGGAGATTTTTGCCTGCTTAACTAACAAGTAGTAATATTTCAGTCAGACAATGCCTCTTGGTAGAAGAATGAGTGTAATCCACCTGCAAGTAGTTGAAATTCAGTGGTCCATGGATTTGGACTAAAATCTTTTTGTCACTGAAAGTACACTGAATTTGTGAAGCTGACATCACCATCATCCTTATTAAATTAATTAATTGCCCATAGACGCATAGAGCTTTGTTTGCGGCTGTGACTCTTTGCACGGGAAGTTACTAATTTACAAAGGAAACGTTTTCTGCTCGCAGGGTGAAGGAGCTGACGGTGGATCCCAGTGCGGCGGGAGACATGCGTCCCATTATACACCATGCTCCCAATCAGATTGACGACTTGGAGACACAGTGGGGTGTGGGGAGCTCTCCTCAGAGAGATGATCTCAAACTGCTTTGTGAACAAAACGTGAGTGGTTGACCGCGTTGCACGGGAAGAGGTGACGATAAATACCGTGGCAGAACAGATCCCGAGTGATGTGTATTTATAGCCCGTTAGCCAGGTCATTTAAGTAAATACAGCATGCCTCTTCACCTTTTCACTTTATGGTGTTATGTTCATTCCCATACAAAAAAACCCAAACCCAAAATGTTTCTTGAAGGCTGAGAGGATAATGTTTTACTTTTCTTTATCTTCCTTGCTGATTAGGGCTTTTAATTTCTAGGCAGGGTCTGCTGTAGGCTCTGGCATTCTTCAGTGTGCATTTTTTCCAGCATAGCTTCATCTTGTTTTAGGCAGTTAGAAGTATCCTGGGACACTCATCTGTTTTATTTAACACTCTTGTGTCTCTGAGCATTATTTTCCCTGCGTGCAACAACCATTTCAAGTCTCTGCGTTTAGAAATCTGGCCACCCATCGTTCCCCCTCCTGACATCCTGATTTTCATGGGGTGAAACCCCAGTGCACTGTTTGGGAGTGAGCCATATCGTGTTCCCAGCACATCTCCCTGGGCTGCAGGAGTGGGGAGCTGAGAGGCATCTTCTAAAGGGCATTTTCCCTTCATTGCTGATTATCAGCTCTAGTCCTGGTTCCTCCACTGTTCAACGGGGATTAAAACTCCATTTGTGAAAATGCTGATGAAAGATAGAAAAGAAAAATCCGTACTATCCTGACTGACTTTTTGCAAGACTGTCTGCCTTCTCCAACACCTCTTCATCATGTCTGTTGTATTTCTCCTTTTAGTAACTGTCTCTTCTTCTAGAACTCTATTTTATACAAACGTGCTAGTGATTCTTAGAGCTTCCCACTGGACAGTCCTTGCAGTCAGATATCCTTTCATATCACACTTTTTCATTGTTCATGTGGAATTCAATTAAGCTTTGCAATAACGTTTTAAAAAAAGATTTCAAAGGCATCATATAAAGAACTATACTGTCTTGGTAAAACATTAATTGCAGCTAACCTAGCGCTCTCCCCTTTGGTTGTTAACTGTTCATTTCTAAAGAAGCCCTGTTTGCCCCAGTTGGTAAAGCCACGGTGTGCATTCTTCTAATGTATTAATCACTATGTACATTTTAGATTTCTCACTTTACATTTATTACATTTTTTTCCCAAAGGATTAATTTAATTTTGATTTCCTGAAATGTATTGAATGTAATTGCTGTTCTCTCTTTTTTTTTTTGTGAAAGTAGTTGTCTGTCTATTGCAATATGCACAACAAAAAGCCCTGACAGAAAACCAGAGTTTTCTGTAGGTGTTAAGATCTACAAGAGATTAGCATTCTTCCTTTGTAATGTCCTCTTTCCTCTATTTTGACTTGTTGTTTTTTTTTTTTTTAATGTGGAATATTCTGTTTTCTCGTACGCACTTGGATTATTGGCTGAAAATTTTTAGTGAATATAAATTAAGTATAACACTGTGAACATTTTGAATTTATTTTCCTCTCTGCTCAGTTCTGGAGATTTTCCTGTTAGACATATTAAATTCTATTTTTGACACGTTCTGCCTTCTGCATATTTCTTCTCGTGTTCTGTGATGAAATGGATCACATTCAATCTATTTCCTGTAGTCACAGTTCTTTCCAGACTAACAGGCTTAACTATTGTTTTTAGGAAGAGGAAGTTTCTCCACAGTTGTTTACTTTCCATGAAGCTGTGTCACAGATGGTAGAAATGGAAGAGCAAGTAGTAGAAGACCACAGGGCTGTCTTCCAGGTAAAAGATGGAGCTCTACTTTGTTTTATCCTAGTCCAGGAATTCAGGTTTTCCCAATTAAAGTGCATACTCTTAAAGATGTAGGGTGTCATCTGGTCATTCTGCTGCTGTCAGAAATTTCTAAATTGTTTTAGACCATTGTAGCAAAGAAATAGGGACAGATCCCATCACCACTAATCTTTGTCTCCATGATGAAAGAGAAGCATATTTCTGTATCATCCCAGAAAATTAGTAAAATTTTCCTTTTCTCAACAACCATTCCTAAGTAGACTGTATTCATTGTAAGAAAAGTTGCTGTTTTCTTTTTTACTATTTACTAGACTTTCCTGTTGTAGTCCTTTTCTAGCATTAGTGACTGCAGGTTTTTTTTTTCTAGTCGTGGGGAGTTTATCCAGATTAGTCTTGAAATTTTCAATTTCACTGTCGAATCTATGCCAATAGTACTGTGCCAGAGCTGGCAATTAATAGTAGTGTCTCTATTGGCACCATTTCTGGTTGGTCATCTCCCTCTAAGATACTGCAGTGCTCCCCTCCAAGGATCTCTGATATCCCTTTGTGACATCTACTGAGATCCAGAAGAGACACATAGATTTCTAACTGCCTGTTTGCTTCCCTCTTACAGATGCATAAAGCTTTCGCTTGCTATTTGGAAGGAATGCTGCCTGTGCAGTGTAGTGCTGGTCAGCACCACGGAGCCTTTTACATTCACAAAATAAATTGTAGTAATAACTATGAGTCACTAGTTTTCAGAAGGAATTGTGAGTTTCTTCGGTTCCTAACCGAAGAGTCTTTAGGCAGGGTGTCTGTTTGGCATTTCTGCCGAAAGAGAACAGCGGAGCATTGGACCTGTAGGGAATACATAACGTCGCCTCAATTTAGGTATTGAACTTAGTGGGGCATTGATGTGTTTTCATAATGCAGTAGGATTTTTTTACAGCAGATGTAGAGATTTAGTTATTATGAAACATTAGCCCTGAAGTAAAGCACGCAGAAGTGTGAAGCTCAGATGCCATGTGCTGCAACTAACGCTTGTGACTTCTGGAGGGACAGGCTGCGTTAGTTTAAGATGTTATTGCCTCTGTGTGTCCGTCTGGCCCTCTGCTGGGGACCACTGCTGCTCCCAGCAGTCTCTGGAAGGAAACGTGTCCGAGCCTCCGCTGCCTTCGTTTGCAGCATGGCTTGTTAGTATATGCCATGTATGGAGATGGGCTACGCCAATACAAAATCTACCAGCTGTACAAGGAAGAAGTTGTCTTCTGTCAGCTTTCTTCTGGAAACTGCTGATACAAAAACATCCTTTCCTAAGAAAAATGTCTAAATGTCTAGAAGAAAAATGATCTAAAATAGGTCAATGGAATGAATTGTACTCTAGAGGTGTTGGTCTTCCTTTGTGTCTTGGGTGTGTGACTTTACATTAGATGAGATGAATCCTATCCCAATAGGAGCTCCATCTGTCCTGAAACCCAAAAAACGTACATGGGACTTGGACTACGCTTTCAATATTTCTCGGACTAATGAGCACAGAGGGAAAGACTTAATTTTAGTATTTCAGGCCCAGCATACCTTAGAACTGTCGGCTGCTTTCTTGTTTAAAATCAAAGCGTTCCCAATGGGATCAGTTCTCCTGATCACAGCTTCGTGTGGTTCTGTAAGCTTTAAGCTCCTGGCTGCATTCTTCTTTGCTGCAAGACTTCCCCCCCCCCCCCCTCTTTTTTTGTAATACTCAGAGTGCAAAGATGTCTAAGAGCTGCTTTAACCAACCTTTCCTGTACTGTTATCTGTCTGGGGAGTTAGCTCATGCAATAGTGAGCTTAAGATAGCTCTTCTTTTATACAGCTTCTCTCAAAACTGGTTTCATTTATGGACAGAATTGTCTTGGCTCCTTGACTGTAGTAATGACGCTGTGATTGTAGTCAGTGGCAACCAGCCCATGCTTAATACTGGAGGCTGACTTCAAAGTTTGATACCTGCCTAAGGGGACATAACCACGACATAAAATTCTGTTCTCTGAGTTTCTTAGCTTTGCAACCACCTAATGCTCTGAATTTGAAGAGAACTGGGATTGCTGGTATGACCACTGGAATTAAGAAACAATGTAGAAAACATACAGTTTTGCTGAATTGGGAATAAATAAGGTTTCAATTTTGCTGAATCAGGAATAAGGTTTCATTTTAGGATTGAAATCTGTTACTATTAGGTGACTAGACAGTAAAAGTGTGGTCACCTTGAAAAAAGGTCTAATTCAGCTCTTTGTCTTGAAACTTGCTAATGTATTTAGCTGTCTTTTTTTTAACTTTTATCTAGGAATCTATTAGATGGCTGGAAGATGAAAAAGCTCTTCTTGAGATGACAGAAGAAGTAGACTATGATGTGGACTCTTATGCTACCCAACTTGAAGCAATTCTAGAGCAAAAAATTGACATTCTGACTGAGCTTAGAGGTAGATTGCTTTTAATCACTTTTGCGTGTGGTGTGTTTCCATATGCCGTGGAGACTTGCAGTAGTAAAGAGGAGAAAAAAAAAAGTGTGGTTATGTTTTAGAGTCTGTTTTCCCCGTGTGCTGCCCTGCAATGTCCTGTGGAAGGAATATTTATTCTGCTGCCTAAGAACAAGTTCACATCTGTGCTAAATTCATCCTAGATTAAGGGAAAAAACCTGCTTTCCCTCCATGAAGTATAAACTCGATTCTGCAACTTTCCTTTTCTTTTCCTTTGTTCCAAAACAATAAAGGAAAGAAAAAGAAAACCCAAACGAGCTGTATGAAAAAAGAAGGTCATGCAATGAGGAAAAAGCAGTAGGACCTCGCAGTTCCTGCTCTGATGCATTTTGTAGTGTAGCAGGGAGCTTGCTGTGATTTTTAAGGCTGTGCTTGAGAGTGGCATCGAGCTATGAGGAGCTTGGTTGTTGGCACGCTCTTCTTCAGCAGCCTTTCTGTCTGAATTCTGTCAGCCTCTCTTTGTTGAAAAGCAAACTGCAGATAATTCTTAGTGCCCAAAATTTACTCTTAACACTTATCTTCTAATGTCAGCCTGTCAGCTTGGTACCTCATGGAGATGAATTTTTCATTTTAGTTTCTGTAACTATTTGGGCTCCAGGAGACATGCTATACTGGTAAAAATTCAAAGGTGGGGTTGTGGGCAGAGGGGAGGTTACTTGTGGGGGTTTTTTTGTGTTTTTTTTTTTTTTTCAAAATTTAATCACAAATGCTTTTCACATTCACAGAAAAACAGGGGAGTAGAATTTACTAGAACTTAGTAGTAGAATGTACAGAAGTGACTGATGGTACAGTAAATGCAGTTTTGCGCGGCTCTGAGGATGGTTTGGAAGGTGCTGGGGAGGAAAATGATGCATGTGGTGTGTATCTCCCCATACTCTGTAAGTTAGAAGCAGAATTTCAGTGTGAACAGGTTCCATGCTGGGAATGCAATTGTGTGGTTTCCAAACCTGTCCTGCCTAGAGACAGGGGCAGCATCTAAGAAGGGACTGAGTTGCTAAGCAACTTGTTTGTCTGGTGAGTATTGAATTTCAGCTTATCTCAATCCTCTTGTAGTTGGTGGCATCAGCTGTTTTTGTGGAGGAACGTTCTTTCTTATGCGTTAGGGCTGGGATGTCTTATGCATCAGGGCTTAGTTTCAAGATGTGTGTTGAGCACAGGCACATGAGTACTCATTCTCTCTTTTTCATTAAAGATAAAGTGAAATCTTTCCGGGCAGCTCTGCAAGAGGAAGAACAGGCCAGTAAACAGATCAACCCGAAAAGACCACGTGCCCTTTGAAGGGGGCCTTTGCTGCTAAAGGAATCCATGAACCCGTACTGCTGTAGCACACATTTGTTACAAAACCCAGCGGCCGTAAGAACTCAACTACTTGAAAGTGTAAAAACGTTAGAAGTGTCTGTGGAAATGTCCTATTTCTTATTCACCTGAATGACATTTTCAGTTTTGTGTGAAATGCTCCTATGATGTCTACAAAATGCTTCTAGACCAGACAGCACAACCATGCAGGGTTCAGATCTGTGAAGCACTTTGTTTAGAATATTTCATTTATTCAAATTGTGAATTTTATGTTTGGAAATATTTGCCATGTTTTTAAGGATGAAGTAAAACTGTGGCCATTAAGAAGTCACAGCGTTTCCTTTTGACTATGTTCAGTTTTGTTACCAAGACCAGCTGTGCAGTTTTAAATTGTGTTTGCGTGCATGCACACCTCACTAGTGGTTGTACATAACTTCTCTTCTACAGACAGCTGTGCTTACCTCTGCCCGTTCTGTGCCTTGGTGAAGGCTACTTAACCTTAAACATCCTCTTTCCAAAGCACAGCTTTAATAAACAACATTCCTTATTTGTCAATATAAATTACTTTCAGCGTGTGTACATTTTTAATGTGTTTTGAGACTTTTTTTCTTTGGTGGCTAGTTTTCATTTCACAGGATGTGCCATATCATTTGAATAGGAACTGCAAGAGCTGTTAAGAGTGGACAAACAGCTGGACATTCCATACTCCTTGTAAAAATCTGGAATCTAGATTTATTTGAATACCATAAAGTATGGTTATGTAAGTCTAACATTTTCTCTGTAATTAAAAGAAAAAAAGAACAAAAAAAAAGAACAAAAAACCACAAATATAAATTAGTTGATGTATAATAAAGGGTAATGTTTAAGTACTGAGGAGAGTTGTATCTTAGGATAATGCAGATATACAGTATGTGGTATGGTGTGATAATGCTGTCATCAGAGTAAAGGTACGATCTCACCTCTGCGTATGGATAGGGTAACTCAAAAAGTTCAGGGATCGAGCCAAATACGTACATGCTGGCCTTTCACATACTGTTAAAATTTGGCTTTTGATGCATGACAAACTTACATGTACATTAACCGTAGTTTGCAGGTAGTTTGAGTAGCTCTGTTGCTTTAAAAAAGTAGCTAATACCTATTTTTCCCTTTGTACAGTGCCAGCAGCTGAAAAGTGGG